>NC_052058.2:60912506-61217132 GCF_903992535.2 Arvicola amphibius
TCTCGGTGAATGGACGCACCCCTCGTGGTCCTGACTCGCAACCCTCTTTTCAAAAAGTGTTTTGAAATATTTTATTCCATTTAGTTAGACATAAAATTTATTTTTTGGCTCATTTTTTTGTGGACATTTATAACCCTATCTGGTATTAAAGTTATTAATAGTCTAAAGACAGATTATAACCTTAAATAAAAAAATCTGTTTTTGCTTTGAAATAAATTGTTGGAAATTTATCCAGAATTCAAAGTTGACATTTAATATCTAGACTTAGAGTCATACATTTATGTTTGAACATACATCCTCTTTGGCAGTTTCCATTTCATAGTGAGATATTATTTTTCAAGGAAAGTAATTTTTCTTTGCTTTTCCTTCATTTTTTAGAGCATATATTTAGAACATTGACGTGTATAATTTCTTAAGAGAGAAAGTGGCATTGATCTGTTTCTTCCCTTTTAAAAATAACACTCTGTTGGTGGCTTGCATGGGTTTATGTAGAATTAAGTGGGCTTATGTCTGTAGATGGACTCCTGCAGATAAAGCCACAGCCATCTTCAGCCAGGCAGCTTTTGTGTTGATGTACTGTTTTTCCCTTGGGCCAATAGATGCTGTTTCTTATAAGATAAAAGCATGGCAGGGAAGGAAATTTGTTCTTTTTTGCTGCTATTTTAAGCACTACAGAAGTTGTTGGTAGACCTAGACACTCTTCATCCCATCCTCAAGTAAGTGCCATTTATCCAAGATAATGTTTTGTAAAACAGCTACAATTTCCAAGTGATTTCATGCTTTCCATGTAGAATGAAGTCGTTCTCTGAGGATTCTGCACTATTTATATCTGGTGTTAAAATCTCAATTATTGAATTGCTTCCTCCTCCCATTTAGATGATGAAAATTTAATAAAGCTAATTTATTTCCTTTGTTTTCATAACTAAAGTTAGTTTATTGAAAGAATTCTTAACAGCCCAACTGTTTGTGTTTTGGAATTTTAAACTACTTTCCCCTGTTTTTCTATCCCTCTTTTTGCTGTTTTCCTTTACCCTAGGAGCTAGGTTTCTATGAGTTGGATGATATACCTGGTGCCCAACCCACCCCTAAATGCCGAGTAAGGCTGCACAGAGTTTATTGTATATACAGATATGTCAGCTGTGGAGTCCCACCTATGAAGAGATACACAAATTCTGCAGGGAAAACATCTCTTGTTAGGAAGTAGCACTTGCAGCAGTTTCCATCCTTGTTTTCCTGACGAGAAGAGTTGACTCTCACCACTATGAAATATGTGCCCAGCAGCCTGAGTTTTAAAGACTTTTAATGAATGTTTGCTGCAACCCAAGGATTCTATACATCTTGTGAATTATGGAAACTCCCTCCCTCTGAGAGATGCGGTTCTTGGTATCCTCTGTTCACTTTCTTCATGTCCCCCAAATTTGTGGGATTTCTGAAATTAGTCAGAGGGTAAAGCTTTGCTTATTTTTTTGTGTGTGATTAAAGTGCCATAAATTTAAAAACTGTAAAACTTTTGTCTTGTTGTTAATGGGTGTCCTCTTCCTCACCCATGGGATTTTGGTCTTCATTATTTTAAAACTAAGATTCGCTATAGCATCTGGATTATTGATAAACTTTGGGCTATTTATTCTGGTGTTTGTGTGTGTGTGTGTGTTTGTGTGTGTGTGTGTGTGTTGATGGAGGACTCTCATTGGTTAATAAAGAAACTGCCTTGGCTTTTTGATAGGACAGGATTTAGATAGGTGGAGTAGACAGAACAGAATGCTGGGTGTGAGGCAGACGCTTCAGGCAGACACCATGCCTCTCCTCTCTGAGATGGATGCCGTTGAGCCAGTAGCCAGGTCATACATCCTGAATCTTTCCCGGTAAGACACCACCTTGTGGTGCTACACACATTACTAAATATGGGTTAAAGCAAGATGTGAGAATTAGTTAATAAGCGGTTGAAACTAATGGGACAGGCAGTGTTTAAATGAATGCAGTTTGTGTGTTGTTATTTTGGGGCATAAGCTAGCCAGGCGGCCCGGAGCCTGGTGAAAAGCAGGCCTGCTCACCTCATCACCACATATGTGTAATGTTTTAATTGATTCTTTGGTAATTTCCCACCATGCACCCCATTCCCATGTATTTTCCAATCCCTCCCTATCTACCATTCACCCTTTAAGCATTTCCTCCAAAATCAATCAAAACAAAACAACAATTAACTCTTCCAATGTTCCTGCCTCTCCATCACCTCTTCATTTTTCTTATTGGCATTGGGAGCTGGGATGTGTAACACAGTAAACTCTTTTGTCTACACAGCTTACTTGCAAATGTTCATTGTGATGAGTTGTTTGTTTGGCTCAAGAAACTCCTCTCAGATGTCCTACTGTTGCCCCAAGGCAGGAAGATCCTGCAGCTATGGTTCCACAGGACCAGTTGTTTCATGTGCTCTGGCAGGTCATAGATTGGGTAAATATTAGGGTGGTCCAAATCAAAACCCTAGATGTGGACCTGGGTAGTAACTGAGTCAGTCCTTCTGCTGGGACCACCCCCTCAGACGAGGGGTGAAGCCAGCTCTCCTGATTTAGGGTCCAGCTCTCCCCAGGCCTTCTATTTTATTTTCTGTAATGAATTATCTTAAAATAAAATGCAAGTAAATAAGCAAAAGATATGAAAGAATATAAATGTATATATGCTTCTTCCTCTTTTTCTCCCCCTCTTCTCACCCTCCACAGTAGTTTTTTCCAGCTCTGTTTATGGAGAAGATAAATAATTTACACACTTGTACAGATTCCTTTTATATGGCTTAACTGTAGTTTTCTATCTATAGAGTCAAAACTGCTTCATTCTTTTATCATCTTTCCATAACCATATTCTTTTGGTGGATATATCAGTTCCTAATCTTGTCATTTAACAAATAATAATGATAGGAATAACACCAGCCACACATTATTTTCCAGACATTCTGAGTTTGTTAGAACACATTCTTAGAAGTAGAATTTCTGGATCAAAGACTAGTGTTTTTTTAATTTATTTTTATTTATTTTTTTATTTTTCCATTCAATTATTTATATTTCCTTCCCTCCTCCCAATCCCCTCCCACTCCCCCACACCCTCTCCTTCCTCTCCCATCCTGCTTGAGTAAGGGCAGGGAACCCTGCCCTGTTGGAAGTCCAAGGCCCTCCCCCCACATCCAGGCCTAGGGAGCTGTGCATCCATATAGACTAGGGTCCCAAAAATCCAGAAAATGCTGTAAAAACAAGTCCCAGTGCCTTTATCAATGGCTTCTCAGTCAGCCCCCATTGTCAGCCACAATCAGAGAGTCCGGTTTGATCACATGCTCATTCAGACCCAGTCCAGCTGGATTTGTTGAGCTCCATTAGAACAGGTACACTGCCTCAGTTGGTGGACCAACCCCTCGCAGGATGGAGGAAGGGCGGATATAGGAGCAGGGAAGAAGATGCCTACATTAAGGGAGCCATTTTAGGGTTGGCAAGAGTCTTGGCTCTAGAGGGGATCTCAGCTGTCCACAGGGATGTCGCTAGCTAGGTCCTTGGACAGCAGAGGAGAGGGTACCTGAACGGTCCTTGCCCCACTATCATGCTGATGATTATCTTAAATATCACCATAGAATCTTCGTCCGGTGACAGATGGAGATATGGACAGAAACCCTCATCAGAGGAGCAGACTGAGCTCCCAAAGTCCAGTTGAAAGGCAGAAGGAGGGAGAAGACGAGCAAAGACTAGTGTTTTTTTACTTTACGTTTTAAGTTAGACCATTGATTAATGTCTTGCCTTCCCTACACATATGTTCAGGGGTTGACTCTCAAAAATAAGTGACAGGTAGGTGTTGGTATGTATAGTGATGGAATGAAATACAGCAGAAGTTTATGGATTGGATGGCATATATCATAACACGGACTTTTTGGGAGAACTGGAATCCTAAGAGTGTTAGTGGTCTGGTCAAAGGCCATAACTAGGACCAGTTTTAGATTTTTGTACCAGGCTGTATAAATCTCAGAAGCAGAGGCTACAGTCAGAGTCAACTCAGGACACTAGTGTCCAGATTGAATAACAAATTTCTTTGGTGAGGCTAACTAACTGCCTTGTCTTCAGTGAATTAACTATTACAATGTCTCTCTCTAACCACAAAACAATGACCTTATAATTGCCTATAAACCTCTTCCTTATGCCTGGTTGCCATCCTGTGAGAAGGAGTAGAAAGATTCCTTAATCCTTAAAAACATTGAATTTGCAATTGAACTGTTTACATACAGAAGCTACTTTAAACTGAAACAGGGTTGTCTCCACTTAATAAATTGGTGACAACTTCCAACTCTACTCATGACTATTAGAGTAAATGGACACCTAAACTTTACAGTGTACATTTGCTGTGTTTTTTGTTGTGTTTAAATTGTATCATTCTTCTCCAGCATAACAGATACATACATGGAATAGATAAAAAGTATCTCTCCTGTTACATCTGTACACATGTAAAACATACCCAAAACTGATCCGTGGAGTATAACTCAGACTTCAGTTTCTATATTACTTCTGTAATATAATTTAATAAAATTGTTTGAGTGTGACTATAGAAACTTTTAAATTCACTGTTTTTATAAATATATGACTTCTCCTTTTATAAGGTATATGGATAGGTAGCATGAAGTGTGTATGGTGTGCTTGACACTGTGGCCCTGAATTGTACTCTGTAATGATAGCCTCGTTGTTTATGTGAAAATTTGTGCCAGGAAGTTTAAGAACTTACTTGTGGGCATAGGCATGGCGGTGTACACCTGTTTTCCCAGCAGACAAATCTTTATGAGCGCGAGACTAGGCTGATCTTCATAATGAGTTTCAGACCAGCAACGGCTACATAGTGAGACCCTGTCTCAATAAACAAAACAAAACAACAATAAAAATCTCCCATGTGAAATTGAAGTTGATACTCATTTTTTTGATATTTTATTTAAAACTTTTTATATGTGACATGATCTCAGATAGCCTAGGCTTACTTTGTGACTGAGGCCTTGATCCTTGATCCTCTGCCTGTACTTAGTGCTTAGGGGTTACAGGTGTGCTCTACTCTGCTTGGCTTTGGAATTCATATTCTTTTTTTAAAAACAGAGTTTTTTGTTTAAATTAGGTGTGTGTGTGTGTGTGTGTCTGTCTGTCTGTCTGTCTGTCTGTGTCTGTTTGGAGATACATGTACATGGCCACAGATGCCTGGGCAGGCCATAAGAGGGCATCAGATCTCTCATAGCTGGAACTATAAGTAACTGCAAACCATCCTGTATAAGTGCTGGGGACTGAGCTAGAATAGGGTCCTCTGTAAGAATAGTAAGTGACTGTAACTGCTGAGCCGTCTCTACAGCACCTGGAATCCATATTCTTCACAAGAAAGCTAATGTATTTCATCGCGTCTTTTTTTTTGCTTCTAATAATTCATAAGCTCTGAGTCCTTGTAAATCTCTGTCTTCTCTGCTCTCCTATTCCTTCCCCTTTTCCCGTTTGGTGTTCTGCTATTGCTGTGTTGTATGGGTCCTATTTGCTCCCTTTTATATCTCCAGCTCTTCCTGGCATTGATTCCTGATTCTCTGCTCCTGTTCCTTATGCTTCTCTCTCCTCCCACTCCTTGCCCTTTTGTCATTGGCAGCTACAGATTTTCTTGCTCTTTCTTTTCTTTCTGTTAGTTCAACAAAGACTGCTTAGAAAGAGCAGTAGCCTTGTCATTTGAACAAAAGATTTTCTAGGTGTGCTATTGCTTTGCTTAGCTAAAATATGATTAGCCTCTTAATTTCTTCTTGAATATTTCTATTAATGTCAGGGAGTTATAGACTGCAGTATCAGATTAATTTTTCATACTGATTTCTATCGTAGAGGTCTTAACTGTACAGTGATTACTGTAACACTACCCAGTTTAGTATTTATTGATTAATCTTACATACAGTAATTAGGAAAGTAGGAATATTTGTTCAGCTAAGGAGTAAAGTAACATATGAGTGCATATTTATATCTAACTATTGATATATGCATGTGCTTCTCTGAATTTCAGTTATGTGATGATTATGCATGTACTACTGTGTATATTAAAATATGATTTTTGTTAAAATGTTTTATTTTCCTTGTAATGATTTTCCATTATTACTTGGCAGACATTGGCAGTTCTAATCAGTAAAATTCATTGAATGCCATAGGAATGAGATATGGAGGGTACATATTTTAGCTCAGATGAAACTTAATTGTTTATTTATCATGTTTTTGTAATAAAATGAAGCCTAAAACCTCTTTTCTATGTGTTAATTTTTTAAAATCTCACCCAAGAGAGAGCACCTTTACAATGTTGTTTTATAAAACAGGATTTTGTTACAGCTCAGATTATGTATTTAGTAAATTTATTATGTGTTTCTGTTTCACTGTCTTATGCTTTTTTTCTAGACCAATGCAATTATGGTGTTTATTTTTCTATTGAATCACAGAGTTACTTCCTCATTTATTAATACTGTTTTTCATAATGTCTGCCGTGTTTGCTTTGGAAAAATCTTGATTACTTTGTAACTGAATGATACCATAGCCTGAGAAAAGTGGTTAAGCTCTGATGACATTTGATGAATTGGCATGTCACTTGTAATAGTGTATTCTACCCAGTTCTCTATTTGAGAATATTTTCAACTGGGAGTGCTGGAAAATTGTTACAGCATCATTCCTCAGAAAAATTATTAACAATAATATGTCCATGGGACATATCTAAACAAGGGTGACAGGATGGTAATAATTGGCCTTTCTTAACAATTACTACACATTTTTGTTGGAAAATAGTTTTTTCCCATCTTGGAAATAATTATATGAACAAATTCTGTGGCTTTGATGAACTACAACTCTCACGTAAAAACAATAATTGTTTATTTCTATAGAATATTCAAGTCTTCTTTAGTTCTATTCATTTTGTTGGGAGTGAAAAAAACAGCACATTTACACTTCATAATTAGTTAAATTTGGGTACTATATTATTATACCATATTTCATATGTCGCGAGCATTGTGTAAACAGAGATGAACACAGAATTCAGGCTAAGGTAGTTAGGATGTCTTTAGCTAAAAGGTCTCTGGTAAAAATAGCTGTTCTTCACAGTGTTGGACTAAGGTAATTAAAGCTTGAAGAAGAATGATGACAACCTTTTGTTTGGATACCCTTTGTTTAATTTTGGTTTAATGCCTTAAGTTCAAAATAGTGAATCCTAGCTTAGGAATCTCTAGTTAACCAGCACTGGTCCAGGAAATACTGTGAGCTAGATAAACTTTAGTCCCTCCGTATTTTCCTTGCTGAAGAAAGGCAATATGTGTTGTCTAGTAATATGACTGCTTACAAATTAAAAACAGTGATTTTGCCTTTCTTTTAACTCATTTCAGCTTTTCATTTATATACATAATGCCCTAACACTCTCCTCTTCTTTTCTCTTTCCCAGGTAGTATGTGGGAATGCATTTTGGTAACCTAAATTGAGATTGCTGAGTTTTTAAATTTTTCCTCTTAACTCTTGACAAATAACTAGCCATTTTTAAAAAGGATGATAATATAGGTGTTCTTCAATTAGCTGTATTTACTCCTTTCCTCTCACCCTCTCTTCTTTCTCTCTTATTTCTTTTCCTTCCCATTCCTTAAGAATTTTGCATTTTTCCCACCATACTATGCAATAATACTTGAAAGGATAGTTCTGTTCTTTACATTTCCTAGACCCTCAAACTGCATTTCTAGTTACTATCTGGGTTTTTATACTTGACATATAATGGAATCTTCAAATTAATGACTTCAAAGTCAAAAACCCTTTCTAGTATCTCTAACTTCCTGCTCCTGTTCCCCTAAGGTCTTTGATATTTCAATTCATAGCAACTTGCATAAAGAGGCTTACTTTGGGGCACCTGAGTCATTTGCTAAAAAAGCCCAGTGACTTCTTTCATCTTTGCTTTATCATTTATAAAGCACAAACAGTCACCCCAAGTTCATGTCTTGTGTCCAGTTATTTGGTGAATGAAGAAAAATCCTGATCTCAATGGAAGTACTCACTAAGTAGATACAAGGTCTCTCCATGACTATAATACCATACTTTTGGCTCTGTGTAATAAAGAAGTTTAATGAGAGCTCTGTATTAGCCAAACATGTTTTTACTCAAAGATCCTAATTTAGTTCACTAGTTAATGAATTTTCAAGGTTCTATATGGCATCTATTTTCTCAATAAATTACCAAAAATTTGGGCAAGAAGAAAAGGAGTTGTGATCTAAATTTTATATCAAAACTCAGAGTTTTTGCTAATAGATATGTTTAATAAAGAATCAAGACCCAAGATGGGAGATTCCAAGTTCCTCTCCTGATAAGGAATTTATTATATATGTATATGAAATACTGCTAGATGGTAACCAACCATTTGAGTTCAGGGATAAAGGATAGCTTTTCAAGCAAAGTGAGCTTATAAGATACTCAAGGCCACACATTAAAGAACATGAGATAGTTCGTTTTTTTTTTTCCCTAACAAAACACTTAGGTATAGATGTATGTTTTCATTGAATATTAGCAGCTGGTAAAGTACACAAATTCCCTGATTATAGAAGAATCTTGGAAGGTTCATGTATAATACTAGAGTTGGAATTAATTAAGTTTTTGCACTAAACATATCCTTTTAGAACAGTGGCAGTAAAATAAATTGAGGTATAATTTACATCAAAGAGGAAGTAAACTTCCATGCTGATTATGCATAACTACTAGAATACTTGTATGGACTTTGATGATGCTTCTTCCATTTGATTAAATTTCCTGACTTTTCATCAAGTTATTTTGTTATTTTTTTTCCTCGTAGGCTTTTCAATAGTTTTAACTTCATACAACTTATATTGTGAATATTTTAGATGCTTTTTAATGAAGAAAACAATCTAATTATTTTGGAGAAAACAAAGTGTCTTCATTATATTTTCTCAGAGTAAAAACATGCTCACCAGGAGACACAAGGCAAACCATTTCCATTATAGTATTTTGTTTATAGTGAAGGCTAATGGCTGCCATATTCTCAGGGACAGTGGTAGTGATACCACGCTTAAGAAATGAAAAATAGAATTTATGCCCTGGCGATGCAGAAGCATGCATGGGCAGCCCATGTATGATGGCTTTGTTGAACTTGTCCATATTGAGTTTCATGGTCTAAGTTGATGAGGATGACTGGCCAGGTCTCTTCCTCAAGAGGGCACCAGATCTCATTACAGATGGCTATGAGCCACCATGTGGTTGCTGGGAATTGAACTCAGGACCTTTGGAAGGGCAGGCAGTGCTCTTAATTATTGAGCCATCTCTCCAGCCCACCATTCTTATGGCTTCTGCTCTAATCACTGCCTTCCATTGAACTTTTCATTATCATTTTTCCTAGTAACACTTCACATAATTTCTGAATTGTTTTGCAGCAAATATTTCATCCACTTTTATTGTAAGATAGAGACTAAGAAAAACATATAAAACCTCTACTGAGGATAGCACTAGAAATTACATGTCATTTTCTGGCACACGATATCCTTAGAAGTGCCGAAAACAAAGAGGAATGCATAATCTCTCAAAGCATTAAAAAACATTGGTTTTAAATTTCAAGGTAGAACAGAGATCAAGAATCCAGAATGGCTTAGGTGAGAAAATCATCTTTAAATATTTAGATTTGTGTGTCTTACATGTGAATTAAAGGGCTCCATTGACAGGAGTGTCAGCTGTACTGTGTGAATCCCCAAAGTCTAAAGACATTGTTTTCAACTATGTTGTTCTGCTTAAAGAAGTGCACACACTTAAACAAATATATGTGAAACAGTATTGAAATTAGGAAACCTTTAAATGGAAATATGTTCTAGCTCTTACTCACTGTGCTGTTCTAGTGCTGTAATGCCATGGCCTATCATGCTACAGGGTCATAGGTACACATTAAGAAAAGCCTCCATGAGAGTTGCTACTTTGGAGCATTGCATTTAATTCTATTTAGTTATTATACAAAACCAGTGTTAATACCCATGAAACACACTGATTTTTAATTTTTCCTCATGAAATGCATTTAAAATGCTGGTTTTATAGCATTTCTGAGTTAATAGTTTTCAGTAAAATTTTAATATCATTTTTATTTAATTTGAAATAAAATGAAATGTGGTATTCAATAGATTGTTTGTGGTATTCAATAGATTGTTTTCTAGGTAAAGAAAGAATTGAGCCTAGGAGGTTTTGGTTATCAGTTACTGCTTTTTTAATACACTTTTTTTTATTATAGCCTAAAACATTATTTGCATCATTTTTTTGATTAATGCAGCAAATAGTTTTAAACTTATATTTATTCATAGGATATCTATTTTGTATGGAATATATGCTAATGGAATCTTGAGGTTATTGGATATTAATTTTATTCTGATGAAATTCTGTATATAAATATAAAAGACAGGTAATAGATTTTTGTTAGCTCTGTAACAAATACATATTACATTCGAAGAATCATCTTTTGCATGAAAAATAATGAAACAATACTAACAAATGAAATTTTCACATTTCACATTTGGGGATGATATCTAGTAACAATGAAATCAAAAGAGACAAGGATATTGAGAAATAAAATGTGATAAAGTGAATGTGGTTATTCATATAAATGTGAAACTTGGGTCATCAGAGCTGGAGTACTTCTGATAAATGTAAAAAGAATGAATCAAGGAATAGCAGTATAAACAAATGGATATCGAGATGTAGTGTTAAATATTACTAGAAAATGATTACTTTGTCATAGAGAGATTGTGACTAAAAAATGGGTAACGGGCTGTTTTATACTATCTGTTGTTTTTTTTATTTTTAAAGATTTATTTATTTCCATGTATGCCCGCACACCAGAGGAGGGCACCAGATCTCAGTACAGATGGTTGTGAGCCACCATGTGGTTGCTGGGAATTGAACTCAGGACCTCTGGAAGAGCAGCTTAACCTCTGTACCATCTCTCCAGTCCCCATACCATCTGTTTTTAAACACTGAATTGTCTTCTATTTTAAACCAAATAAGCAGTGTAGAGAATCTTTAATAGGTGGGACTCATATGATTTCTTTTAAAGGCTTAAGTGAAGAGGATGAAGTAGTAGCCATACCTCAAGTCTAAGAGATGGAGACCAAATAGAAAAATAACCATAAGCCATGAAGAAGCTTCATCTTAAAGAGCTACAAAGCAATGAAAGACCCTGGGATAGGGAGAGTACTTTGCTATAGATTAAAATTAATGAATTGGATATATATATATATATGTACTATATGATTTATTATTGATTTTCTTCTTTGACAATTTAATGTATGAACATAATATATTCTGGTTACTTTTAACCCCACTCTCTCCCTTTCAACCCTGTCAATCCCCTCTTTTCTTTACAGGTAAGTCCCTTTCTCAGATTCCTGTCTTTGTTTTTTATCTTGTGAACCACTGAGTTTAACTAGGGCCATCTGTGTAACAATGCATTTCAAACTGTCTCTTGAGCCTAGTAAACTCACCATTGGTAAACAATGACTGCGTTTGCCCCAGAATCCACCTTTTGCTAATAGTTCTGCGGGATGAGTTATGATCAAGTCCCTGATCCAGACTTGACTGATAAGGGGCCTTGTCTTGTCCAGGCACAATACAGGCAACAGTAACTACTGTGAGATTATTATTTTAATAATTATGTGTCTTATTCACTGTTCTATTGCTGTGAAGAGACACCATGATCATGACAACTCTTATAAAAGAAAGTATTTAACTGGAGTCTTGCTTACAGTTTTAGAGGCTTAGTCCATGGTGACAGGCAGGTGTGGTATTGGAGAAGTTGCTGAGAGCTACATCCTGATCTGTAGGCAGAGAGAAGAACCTGGGCCTGGTTTAGGTGTTTGAAACCTCAAAGCATTTCCCCAGCAATATATTTCCTCCAAGGCTACACCTCCTAATTCTTCTATTCCTAATATTTCCACGCTTTGGTGACTAAGCAGTCAAATATCTGATCCTATAAGGGTCATTTTTTTTTATTCAAACCACCACACTATGCCTCTAGCATTTCATAGACCTCCTTCATATCTTCCAGCTCTTACGTTCTTTGATCCCCTTTTCCATGATGTTTTCTGAGTTTTAAAGGGGGTGGTACAGGTGTTTTGTGTAGAGCTGACCACTCAACTATCACTTATTTTCAGTGCCTTTACTTGTGTTCTGCACCTTTTTGCATAATGAAACGTAGGAATAAGGTTTGCAACTCAGTGCCAGCTTTAGTTCTCTATATCTTGAATTGAAGGTGTGTGGTATCTTCAGCAATAGGATCTTACCAAATAATTCTGGTGGTAACCCACCAGAGGAATTGTGAGAGACTATATTTTGGGGCTTCTGGAGCCTCCATAATGCACAATTCATAAGGAAGTGCCCACACCTGTGCGGGATCTTTTAAAATTACCTGTTGTTTTTAGAAGCAGCATCACCCAGCCATGCATGACATGTTCTTTCTAAATATTTTTACCTTATTTTTTTAATTAGTTTATTCTCACTTGTTTAAATGTTACACTGGCATTCAGCATTAGTTAACTTGGAATCTAGAAAATTCTGTGCTTGAGTGTACAGAGAGCCAGAAGCAGAAACTATAACCCCAGGAGTCTGAGATTCGGAGTAATGTCGAATTTCTTTCTTTCTTCTCTCCATGACTTTTACTCTTCCCCATCTTTTTATATTAGCTAACCTTGGTTTCTAGATCAAGATGATTTCCTTCTTTGTTTTCACAAAGTATTTCCAATCATACCACATTCTTTAATCACAATTCTTCTTGACAGGTTTTTGATTGAATCCAAATTTGCAGTCTGGGCCCTCAGAATCTGATTTATGTGTCTGTTATAGCAGTTTTTGAACATTTTCACCTCAGAATTGCCTTATATTCTGGAATTTTATTGGATATCCTTTTAACTTTTTGATTTTATGGGTTTATTTATTCATAGTTTCCAAACTAGAAACCCAACGTGGGAAAACTTTAAGAATCTTTCAATTCACTTAAAGCAATATTTTTAAATCCATGCTATTTCAACATTATGTTTAAAAATTAGCTTCTGTACAAAAATCAATGTGGAGAGAGGTGTTATGTATTTTCTTCAGCAATTTTTAAAGCAATTTTTGGAGTACACTGCTTTGCTACCATTGTCCCCTTGTTATTCAGCAGATATACAGCTAGTGAATTATTCTAAAAAGAAACCTAATGGGAAGTCTCTGAAGTTCTGCTAATGGGAGGATCTTGATCCAGATATGGATAATGTATCACCAAGGTGTAACGTTTTTATCATTAGTGAGATAATGTGAGGATGGATTTAGCATATACTATTTAAAATATTAAATGACATCACCAAGTTAAACATGTTCTAAGCATGTTCCATAGAAAAAAGTTGAGATGCATTGTTTTATTGGTTTTGAGGACACAATTTGAGAGACACACTAAGATATTATGTGATCTTTTTATCCTTGAAATTCCATGCAATAGACTCTACCTTTATTCCAAGACAGCCAGTTGTGATCTTAGCAATTTGACTAGACAGGAGCTACAATATTATATACTTGGAGTGCCTAAGTCACAGCACTTCAATTCTAGGTGCTCCCGATATAGCTGTTGTGTCCATATGAATAGATGCTATGGAGATAAGCCATACAAGTCACATCTATGTTCGTTAACCTCTCTTTTTTAAATGCTGTGAGAAATTAGCTACCTCTGTTGGGTGTATTATTTGGCTATAGTTTTTTCTTCCATAGGTTACTGCACTGGGTTAGCAAATCTCTTTTTCTAGAAAAGTGGTGACATTTACTCCCAGAGTATATTTCACAGTCATCATTTGATGTATATGGTTATCAATATATTATTACCAAAGTCTGTATTTTGCATTGCTTCATAATCTTACAAAGGTGGCATTATTTTAGATATCATTTTATATTAGCCTAAATCTGTATATTGATTCCTGGTGACATTTATCAGTTGAAAATTACCTATATTCTTTAAAACTGTCACATAAAATATTTTAGTTCTCAGTGGATGCAGAAGTTTAATTTGTCTTTGTCTTGGAAGAATGTATCCTAAAAATTATTAGATTTGTGGTGGTTTCAGCTCTGGTTGTCCACTAGCATTTCACAGAGAAGTTAAAAATAAACAATAACAAAACCCACATTACACAATCAAAACACAAAATAATACCAGGACTTGAGATTCTGATTTAACAGTTAAATAACTTGGCAGGTGTTTTTGATATGTGGCAAGGGTTGGCAGTCTCAGCATAGAACTTTCTATATAGTCTGTTTTCCTCTTTTCGTGGCCAATAAGTACACATTCAGCTAAAACAGCGCTGAAGGAGAAGCCATTTATATTGTGCCCTGTGTGCAAGGCATTCCTCCAGGAGTGAACAGAGCCACCCGCAGCTGGTGATCTGTTATGTAAATAAGCAGCTTCAGTAGTCACTGATACAGAAATAGACTACCATGGTAGTAGCCTTCTATGCATTCCTCCCCAGCTCCAAAATATGACTAACAGCACTGATAGTCACTCTTCCTTAAATAAATGAGATGTATGTAATAGAACAACTGGGGGTAGGGGAAAGGTCTGAACATTACAGTAGCCTAAGGAATAATGTGAACTGTATGTGAATTAAATTTTCCTTGGAGTTTTAGAACTAAAAGAATGTGAGGTCAGGTGTAGCAGAAGGGCATTTTTACCATTGCTGATTATAGAAGTGTTACAGCAAGTATATATTTTTAAAACAGAACAGAAAAATAAAAATACTCATGATTATATAAAGAAATGCTTTGCCAAATAGCACAGAATAATGAATACATGCTGTATCTATTGCATCCTTTTCTAACATGACCAATATATTTCTCTAATTGTGCTTAGGTTTATTACATCTTAATTAATCTTCACTGATGTAAAATCAGTGAGCTTTAACACTTTGATTTCATATCTGTGTATGAGACTAAGAGGAAATATGGCTGTAGATTCTCAGTACCATTGTGTATGCTTTTATTGTGGTGAATATCAAGGCAGCAGTTAATTATAGTCCTACCATTTCTGCTCTTCACCTCATTATCTCTGTCTTGCACTATTATTTTCTGTTGCTTCTGGCTATACAGCATCAGGCCTGGCACCAGTGAAGTGTGAACACAATGTCAGCACTGCATTCAGCACAAGAATAGAAAGGCAGATGGCAGATTTTACTATTTATAGCTGGAGCCAATCTGCCTTAGGTGAGCCCTGTTGAAATGGTTTTTATCGAGATGTTTTCATTTATTAAAGGGATGAGGAAATGAAAGCCAAGGAAAATACTAGTCCTCTGAACTCTGAGAGTAAAAATATTGCTATAGATTGCCAAGCAACTACAAGTATTGGTTAAAAATTTGTAAACTGGAAAATTATATATTTACCCCCATATTCCCTAAACAAAGACTTCAAGCCTTCAGCATCCTTTATGGCAGAACTTAAAGGGTTTATTGTTTAGTGATGTTGAGCTGCCATAACAACTGTTACAGTGAGAATGTTAATTATTGGGAGCAAAATGAGAATATGATAACTAATTATTTAAGACCATTAACTATATCACATAAACTCAGACTAGTCTTTACTTTCTTGGTAGTCATCTCTTGACTCCACGGGAAGAACAAAAAAGGACTCTATTTCAAATTTTATTTTTCATATTTTTAAGGAATATAATGCTCAAAATTGAGAAATATTTAATGGTATCAATTAGTATACTGATGTAGACTTTGCATTCAAATTTAAATATGTAGTTATCTAATCTTTGTTATTCTTCAGATATCTTTTTTTAAAAACTGATTAATCTCTTCAATTGCAGTGAACTGGTAATTTAAATGCTCTAGTGGAGAACCTAGGTCATACAGATAATATGAGATACAGTCATGAATAAGGAATGACAGTTAAGAAACTTTACATTCCATTCATAATAAATGACCATAATATAGGCTGAAGAAATTAATTGGATCCAATTATAGTAATAACATATTTTAATTGGATTTATTAGAATTTAGCAGATTACTTAGACATATCCTAAAATATGCCACATCTTCTGTTCATTTGAAGTCATGATTAAATATGTGTCATATCAACTTACTGGTTTTATTTAGAGGGTGGACTGATTTGAATTTTTACTTCTGATACTTTGATAGGTTAGAGAAAGTTTATGGAAAGCTAGATTTAGAACAGGACAGTTGCAGCCTAGTCTTCTCGCTTTGATAACTTTATGTTCATGGTTAAATACAGCCAATGGTAACAATCGCTTTTGTTTAGGGACAGCTGATCATTCCCAAAGCATCTCCAAATGGAAAGCCCAGGGTTTAACATGTACTAATTTGTAAAACTGAAAAAAATGCAGGGTGGTCAATTAAAAAAACTGAAGCTAAAAGGCAGATGGAGAAAACTCAGCTCTGTTTTCTAAAGAAAATGGAAAAAGCTATGTGAATTCAAGAAACTGACAGCTCATATTTTAACTAACTGCTCTCCTTATTTTTTGTTTAAATTTTTTTATTAATTTTACATAACCACAGTTTTCCCCCTCCCTCTCCTCCTACTTCTCCCTCCAATCCCCCGTCCGCTCAATTATATGACTTTTTGGTGTCCACCTTGTTTTTTGACAGAAAATCTTCCACTGAATGTAGACCTTACTGACTGAACTAGACTGGCTGATCCACCTATCTCCATCTCCCCAGTTCTGGAATTATAGGTGTTCAGCCATATGATTGTATGCTAGTTTGTGCTCAGTTCCTCATACTTACATGGCAAGCAGCTTACTAACTGAGCCATCATTGTTGTCATTACCAGTAATGGCAATAACTAGCAACTTCTTTAAGGAAAAGTTGACGTGACTTCACTAAGAGAAGAGCATTTTTTCCTTTTGTTTCTGGTTATGTTTTATAAGCCTCATTGCATAGATATTTTATTTTCTGTTCCACATAGTTTTTCTTCAGTTAGGACTTAATGATATTCCTAATCTTTAGGGGAAAAGATTTGTTC
The DNA here is from genome assembly GCF_903992535.2 of Arvicola amphibius. Lineage (NCBI taxonomy): Eukaryota > Metazoa > Chordata > Mammalia > Rodentia > Cricetidae > Arvicola > Arvicola amphibius. Next base: position 60,929,529 of record NC_052058.2, read on the forward strand.
AAACTTTGAGTATTATGCTCTAATTGTGTTTATTGCTTTGTATTTCATAACAGACACTTAAGAGAGAGAGAAAGTGAATTACCTGAGGTGATTTAGGGAAAAAATAGTTCATTCTTCTTCTATATAGATGGGCAATGGAGAAATACATTATTTTCCTTTGAATTTCAATAATATAAAAGTAAAACTGAAATGAAAGAGATTAAGGGAAAATGTTAAATTATCTCTATAACTTTTAAGTAATTATCAGAATTATATTAGAGATTTTTACAGGAATTCAACAACACACAATTCTCTTAAAAATAAATATGCATATAGTCCGGAGGGCAAAGTTGAAATACTTATTCCTATGCCAGTGTGGAGACTGTGAGATGGGTGCAGGTCTCTAGTGAGCTGTGTGGTCCTGACATCATCTGAGGGAGAGAAGGAATTCTTTCCATTCTTGTCCACATTTCTAGTTGAAGTATGGTTTTTACTTGTAATATAATTGGAAATGTTTCCCATTCATACTTCTCATTTTCCTTTTTACATAGATTTAAACATGGATTAATTGTGGTACTTATAAGTGTATTTCATTAAATATTAAATCATTTAAAACATACAAAGAAGCATATACATATAGTTTGGTTTCATTGTGTTTTTAAAACTCACTTGCATTCAACACTATTGTCAACCTTGGATGTTGTGTGTTACATACAACCTGTATGTTTGTATAAAAGAAATTATATTTGATGGTTTTACATTGTACTTAGATTAAAGGTGGCGCACGCCTTTAATCCCAGCAGTTGGGAGGCAGAATCAGGAGGATCTCTGTGAGTTTGAGGCCAGCCTGGTCTACAAGAGCTAGTTCCAGGACAGGCTCCAAAGCTAAACAGAGAAACCCTGTCTTGAAAAACCAAAAAAAAAATTGATCCTATGGCCTCATACATGCTAGGCAAGATTACTATCACTGAAGTAAAATGTCTTCATGGAAAACATTCAAACTTTTATACATTTCATCATTTCATTTGGAGATTTAAATGGTGTTTTTATTGAAGCTTTACTTTTTATACATTATGGCTTTAAAGTTTTACCTTCCTGACAGGAATGCATAGTGCATGCATACGGTAAACCAGCAAAAACAAAGCCCACAAACTGTTGTTAAGCCTATTCTGTTAGACATCGAATTTTTTAAATTAACATTAATATTTCTCTTCATGGAATATGATATTTTCCACCCCTTTCTTTCACTATACATGGCTGAATCAATTATAAATTTACTTAGAACCTCATTTAATATAAACTTACATGCATTTGGTAGCATAGCCCATCATTATTTTCTTAAATTCCTCTGTGTCTCAGGAGACCAGGGCAGTCCAAGAACTGTGCAAGGCTAGATTATTATAGCTTGCCTACTCTGTAATAATAGGTCTGAGTCAGCAGTGATTGATTATGGTCTAGAGTATAGATGCTACATGATATCCAGCCTGTAAAAATGCCCAGTTAGCTGGAGATTGGTTTGCCAGAGAGAGTTTGTCTGCAGTCTTTCCGAGAACAAGAGGAAAGGCAGTTGGTGTGCATTAAGTGTTCAGAACCCTTTTTGAAGGACTAAGTGTTCAATGGGAACAACTTGGTTCTTTCATATCAATGAATACAGATTTCCATTTCCCAATGTCTTCAGTCGTTCTTTTTCCTGAAAGTCATGTTTTCCTTATTTTGGGAAAGAAAATAATTACTTTTGTAATGTAATCAGTTCCTAAAAGGTTAAGGATTAATTCCAGAAGAGGAAAAATGGTTATGAATGGAGGCTTTCCATCACCTTTTAGAATTGCTTCACAGGGAAAAAAAAGCAACTTTATTCCTGTGCGTATCTGGTATGTGTATACGTGTGTCCATGTGTGTGTGTAAGACAACTGGTAGATTAGTTCCATGTAGCTGTCAACATTGATTTTTGATGCAAGATCACTGGTATTTTGTATGCAATGCTAGGTTGGCTGACCAGTATGCCCATGTGTCCTCCTCTCTCTTCCTCCCCCCAAAAATACATGTGTGGGGGCTGGAGAGATGGCTCAGAGGTTAAGAGCACTGGCTGCTCTTCCAGAGGTCTTGAGTTCAATTCCAAGCAATCACATGATAGCTCACAGCTATCTGTAATGAGATCTGGTGCCCTTTTCTGGCCTGCAGGCATACATGCAGGCAGAGCACTGTATACATAATAAATAAATAAATCTTAAAAAAATACATGTATGGATGTAACACCATTGTAGGTATATTAATATCAAAGAACAACTTCAGGTATCATGCTTTATCACTTATCTGTCTTACTCTTTTGAGAAAGGGTCTCTTACTAATTCTGGAGCTAGACTAGTAGCCAGGAAACCACAGTGAGTTTCTGCCTCTACTTTCCAAGGATGCAAGGGATATAGGTGTATGTATGCCAGTGACTGTCCTTTTGCTTGAGTTCTGGGGATTTGAATTCAGGGCCTTATGCTTGTACAGCAAGCCTCTTACCACCAAGTCATGTCCTTAGCTCAATGACTTAGATTAATTTTATATGGATTCTGGAGATCAAACTCAATTCATGTGATTATACAGCAAGTATAGAGTTATTATCTTAGCCACCCTAAACTCCTATATCATCTCCTCTAGAACACTTCCTTCATGTAATAGGTACTTTGCAAATATTTATTAAACAAAGAATACAGAATCATATTGATAGAATTTACAAAATAATATCAGTGTTTATATTCCATAGGAAATCTTACTCTTGTATTACCTCATATTTTTACCATAATAACTTTCCTCTGTCATCAACTGTCTTTTTAATATTATTAATAAAATCTACTATTGGGGGAATGTATTCATAATGAAAGAGTCCAGTATTGGGCTAAAGGGGGTTACTTGAGAAGTTTAATGTTTGGTCCTTTTTCAGGTTGAGGTTTAAAAAAATCCAGAGAAAATAATTTTATTAACAATCTTTTGTGCTTTTCTAAATGGCTTAGTAAATAAAGATGTTTGCTACTGAACCTGAGAACCCAAGATTGGTTCTTAGAACCTACATAGTGGAAGGTGGTTAGGACTTCAGTAAAGTGTCCTCTGACCCTCATGTGTGTGTGATGTGTCAAAAGTGCACAGAGACCCATGGATTAAATAAATAAATAAATAAATAAATAAATAAATAAATAAGAGTCTGGAGACTGGTACAGTGGTGAAGAGTGCTTTCTGCTGTTGTAGCGGACCTGGGGTGTGTTCCCAGCACCCATGTCAGGCTGCTCAAAACCTCCTTTTTTCCCTCTTTTATTGTATTTTTATTAAAAATTTCCATCTCCTCCCCTCCTCCCACTTTCCTCCCCTCCCCTCCACCCATACCCCTACTCCCTCCCTCTCCAGGCCAAAGAGTAGTCAGGATTCCCTACACTATGGGAAGTCCAAGATCCTCCCAACTCCCCCCAGGTCCAGGAAGATGAGCATCCAAACTGACAAGGCTCACACAGAGCCCGTCCATGCCGTAGCATCAAAGCCCATTGCCATTGTCCTTGGCTTCTCAGTCAGCCTCCACCATCAGCCACATTCAAAGAGTCCGGTTTGATCACATGCTTCATCAGTCCCATTCCAACTGGTCTTGGTGATCTCCCGTTAGATCTGTCCCACCGTCTCAGTGGGTGAATGCACCCCTCATGGTCCTGACTTTCATGCTCATGTTCTCCCTCCTTCTACTCCTCATCAGGACCTTGGGAGCTCAGTCCAGTGCTCCAATGTGGGTCTCTGTCTCTATCTCCATCTACCACCAGATGAAGGTTCTATGGCAATATGGAAGATAATCATCATTGTGGCTATAGGACAAGGCCAGTTCAGGCACCCTTTCCTCTACTGCCCAATAAACAAGCTGGGGACATCTACTTGGACACCTGGGAACCAGTCTAGAGTCCAGACTCTTGCCAACCCTAAAATGGCTCCCATTATTAAGATATATACTTCCCTGCTCCCCCAACCACCCCTCCTCCATCCCAACCATTCCGTTCTCTCAAGCTCTCCCCATACTCTCCTCCCTTCTCTCCCCGCATCTCCCCTTATCCCCACCTCATCCCCACCCCCATGCTCCCAACCCCTGCCCAGCAATTTTGTCCATTTCCAATATGCAGGATGATAGCAATATGTTTTTCTTTGGGTTCACCTTCTTATTTAGCTTCTCTAGGCTCACAAATTATAGGCTCTATGTCCTGTATTTATGGCTAGAATCCACTTATGAGTGAGTACATACCATATTCTTTTTGGGTCTGGGTTACCTCACTCAGTAAAGTGTTTTCTATTTCCATCCATTTGCATGCAAAATTCAAGATGTCATTGTTTTTTTTTTTTTTTACCGCCGAGTAGCACTCTATAGTGTATATGTGCCACACCTTCTTTATCCATTCTTCTATTGAGGGGCACCTAGGTTGTTTCCAGGTTCTGGCTATTACAAATAGTGATGCTATGAAGATAGTTGAACAAATGCTTTTGTAGTATGATTGGGCATCTCTTGGGTATATTCCCAAGAGTGGAATTGCTGGGTCCTGAGGTAAGTTGACTCCCAGTTTCCTGAGAAACCACTACGCTGATTTCCAAACTGGTTGCACAAGTTTGCATTCCCACCAACACTCAATGGATGAGTGTTCCCCTTACTCCACATCCTCTCCAGCATAGGCTATCATTGGTGTTTTTGAATTTAGCCATTCTGACAGGTGTAAGATGGTGTCTTAGAGTTGTTTTGATTTGCATTTCCCTAATCGCTAAGGAGGTTGAGCATGACCGTAACTGTCTTTTGGCCATTCGAACTTCTTCAGTTGAGAATTCTCTGTTCAGTTCAATGCGCCATTTTTTAAATTGGGTTAATTAGCATTTTAAAGTCTAGTTTTTTTAGTTCTTTATATATTTTGGAGATCAGACCTTTGTCTGATGTGGGGTTGGTGAAGAACTTCTCCCAGTCAGTAGGTTGTCTTTTTATCTTAATGACAGTGTCCTTTGCTTTACAGAAGCTTCTCAGTTTCAGAAGGTCCCATTTATTCATTGTTGCTCTTATTGTCTGTGCTACTGGGGTTCTACGTAGGAAGTGGTCTCCTGTGCCCATGTGTTGTAGACTACTTCCCACTTTCTCTTCTATCAGATTCAGTGTGGTCAGATTAATATTGATGTCTTTAATCCTTGAGTTTTGTGCATGGTGATAGAAATGGATCTACTTTCATTCTTCTACAGGTTGACATCTAGTTATGCCAGCACCATTTGTTAAAGATGCTTTCTTTTTTCCATTGTATACTTTTAGCTCCTTTGTCGAATATCAGGTGTTCATAGGTTTGTGGATTACTATCTGGGTCTTCGATTCAATTCCATTGGTCAACATCCCTGTTTTTTTGTCAATAACAAGCTGTTTTCATTACTGTAGCTTGTGGTAGACTTTAAAGTCAGGGATAGTAATGCCACCGGAAGTACTTTTATTGTATAGGATTGTTTTGGCTATCCTGTTTTTTTTTTTTGTTTTTCCATATAAAGTTGATTACTGTTCTCTCAAGTTCTGTGAAGAATTTTGTTGGGATTTTGATGGGGATTGCATTGAATCTATAGATTGCTTTTAGTAGAATTGCCATTTTTACTATATTGATCCTCCCAATACAAGAGCAAGGGAGATCCTTCCATTTTCTGGTATCCTCTTCAATTTCTTTCTTCAAAGACTTAAAGTTGTTGTTAAATAGATCTTTCACTTCCTTGGTTAGAGTTACCCCAAGATACTTTGTACTATTTGTTGCTATTGTGAAAGGTGATGTTTCTCTGATTTCTCTCTCAGCTTCTTTATCCTTTGTGTATAGGAGGGCAACTGATTTTTGGAGTTGATCTTATATCCTGCCACATTGCTAAAGGAGTTTATCAGCTGTAAGAGTTCTTTGGTAGAGTTTTTGGGGTCGCTTATGTATACTATCATGTCATCTGCAAATAACGAAAGCTTGATTTCTTCCTTTCCAATTCTAATCCCCTTGATCTCCTTATGCTGTTTTATTGCTATTGCTAGAACTTCAAGCACTATATTGAAGAGGTATGGAGAGAGTGGACAGCCTTGTCTTGTTCCTTATTTTAGTGGGATGGCCTTGAGTTTTTCTACATTTAATTTCATGTTAGCTGTCGGCTTGCTGTAAATAGCCTTTATTTTATTTAGGTATGACCCTTGTATCCCTTATATCTCCAAAATTTTTATCATAAAGGGGTGTTGAATTTTGTCAAATTCTTTTTTCAGCATCTAATGAAATGATCATATGATTTTTTTCCTTCGGTTTATTTATATGATGGATTACATTGATAGATTTTCGTATGTTGAACCAGCCCTGCCTCTCTGGAATGAAGCCTACTTGATCATAATGTATGATTTTTTGGATGTGTTCTTGGATTCGGTTTGCCAGTATTTTATTCAGAATTTTTGCATTGATGTTCATGAGTGAGATTGATCTGTAATTCGCTTTCTTGGTTAAGTCTTTGTGCGGTTTTGGTATCAAGGTGACTATAGCTTCATAGAAGGAGTTTGGCAATGACTCATCTGTTTCTATTTTGTGAAATTCGTTAAGGAGTATAGGTATTAGCTCCCCCTGGAAGTTCTGGTAGAATTCTGCATTGAAACCATCTGGTCCAGGGTTTTTTTTTTGGTAGGGATGTTTCTGATGACAGCTTCTAATTCCTCGCGGCTTACAGGTCTATTTAAACTGTTCACCTGATCTTGATTTAATTTTGTTATATTGTTTTTATCTAAAAAAGTGTCCATTTCTTCCACATTTTCCAATTTTGTGGCATACAGGCTTTTGTAGTTAGATCTAATGATTTTCTGAATTTCCTCTGTGTCTGTGGTTATGTCCCCCTTTTCATTTCTGATCTTGTTAATTTGTGTGTTCTCTCTCTGTCGTTTGATTAGTTTGGCTAGGGGTTTGTCAATCTTGTTGATTTTCTCCAGGAACCAGCTTCTTGTTTCATTGATTCTTTGGCTTATTTTCTGTGTTTCTGTTTTGTTGATTTCAGCCCTCAGTTTGATTATTTCCAGTCTTCTACTCCTCCTGGGTGCATCTGCTTCTTTTTTTCTAGAGCTTTCACCTGTGCTGTTAAGTCTCTAATGTGTGCTTTCTCATTTTCTTTATGTGAGCACTTGGTGCTATGACCTTTCCTCTTAGCACTGCTTTCATAGTGTCCCATAGGTTTGGATATGATGTGTCTTTGTTTTCAGTGAATTCAAGGAAAACATTAATTTCTTTCTTTATTTCTTCTTTGACCCAGGGGTGGTTCAGTAGTTGACTGTTCAGTTTCCATGAGTTTGTAGGCTTTCTGGGGTTAGAATTGTTGTTGAATTCAAGCTTTATTCCATGGTGATCTGATAGTACACAGGTGGTTACTACAATTTCTTTGTAAATATGGATGTTTGCTTTGTTGCCAATTATGTTATAAATTTTTGAGAAGGTTCCATGCGATTCTGAGAAGAAGGTATATTCTTTTCTGTTTGAATGGAATGTTCTATAGATGTCTGTTAGGTCCATTTGGTTAATTACATCTGATAGTTCTCTTATTTCTCTGCTGAGTTTCTGTCTGGTTGACGTATCCATTGGTGAGAGTGGAGTGCTGAAATCTCCTACTATTAGAGTGTGGGGTTTGATGTATGCTTTGAGTTCTACTAATGAGTTACATAAGTGGGTGCTATTATATTAGGGGCATAAATATTCAGGATAGAGACTTCCTCCTGATGAATTGTTCCTGTTATGAGTATAAAGTGTCCATCTCCATCTCTTCTGATTGATTTTAGTTTGAAATCAATTTTGTTAGATATTAGTATCGCCACACCCGCTTGTTTCTTTGGTCCATTTGATTGGAAAACCTTTTCCCAACCCTTTACTCTGAGGTAGTGTCTGTCTTTAAGTTTGAGGTGTGTTTCTTGTAAACAGCAGAATGTTGGGTCCTGATTTCGTATCCATTCTCTTAGCCTGTGCCTTTTTATAGGTGAATTGAGCCCATTGATATTAAGTGATATTAAAGATCAGTGGTTGTTAACTCTGGTTATTTTTCTATGGTAGAGCTTGTATGTTTCCCTTTTTAGAGTTGTGCTGTTGGAGAGTTGTCAGATGTTTGTGTCATTATGGGTGTTGTTGGCTTTCTTAGTTTTTGATTTTCCTTCTAGTATTTTCTGTAAGGCTGGGTTTGTGGCAACATATTTTTTTTAATTTGTTTTTGTCCTGGAATATCTTATTTTCTCCATCAATGGTGAATGCAAGCTTTGCTGGATATAGTAGTCTGGGCTTGCATCCATGGTTTCTTAGTGTCTGCAGTACATCTATCCAAGATCTTCTGACTTTCATGGTTTCCATTGAGAAGTCAGGTGTAATTCTGATAGGTTTCCCTTTATATGTTACTTGACCTTTTTCCCTTGCAGCTCTTAATATTTGTTCTTTATTCTGTATGTTTTGTGTTTTGATTATTATATGGCGAGGGGATGCTTTTTTTTTTTGATCCAGTCTATTTGGTGTTCTGTATGCTTCTTGTACCTTCATAGGATTATCCTTCTTTATGTTGGGAAAGTTTTCTTCTATAATTTTGTTGAATATATTTTCTGGGCCTTTGAGTTGTAACTCTTCTCCTTCTTCTACTCCTATTATTCTTAGGTTTGGTCTTTTCACAGTATCCCAGATTTCCTGGATGTTTTGTTTTAAGAATTTGTTGGATTTGTTTTGTTCTTTAATCGGTGAGTTTATTTCCTCTGTAGTATATTGAGTGTCTGAGATTCTTTCTTCTACCTCTTGTATTCTGTTGGTAATACTTGTCTCTGCAGTTCCTGTTCGTTTACCCAGATTTTCCATATCCAGCCTTCCCTCGGATTGTGTTTTCTTCATTATCTCCTTTTCATTTTTCAAGTCTTGAACTGTTTCCCTAACCTGTTTGATTGCTTTTTCTTGTTTTTCTTTTTTTTTTTTTTTTGGTATCATTGAGAGATTTATCCATTTCCTCAATCTTTTTGTTTGTCAACTCTATTTCTTTATGGCAGTTTTTCACCTCCTGTTTAAGGTCCTCTAATATTTTCATAATGTTCCGTTTAAAGTCGATTTCTTCTGTTTCTTCTGGAGTAGGGTGTTCAATTCTTGTTTCGTGATCCCTTGTTTCTGGTGATGTCATGTTGCCTTTCAGGTTGTTGCAGGAATTCTTGCATTAGCGCCTGGCTATCTCCTCCTTCAAATGGAGCCAGGAGAGTCTTGGTGTCTTGGTCCAGTCTGCTGTGACTGACTCTCTGGGTGGATCTCCTCAGTGCAGGAGCAGGAACTGTTCCTGACCCTCTGGATGAAACTCCTCAGCACTGAAACAGGGATACCTGGTTTTCCAAGGCCACATCAGACACAAGTGCGGACGTGGGGGGCAGGGCAGGGCAGGGTCAAGTAGAAGAGAGAAATCCTTCAGCAGGAGCTGGGGTGGGGCACTGTGCTCTCTTCTGGGACATTCTGCCCTGGGATAACACACACTCACCTGCCTGGATTAAACTCCTCAGCACTGAAACAGGGATACCTGGTATTTGAAGGCCACCTCAGACACAAGCTCAAAACCTCCTTTCACTTTATCTCCAAGTACTCTAATTGCCTCCGAGCTACTGCAGACACACACACACACACACACACACACACACACACACACACAGCCATAAGATATACATAATTATATAGTAGCAATAATACAATTTAAAAATAAATGTCAATTTTTTTGTTTCCAGTTTATTTATTTTTTATTAAAAATTGCCATATCCTCCCCTCCTCCTCTCCCTTCCCTCCCCTCCCCTCCACCCATACCCCCACTCCCTCCCTCTCCAGGCCAAACAGCCATCAGGGTTCTCTACACTATGTTGAGTCCAAGGTCCTCCCAACTCCCTCCAGGTCCAGGAAGGTGAGCAACCAAACTGACAAGGCTCACACAGAGCCCGTCCATGTCGTAGAGACCAAGCCCATCGCCATTGTTCTTGGCTCCTCGGTCAGCCTCCACCATCAGCCACTTTCAGAGAGTCCGATTTGGTCGCATATTCCATCAGTCCCATTCCAAGTGGACTTGGTGGTCTCCCATTAGTTCTGTCCTGCCGTCTCAGTGGGTGAACGCATCCCTCATGGTTCTGACTTTCTTTCTCATGATCTCTCTCCTTCTGCTCCTCATCAGAACTTTGGGAGCTCAGTCCGGTGCTCCAATGTGGGGCTCTGTCTCTATCTCCATCCATCGCCAGGTGAAGGTTAAGGCTCACAGTGAGCCCGTCCATGCTGTAGAGTTCACATTCATTGCCGTTGACAGAACTAAAAATAAGTCAGTGACTACAGTCATCTTGATAAAGATGCCAAAAAGAAGATGATGATGAAGAAACAGCCTCTTTTAGACGTGAAGGTGAGGAAAACTCAATGTCCACATATAGAAGAATGAAATGAGATTCCTGTCTCTCACCCTGTACAAACTGAACTGATATGGGTCAAAGATCTTAATTTAAGAGCTGAAACCTTGAAACCACTAGAGCAGCAGTTCTCCACCTGTGGATCATGACTGCTTTGGGGTTACATATCACTTATCCTGCATATCAGATATTTAAATTACAGTACATGACAGTAGCCAAGTTAAAGTTATGAAATATCAACAAAATAATTTCATGATTTGAGATCACCAGAATGTGAGAAACTATATTAAAGGGTCATGGCATTAGGAATGTTGAGAACCACTATACTAGAAGAAAATACATAAGTATATCAGCACAGATGATTTACTGCATAGAACTTGAATAGAACAGGAAAGAAAAGCAAGAATTGACAAAAAGGGTTATATTAAATTAGAAGGTTTCTTGCATTTGGAGAGATGATATAGTGGATAAGAATACTTACTGCATAATCTAATTCTATATTTCATTTTCTACCAATATATTGTACTCAATCCTTTACACTGGATTATAAAACACTTTCTCTTATACATAGGAAAACAATTGAAGACAAAAAAATAAAGCTCATTTGAGCTATCCCTTTCACTGTTAAAAACATTCACTACTTGGCTACTTTGGCATAGGGTTTTTTGCTGTGTCTTGCTTATTTTTTTGAGCCAAAGTTTCACATGTAGTCAAGGCTAGCCTTAAAATCACAGCTTCTGCCTTAGCCTTCCATGTGTTGTGATTACAGGCCTGAACCATTGGCCCTGGCTTCTACCACTCCAATCTAACAGCATAGCAGGAAAGGGACCTGTCTATCACTCTACCCCTCTAGCTTACAAACTCTGCTTCCAACTGCAGAGGAACCCATTCTCATCACCTGTTTGGTCAGCCTTTATCCTGTACTTTTTTCCAATGAGAAAACTCATTCATTAAAGGAGAAATTAAATGTTAAAAAAATAAATGTCAAAATGTATTTTATTGGCATGTATTCTTATGCTTGATATTAGACTTCATAAGGATATTTTCATGGAAGAATATAACTTACTTTGAGCATGCTCCTCCCATCCCTCTCTCCCCACAATTTTTCAGTCTTCTTATATCCTAGAAGTTCATATCTGGTTAGTTATGTATAGATACTCACAAAGCAGACTTCTGCCTGTCTTCATGTGTGTTTATGTGTGTAAAATATTGAAGAGAGTGGGGGCAGGGAGATTATGTATGTGTTTGTGTGTGTGTGCATATGAGAGAGAGATGATTTCTATGAAATTATAAGTGATTGAGTGATTAAGTAGAAAAGCATTTTAATTTTATATGTGTATAGTATCCTGTTTTTATGTCTAAAATATATTTTCATTAAAATAGTAATAGTATTAGCAGTAAGTATAACTTGAATTGCACTAATAGTTGTTTTTCAATAATAGCCTCAGTCAGAATTTTATGGATAAAAATCTATCTTTTGGAAAAGGATGTGTACTATGTTGTAGTAAAAATATTTTATAGTCAGTTTAATTTCTGAACACTTTACAAGATAAATATTTTTGGGAAAAGGCAAAGTATTTGCATTATTGCTTGATTTGTTTTCATCACAGACCTCTTAATATTTTTTTCTTGAATTTTTTTTCTTGAATTACAGTAAACAATATATTGAGATGGTTAATTTTACATTCTAAAGAGGTTTTCTTTGGAAATGTATAAAGCTAATTTTAAATCCAAGAGATTTTAAAGTTACACAATATGTATGTAGATATTATAACTTTCTATTGTTTCTTCCAGATCTGTTCTTTGACTTAATGGCTGACAGGCTCATTTATTGCTCCTTAGTGCTTTTTTGCTCTTCCTCACTAACTATAATTTAATAAATGTCTTTCCATCTGAACTTTCGTATTTTGTCAGGTTTTCAACAACTTAGAAGAGGGTTCAATTAAAAATAGATTATAAACTTACAAGTGGGTGGTGATTGAGTGAGTTGCTATGACAGTTCATATTAAGAGGTTGAATCAAGTGCAAAGTAGTTTAACAAAATTTGAGAACTATAGATCTATGTTAGTCGTAATGACTGCTGTCTTTTAGCATGGGCTGGATGCTAAAGAGCTCACCTTCCTCTTGAAGAAGAAGTTCTACATGGGGAAAATGGTGAAAATTGGAGCCATTAAGTCACTGGTACTAAGAACCCACCTTCCTAAGAAATACTTTCTTTGCTGTATGTGGTTATGGGTAAAAGATATTAACGATACCAAGGTTTGCTTGTATCTCCCCACCATGCCAGTTCTTGGGGAAAAAAAAGCTTAATAAACACTACAGACTAACATCCCTTTCTTAAACTTCCTGATTTTTGAAGAAAATTAAGAATTCCCCCTTTAGCCAGGTAGTGGTGGCACATACCTTTAATCCCTGCTCTTGGGAGGTAGAGACACGTAGATCTCTGAGTTCGAGGCTAGTCTGATCTACAGAGTGAGTTTCGGGATAGCCAGGGCTATACAGAGAAACCCTGTCCTGGAGGAGAAAAAAGAATCTCCCCCTTTATAGAATTTGTAAATCTCTATCATTTTCTATACTCTTCATTTTAATGGAGTTATAGATTATTATGAACCAAATATGTATGTAAATCATTTTGGCATTTTATTATTAATAGGCTGTTAACTATTAAATGTGAAGTAAAACATTACTTTAACTGGTTTCAGCTTTTATTTTGTTTTGAGAGGACTCCTTCCTTCCTTCCTTCCTTCCTTCCTTCCTTCCTTCCTTCCTTCCTTCATTTTTTTCTTTCTTTCTTATTTTGTTCAGGTTGGACCTAAATGCTTAGACTCCAGCAATCATCCTGTATCGGCCTTTTAAAGACTGAGACTTTAAGTGTGTACTACTGTTCTTAGCTTAAGAAGTCTCAATTTTCAAAAAACTTTCCATGGGAGGAAATTCAGATTATCCTATGATGTTTTGATAAATATGTACATTGGATAATGCTCAAACAAGAGTCAGCATATTTACTTACCCTAGTAATTATCACTTCTTCATGGTGAAAATGTTCAAAATCATTTCTTCTGATTTTCAAAACTAGTAGTATATTGCCATCATCTACAGTTTGTCTATTGTGCAAAAGAATACTAAAATTCTGTCTCCCATCTATTTGTAACTTGGTGTTTGTCTGTCCCTCTACCTGCTCTCCACAGCCCTTGATAATCAGTTATTTTTGGTTGTTTTTTTTTTTTCTTCAACTTCAGTGAAATCAAATACTTTTAGATCCCACACAAATGAGGCAGTACAGGACTAGGTCTTTTGGTGCTTGAGTTATTTTTCTTCACTACACAAAGTTAGTGTTTTAAATCTACAAGACCTACTGTAAAATTACTTTCAATAACGTTCTTCCACAATTTCTCATGCCTCATATGTAGTATTATTAATAATTACTCATCCGCCTAATTGTTCCTTTCTACAGTCAGTCTGCTAAAAATGTTCCCAGAACAGTCTCTTTGAAGTGCATATTGTGTTGTGTAATTTTCTTGATTTCTTTGGTTTAAAGAAAACTCCATATTTCTTAAATTGTCCAGAAACACTCTGCCTTCTACACTGAGCCAGACTCTCCAGTTTTTCCCTTAGTGCCCTCTCCTCATGTATGCATAATGGAGTGATTTCTGTATTATTCTTTAAGAAAACCAGTTATTTGTTTGTGTTGGCTCTTCTATTTGGAATTCACACTTTTTTGGGGGGTGGAGAATCGAGGCAGGGTTTGTGAAACAGTCCTGGCTCTCCTGGAACTCACTCTGTAGGCCAGACTGTCTTCAAACTCAACAGAGCTCCATCTGCCGCCTCCGGAGTACTGAGGATTAAAAGCCTGCGGCACCACTGCCCAGTTGGAATTCACACTTCTTTTATGAACATTATATTTGATCTTAATGCCAGTCAAATGTGAGTTTTTAAACCGTTGGATTTTCAACCTGAAGTAATTTTTCTGTGCAAAGTTCTTTGTAACTTTTCCACAATACTAGCTAACCTCATTCTTTCTTATGATTCCTTATGCTCTATCCTTTCTCATTCTGCCACATTAAGAACTAGTTAAACACAGGAGCCTAGAGAGATGACAGAGAAGCTAAAATGACTTACTGCCCTTGCAGAAAACACAGATTGATTTCCCACCACCTACATGGGACTCTCAACAATCTGGAACTCTAGTTCCAGGGAATCTGGCGCTAACTTTTACTTCCTGAAGACCTCAGTCATAGATGTGGTACATGCAGACAAATATACACATAAATTGAACATAAATGAGTCCTGAAAAAATAAATATGTAACTATGAGATTTTAATTTAACACCTGCCCTATATCCTATATAGTTTTTTCCCATAAATGTGTACTGAATTGAACTTAAACTTTAAGTATAGCCTCATGAACACACCACTTATCTAGAGACATTTGTATTCTATTCCTAGTGCTACCATTTACTCTTTGAATTTCATCTTGACATTTAATTTTTCAGTGACTTAGTTGGTGTTTTTACTTACAAAGTGGGTGTAATGATATTTCACTCTACATTATAAAATTATTATGTTATTTACTGAAGAACTTCTTAGAATTCTTGAGAGGAAAATGGTCATATTTATAGGAAAATAATAATATTTTGACCATGACACATGAAAAATTAAGGTACAATTTAAAAATAATTTTGTTCAATTGCCAAATAGCCAGAAATTATATTATGGTACACATATATATTAATACACAGGTGTTGATAATGGTTGACGTTTGTAAACTCATTTTATAATGTTGGACTATGTCAAGGTTCATATTTTTGGTAAATTTCAAGAGACTAAAATTGTTATATAAAAGCTGATTACATTGGTGCAGTCATTGAGAGACTGGGCTTTGGAGATAGGTTGAATCTTGGTCCATTTTGTGATCATGAATAATCATTTAAGTTTTTAATATTTTGTCTACATGTATAAATCAGAATAATAGAATTTCTTCTCACAATATAGTTTTTTCTTTTTTTTCTTTTTCTCATTTTTTATTCAAGATTTCCATCTCCTCCCCTCCTCCTCCCTTTTCCTCCCCTCCCTTCCACCCCTACCCCCACTTCACCCCTCTCCAAAGACAAAGAGCCATCAGGGTTCCCTTCACTATGTTAAGTCCAAGGTCCTCCCAGCTCCCCCTAAGTCCAGGAAGGTGAGCAACCAAACTGACAAGGCTTTCAGTGAGCCTGTCCATGCTGTAGTGTTTCAAATGAGATAATTATATATGAATTCTACTATCCCAACTTTTCTTTGGAAAAATTCTGTATAGTTGGGCTTAATCAAGAGTCAAATCTAGCCGGGCGGTGGTGGCGCACGCCTTTAATCCCAGCACTCGGGAGGCAGAGGCAGGCGGATCTCTGTGAGTTCGAGACCAGCCTGGTCTACAAGAGCTAGTTCCAGGACAGGCTCCAAAGCCACAGAGAAACCCTGTCTCGAAAAACCAAAAAAACAAAAAAGAGTCAAATCTAGTGATTAATAATTCAGCTGTAACTGTTGACATCTTATATTCCTTGGTGCATTTTGAGAAGCAAGGTATTGTCACAATCCTTTGCCTATGAGCAATGGTATGTGTGTTTTATATCAAATACTCTCTTGGTAGCTTTGTCCCAGAATTCCTGCTTAATCTCATAAGACTGTGTATTTAACTAAGGCATCAATTGTTAAGATTATCTTTCCATGCGCATCTTTATTGTGGTGACCCACCCAAAGTGTCTCTTTGTGGATTTCATTATTGAAAGTAATCTGGAAAATCTCATAAGCTAGAACTTGTTAGAAACATCTGTACTTGATCTGCTTATAATCTCCCACACAGAGTGCCAGTTCAGATGCTCCACTCTTCCACAGCCTTTCTGAAAATAGTCCAGTGGTATTTGCTGACCGAAGGATACGTGCTCGTCGGTTCCCATGTTGTCTTATATATATTCTCTTAGCCATTTTTCCTTTGTCAAGAAAGGCAAAGTTATTCCAAGGTGGATTACACTTTCTTTAGGCACTAGTATGTTTTTAATTTGTGAAGCACTGGATGGAGATTTTAAATACCACAAGAAACAAAACCTTCATGTTCACTCATTGGTTTTGATTTTCTTCTTCAACAATGGTCTTGTTAAACACAATGGTTCTGTGTAGCTGTTCTCAACAGTGTGGTCCAATGGAAAGTATCTTGAATGTTTCCCTTGTATTTCTAAGGGAAATGAATGCATAGGGAGAAGATAGTACATTAAATCTAGTAGATGGTGTTTTAGGTCATTAGGGCTTAATATCCTGGAATTCTAATTAAGGGGGTTTTATGGAAAGAAGTCACTGTCAAACCCTTTGCATTACAGGGTTTGTAGTCTTCCTTCATTTACCTAGACAATATAATTAGCTTACACATTCATTGTAACCCTGTGCCATTCCCTTTATTAACTGTAAAAAGACTGCCGTGGGATAATGCTCTTGTACCCTGGAAAGATTTGTTACTTGTATTGGTTTAATAAAATGCTGATTGGCCAGTATCCAGGCAGGAAGTATAGGTGGGGCTACCAGACTAGGAGAATTCTGGGAAGAGGAAAGACTCAATCTGCAGTCACCAGCCAGATGCAGAGGAAGGCAGATGAGAATGCTGCACTGAGTGAAGTACCAAGCCACATGGCTAAACATATATGAGAATTATAGGCGAATTTAAGGTGTAAGAGCTAGTTAATAATAAGCCTGAGCTAATAGACCAGTTTATAATCAGTATAAGCCTCTGTGGGTTTTTTGTTGTTGTTGTTGTTGAACTGAATGGCTATAGGACTGGGCATGACAGAAACTTCTGTCTACAGAAGACTAAGGTTCTTTTGTGTATTTTTTGATAAAATAAATGCAAATACAGATTTTAAAAAATAATAATTCAGCTGTAGGTAAACCTGAGTTTTTAAATAGTTCTTTTTGCTTTTATTTAAAGTGAATTTATTCATACAATGTATTCTGATCACTGTTTTTTTCTCCCCCAACTACTCCTAGATTCTTTCCATCTTCAAACTCACCAAATCCATGATTTCTCTCTCTCTTTAGGAAACAAACAAAAATAACCAGATTAAATAAATTTAGAAAGCACAAGAAACACATATAAGCATGTGCACACTCACACTCCAGGAAAACACAAAATTGGAAACTATAATATACAAACAAAGGGCCAGTAAGACAAAAATTGTCCAAACCAAGCGATATGAGACAAAAAAAATCTACAAAAGTATTACTGAGTTCATTTTGTGTTGGCCATCTACTGCTTTGCCTGGAGCCTACCCTTAAGAGTCGTTAGTATATCCAGTGAAACATCATGGGAGAAAACTAATTTTTCATTTGCAAGTGAGTGTCAATTGGAGATAATTTTTTTGGTTAGGGTTGGGAACTTGTGTCTGCTCTCACTGCTAGTGCTGGGACCCCATCTGGCTTGAACCCATGAAGGTTCTGTGTATTCTGTCACAGTCTCTTTTGAGTTCATATGTGCTTCAGGCCCTTTGTGTTAGCAAATGACTGTTTCTTTGGTGTCATTTATCTCCTCTGGCTCTTATAATCTTTCTGCTTCCTCTTGTGAAAAGCACCCTGGACATTAAGAGGAGAAATTTGATGAAGACATCCATTTAGGACTGAATGTTCCAAAGTCTTGCTCTGTCTAAAAATTGTCCAGTTGTGGGTCTCTGTGTTTGTCCCCACATACTGAAAGAGGAAGCTTCTCTGATGATGACTGAGTGAAGGACTTATGTGGGTTATATAGAATGTCATTGAGTCATTTTATTGCTATATTCCTTTTACAGAACAGTAGTATTTAGTTTCCCCAAGGTTCATGGCCTTTCCAGTCTCAGGTTCTTGGGTACTACAGCAGAGTCAGGCAAAAGTACTATATAGTGGAGTGGGTCTTAAATCCAATCAGATAGCGGTTGGTTACTGCTACAACATTTGTGCCATTATTCTATCAGCAAACCGTATAGCAAGTCACCATTGCAGACAACAGGGTTGGTAGCTCTTAACCTTGAGTTTTAATTCTCACTATTTATGATGCTGCATATAGAATTTTGTAGAAGTTACTTAATTGCTTTCTAGACTTTATTGGATTTCAAAAATTTTTTTGAAATCTGTGTCATAGTACATATAAAATGACTAACCTTGGTGATGTTAATGTTTAATGCATATTAGTGATTTTATTATACTTGGAATGTTGTGTCTTTTCTACACACAGGCTGATTCAATTTCGTGTAACATTTTAGCACCAAAGTGGAATGTTTTAATTAAAAGAAATTTTATTTTTGCTTGTTTATTAGATTTTTTAAAAAATACCAATCCAAGTTCCGTCCCTTCCCTGCTACCATTCCCTTCACACACCCTCCCACCCCACCCCTCTCCAGTCCTCAGAGAGGGTAAGGCACATTGCTTTGTGGAAGGTCCAAGACTCTCCCTACTACATCTAGGCTGAACAAGGTATATATCCAAAGAGAATAGGTTCCCCAAAAAACAGTACATTCAGTAAGCGTAAATCCTGGTGCCACTGTCAGTGGCCCCTCAGTCTGTCCCAGCCATGCAACTGCCCCCCACATTCAGGGGGACTAATTTGGTCCTATGCTTGTTCCTTCCCAGTCCGGCTGGTGTCGGTGAGCTCCCATTAGCTCAGGTAGACTGTTTCAGTGAGTGAACTCATCATGCTCTTAACCTCTTTGCTCATATTCTCATTCCTCCCACTCTTCAACTGGACTTTGGCAGCTCATGAAACTGAGATGCTTCTGTAAAGCAAAGGACACAATCAATAAGACAAAACAACAACCTACTGAATGGGAAAAGATCTTCACCAGTCACATATCAGACAACAGACTGATTTCCAAAATATATAAAGAACTCAAAAAAGTAGATATTAAAATTCTAAATAACCCAACTAAAAATGGGGTACAGAACTAAATAGAGGATTCTCAACAGAAGAATCTCAAATGGCCAAAACATACTAAAGGAAATGTTCAATATCTTTAGCCATCAGGGATATGCAAATAAAAACAACTTTGAGATATCATCTTACACCTGTCAAATTGACTAAGATCAAAAACACTAATGATAGCTTATAGTGGAGAAGATGTGGAACAAGGGGAATACTCACACATTGCTGGTGGGAATGCAAACTCGTGCAAACATTTTGGAAGTCAATGTGGTGGTTTCTCAGAAAACTGGGAATCAATCTACCTCAGGATCCAGCAATACCACTCTTGGGAATATATACAAAAGATGCTCAATCATTCTACAAAAGCATTTGTTCAACTATGTTTATAGCAGCATTATTTGTAATAGCCAGAACCTGGAAACAACCTAGATGCTGCTCAACTGAAGAATGGATAAAACAATTGTGGCACATATACACATTAGAGTACTACTCAGCGGTAAAAAACAATGGCATCTTGAATTTTGCATGAAAATGTATGGAATTAGAAAACACTATCCTGGATCTTCGGGGCAGGAGCCTCGGCATCCGCGAGTTAGTCGCCAACATGCAGCTCTTCGTATGTGCCCAGGAACTACACACCCTTGGTGTGACCGGCCAAGAAGTGGTCCATGTGACCTCACTGGAAGACATTACCCCAGATGACCAAGTTGTGCTTCTGGCTTGCTGCTGTAAGATGAGGCCACCCTAGGCCAGTGTAGCGTGGAGCTCTGACCCCTTTGGAAGTAGTTTGCCACATGCTGGGAGGTAAATTTCATGGTTCCCTGGCCTGTGCTGGAAAAGTAAGAGGTCAAACTCCCAAGGTGGCCAAACAGGAGAAGAAGAAGACAGGCTGGGCCAAGCAGTGGATGCAGTACAAACATCTCTTTGTCAACGTTGTGCCCACCTTTGGCAAGAAGAAGGGCCCCAAGGCTAATTCCTAAGTCCTATTGTAATTCTGGCAGTCTAATAAAGCCCCTTTGTCCAGAAGGAAAAAAACGAAAGAAAGAAAACACTATTCTGAGTGAGGCAACCGAGACCCAGAAAAACAAAGATGGTATGGTATATACTCACTCATAATTGGATACTAGCCATAAACAATGGACATCAAGCCTAAAGTACATGATCTTAGAGAAGCTAAATAATAAGGTGAACCCAAAGAAAAACATATATAGCCCCACCTGGAAATTGGAAACAGACAAAAATTTAGGAGCATGGGAGCAGAGGGTAGAAGGAAGGGAAGAATAGAGGTTGTTGAGGAGAACTTGAGGGAAAGAGATAGTCGAGATGGAGGAGGGACGGATATGAGAGCAAGGAAAGAGATCTCTTGATTGAGGTAGCCATTATGGGTTTAGCAAGAAACCTGCCTCTAGAAAAATTCCCAGCAATCCACAAGGATGACCCCAGCTAATGATGTGGAAGGGTCTTCTGTTTGAGTTGATTTCAGTGGTTGATAAATAAACTGCCTGGCTCATTTGATAGGCCGGCCCTTAGGTGGGTGGAGTAGGCAGAACAGAATGCTGGGAAGGGAAGTTAATAAATTGTCATCCCTCTCCTCTCTGAGCCAGATGCGATGAAGCTCTGGCCCAAGATGGACTTACTCTAGAATCTTCCTGGTAAGGCACCACTTCGTGGTGCTACACAGATTATTAGTTATGGGTTAATCAAGATGTGAGTAAGAGGCTGGAACTAATGGGCCAGGCAATGTTTAAATGAATGCAGTTTGTGTGTTGTTATTTCAGGGCATAAACTAGCCAGGAGGCTGGGAGCTGGGCGGGAATGCAGCCCGCAACTCCACACTACTACTAATGCCCTAAACAATAGAGGAGAGGGTTTCTGAACTGGCTTTACCCTGTTGTCAGACTGATGCTTATCTTAAATATCACCATAGAACCTTCGTCCAACAACAGATGGAAACAGAGGCAATGACCCACATTGGAACACTGGACTGAGCTCCCAAGATCCAGTTGAAGAGTGGAAGGAGTGAGAGTATGAGCAAGGAATCCAAGACCATGAGGGGTTCATCCACTGAAACAGTTTGCCTGAGCTAATGGTAGCTCACCAACTCCAACTGGACTGGGAGTGAATGAGCATGGGAACAATCAAATCCCTCTGAATGTGGTTGACAGTTGGGGCAGAGTGAGGGGCCACTGATAGTGACACTGTAATTTGTCTCTACTGCATGTACTGGCTTCTTGGGATCCTGTTCTCTTTGGATGTATACCTTGCTCAACGTAGATGTAGCATGGAGGGCCTTGGACTTTCCACAGGGTGCGGTACATTGCCCTCTCTTAGGATTGGAGGTGTTGGGATGGAAGGATGTGGGAGGGGAGTAAGAGAAGGAGAGGGAGTGGGAATTTGGATTGTTATTTTTTAAGTAATAAAATAATAATAAAAAGAAGTAACTAAAAAAGATGAATATGGTATGTACTTACCCATAAGTGGATATTAGGTATAAACAAAGGACATTGAGCCTATAGTTCATGATCCTGGAGAAGCTAAGTAATAAAGTAGACCCTGAGAAAAACATATATAGATCCACCTGGAAATTGGAAACAGACAAGATTGCCTGACAATATTTGGAACATGGGGGTAAGGGAAGAAAGGAGGGTGGAAGTGGAAGAGAAGTGGAGAAGGGGAGGGTTGAGGAGACTTTGAGGAAATGAGAGAGTCAAGATGGAGGAAGGACTAAGATGAGAACAAGGAAAGAGATATCTTGATCAAGGGAGCCATTAGAGGGTTAGCAGAAACCTGGCTCTAGAGAAATTCCCAGGAATCCACAAGGCTGACTCCAGCTAAGACCCTAAGCAATAGAGGAGAGGGGCCCGATCTTCATTTGCCCTGTAGTCTGACTGATGAATATCTTAAATATCACCATAGAACCTTCATCCAGCAACCGATGGAAAGAGAGACAGAGTCCTACATCGAAAAAGGAATTTTATTATATAGATTTATCCATTGGCAAGTGGTCCCCACAACTCTGCATTTTAATTAGTTGTGGTCTTCTGCAGTGATCTTTGTCTGTTTCAAAGAGAAGTTCCTTGATGAGGGGTGAGAACTGCACTTTTCTATGGATATGACATGTTTAAATCAGTTATTCTCTTATATCACCTTCCTAATGCTGTGACCTTTTATTATAGTTCCTCATGTGGTGACCCTCATAAAACCATAAAAATCTTTATTGCTACTTTATAACTGTAATTTTGTTACTGTTATGAATTATAATGTAAATATCTCATATGTGACCCCTGTAAAAATGTTGTTTGTCCCCAAAGGGGTCAGGACCCATAGCTTGAGAACCATTGAAACTGTTTGGGATTATGCTGGTTTTGTAAAGTAGTAATTGTAGGTTTTCTTCCAAGATCCACAACTTTGCTAGCACTGAGTAATTGGCTAGGTTTTTAGTACCAGCTAAGTATTTATTCTCGTTGATCAGGCCTTAAGTCCAATTAGAGAGTTGTTAGTATCACTGAATTATGCATGCCCCAACTATGCCCTTAGAGGTATCATGTCATGCTAGTTTTTGTTGTGCTTCCCAGGTGACATAGTTGTGTAGGATTATTGATTGACTCCCTCCTTTGGATTCTTGCAGGTAGTGCCTTCTGGTATTATGAAAACTGATCCTCAGGGAAGAGGCTTTCAGATCAGATCTAGCTCAGGTCCTCTGGAACCCTTCTCTGAAGTTTAGACAGTCTTTTTTCCAGGTGCTGGATGTTCTAACCCAACTCAGGTCCTTATGTTAGCCCAATAAGCACTTTATTCGGTGAGTCCTTTGGCTTTGTTGCTAGTTTAAAACTCCAAGTGTTGACTGAGTTTTCTGTCCTGCCCATTTTCCACAGTCGTTAAGTCCCAAAGAAATCACACAGAGGTCTACATTAACTAAAAACTGATTGGCCCATTATCTTAGGCTTCTTATTAACTCTTATAACTTATATTGGCCCATTATTCTTGTCTATGTTAGTTATGTGGCTTGGTACCTTTTTTGATGAGGCAGTTACATCTTGCTTGCTCTGTGCCTGGGTCAGGACTGCAGACAAAGCTTTCCTCTTCCCAGAATTCTCTTGTTCTCATTTCCTGCCTCTACTTCCTGTCTGTTTGTCCCACCTGTACTTCCAGCCTGGCTACTGGCCAATCAGCGTTTTATTAATTGACAGGCTTCAAACCATTGTCTCACAGCATCCAAGCTGTGATTTCACTTCTTAAAAAAACAAAAAAAAAAGGCATTCTGAGAGGATTGCTTTTCTTACCCAGTGATGAAATATCTGACAGAAAGTAGCCTAAGGGAGGAGTGACTTTTTTAGTGTGTGCCTCATAGTTCAAAAGGTGCGTTGCATCAAGGAGGACATAATTGTGTTTTAGTGTGAGACTGGTTGCTTACATCAGGTAGATTAGGAGTCCAAGTGAATGCTGGGTCTCGGCTGCCTTTCTTTTTTCTAGTCATTCTATATTCCCAGTCCATGGGATGCTGCTGTCCACTTCATGGTAGATTTCCTTCTTCAGTTTATCCTCTCTGGAAACATCTTCACATGCACATCTAAAGGATCTCACCAGAGAGCCTCAATAAAGCCTAAGGCATTCTTGCTTCTAATTCAACCAAGTTCATAATAAAAGTGTACCACCATAGGGTTTTCTTTTTTTTCCCAGTTTATTTATTTTTATTAAAAATTGCCATCTCCTCCCCTCCTCCTTCCCCTTCCCTCCCCTCCCCTCCACCCATATCCCCACTCCCTCCCTCTACAGGCCAAAGAGCCATCAGGGTTCTCTACACTATGTTGAGTCCAAGGTCCTCCCAACTCCCTCCAGGTCCAGGAAGGTGAGCAACCAAACTGACAAGGCTCACACAGAGCCCGTACATGTCGTAGAGACCAAGCCCATTGCCATTGTCCTGGGAGACTACCAAGTCCAGTTGGAATGGAACTGATGGAACAGGGGACCAAACCGGGCTCTCTGAATGTGGCTGACGGTGGAGGAGGACTGAGAAACCAAGGACAATGGCAATGAATGTGAACTCTACACCATAGGGTTTTCTTAAGTGCCTATTTTAAAATTGAGTTTTGGTATAGTGATTTAAAACCAGATCCAAACCCTCATGACTCATCTTGTTAGAAGTGATATTGCTTTGTGTCTGAAAAGTAGGAGACAATAGTTGCTATCTCTTTTCCCTGTTATTTAGCAAGCAGGCACTCAGTAAATACCAACATTTATTATTATTAGGCTAGCCAATGGAGTGAAAAAACCCAAGTATTTCTTTTTTATAAAGATTTATTTACTGTGTATACAGTATTCTGCTTGCACACCAAGAGAGGGAACCTGATCTCTATAGATGGTTGTGAGCCACCATGTGGTTCCTGGGAATTGAACTGAGGACCCTGGAAGAACAACCAGTAGTACTCTTAACCTCTGAGCCATCTTTGTAGTCCTCAAGTATTTCTTACAGCAAATAGCTTGACTAACTTTGTGAGAATGTCAATTAAACCTAATTTCAAGAAATTTTTAGGGATGAGGAATATTTTCATGAAGTTTTTATATGTATTAGTATTAATATGTAAGCTGACCTCATATGTTAGTGTATGGATTTTATATTTGGGAAGTAATACAGTTATTTTGATTGTTTCTTGGTCATGGGTGATTGTAAGATATAGCTAGGTGTATAATGATCTCTATATCGTCTTGTTAACAGCTAAGATTTGGCACTGGATTCTGTGTTCTGATCTCTTACACATCTTGTTCTTATTCTTTTCATGAGCCGTAAATGTACAAGTATGCCTCCCATTCCCCAACTTAACAGGAAGCTAAATGCCTGTTAAATACATCACTGTGCTTGCTGGTTTGGTGTGCACTCCTCTGGGTGGGAGGTTATTGTTTAGAAACAATTTCTGTGGATCTGTTTTTAGGTAAATATCTCATAAGTTAACAGTTGAAATTTTATGTAAAACTTTTAGATTGAAAGTATTTAAGTTAAAGAATGATCTACAGATTGAAATGAAATAATTTAAGATATTTTCTGAATTCTTTATATCATTAGTTTACCTTGATTAATTCTTTTAAAAATGCAATTATATAGACAGTACTTTAACAGAAAGTACACTGTTGCCCTTCTTTAAAAGTCCTTACCCCTGATTATAGAAAATCAAGAAAATTCTTTGTTTGTAAATGGCTTTCTCATATTTACTTCTTAGTCTGGAGATAAATAAAATAATCAGTGTGATTTCCCTGTGGAAGTTTGTAAAGGAAATTATTCTGTGCTTTCTAGAACAGTAAAACATCCATTTCTAATGTGATTCTGAAATCTACTTTTTATTTCTATCTTAATTTGCTGAGGGCTTATATATGCCAGCTACTTTCCAGTGTCCCAGCCCTTGGCTAGGTCCTGTATATTTTGCTTAACTGATTCATTTGGTTGGAAGTTGTTATGATGCAGAAACTTGAGATCCTGTTTCCTTGCCACTTTTCAGATTTTTACATTTTACTTTCAGTGTTCACTTGATGCTATTTTAGTTGTGTAAATTCTAGTGACCCTGAAGCTCTATCTGAATCTTTATCCATAAATTCCAGTCTTAGGTAGAGGTGCCATGAAGTATTTTTCAAATAGTTTAAGACTATGATTATTACTTAAGTTGAAAAGAAAATCTCACAACTCCAAATTTCTTACTACTATGCTTAACCCATGAAGATTTAATAATCAACCATATGATACCTGTATAGGTAGGCATACAGGTATATGCTGTCATCTTCCATAGAGCTGAAGCTCTGTCCTTGAGTGTGAACATGTAACCAGAATCCTGAGGACAAGATTATTTGTCTCTAATCTGTTGTTGTAGTCAACTCCAGCACAATAGTAAAACTGAAGACTGCTCTGTGGAGAGCTTATGCTGATAGCTTTCAAATTCTGTATCTTGCTTCTTATGGAGGAAAGACAGCTTTAGTGTACTAAGTAATTATTAAAATGAAATAAAGAAGCAAGCTTACCTCTGCAATGTGGACTATTATTTTGACTGCTCCTATTTTCTTAATAATAAAAATTATAGAAAAGAAAATCCCACAATTTCCTTAGCTCATGAAGGATAAGAAGTGTGGTTTCTGTGAGAAC
The DNA here is from genome assembly GCF_903992535.2 of Arvicola amphibius. Taxonomy (NCBI): domain Eukaryota; kingdom Metazoa; phylum Chordata; class Mammalia; order Rodentia; family Cricetidae; genus Arvicola; species Arvicola amphibius. The sequence continues at coordinate 60,955,949 of NC_052058.2, forward strand.
TGGAAAGATAGAATATAAAAACATTGAAGAAGGCAGCTGGATTTTCAATATTGAGATGTGGTTCTGCATAAGTGTATAAACAATTCCGATTAATAAAGGCTACTTTGAATCTGTAAGAGGTTGATTTCCACCCCAGGCTACAGTGTAGAGGTGTGCCGAGATGAACTGAGAGCTGTTGGTAATAACTCTTGAAATCTCAAGGACTGAAACAAATTGAAGAACTAAAACTTGAAAAGCCAGGCCAACGTGTTTCTGAATCCTTCAAACTAAGAATAATTCCAGAAGCTTAGGTTTTCCCTATAAATAGTATAGGTGGTTTAGCTTTACCTTTAAATAGTTGAGAGTTATTCTAGTCTGAAACCCTGAAGATTATAAGTATCTGGAAATCAGGCTTGATTTTAGTTTATAATCCTTTCTTTAGTTTTTCCCCTTAGTTTAATTATAATTTGAAATTACATTTTTAATTTAAATGTAATTATTGGAGAGACTTTTGTCAATACTATCATAAATTTATTTATTTTTTTACACCCTGGCTGCAGTTTTCCCTCCATACTTCTCTCCTAGTCTCTGTCCCAACTGTACCCCTCTCCTTTCGTTCCCATCCACCCAATCCACTCCTTCATTTCTCTTCAAGAAAAGACAAGTCTGCCAGGAGTATTAGTAAAACATAGCATATCAACTGTAGTAATATTTAGCACCCTCCCCCCATTTATTAAGGCTGGGTAAGTTGACTTAGTATGAGGAATAGACTCCCAAAAGCCAGTAAAAGAGTCAAAGACAGCCCCTGTTCCCACTGTTTGGAGTCCCACCAGAAAACTAAGCTACATGACTGTAACATACATGCAGAGGGCTTAGGTCAGTCCCATTGCAGGTACCATGGTTGTCTGTTCAGTCTCTGTTTGCCCCTGTGAACTCAGATTAGTTGGTTTTGTGAATTTTCTTTTGTTGTTCTTAACCCCCTGGCACATACAGTCCTTTCTTCCTCTCTTCTTCAGGATTTCCTGAGCTCTGCCTAATGTTTACTATGAATCCTCATCTGTTTCTATTAGTTGCTGAATGATACCTCTATGATAACAATTGAGCTATGCACCAATTTGGTCACAGGAGATGTACAGTTCAGGCTATGTGTCCACTATTGCTAGGTACCTTAGCTGGAGTCATCCTTGTTGATTACTGGGAGATTCCCTTGCTCCAGGTTTTTACCTGACCCCCAAATGCCTTCCCTTTCTAATAGTTTTTTTTTCAGTACTCCGCTGCCCCCCCCCACACTATTTTTTCTGTAGTTTATAATCTTTCAGTCCACTACTCTCTTCATTTCTAAGATATTAATCTACTTATGTCTATCTCTACATAGCTCTACATCTGAAGTCCAAAGTCAGAACTGTGAAATACCTATTTCTTGACAATTTTGATTTTTATTTGTTCTTTATTCAGTGATTTCATTATGCATCTTATATTGGCACTTTTAGACTGTATTGACTACCTGGTAGTTAAAATTTTCATCAAATTACAAAATTTCAACTTTTAGAACTATCTTAGTGTACATTTATTCATGTGGACACACACATATACATCTGGAGATTAGTAGTCAATACTGGGTGATAACTTTAATTGTTCTACTCATTTTTTGAGTCTTGGTCTAACTCTGAACCTAGAATTCACTGACTGAACAAAGCTAGTTGACTTGGAGTTTCATGGGTCATACTTTCATTACTCAGTGCAAGGATTATATGCATGTGGTACAATTCCTAACTTTTATGGGGGGGTAAGTGATACAAATTTAAGTCCTCCTGCTTGCACAGCAAATACTTTATGGCTAGGGTTGCCTTTCTAATCTTAGAGCTAAATTTCTACTAGGATAATTGACATTTAAATGATTGTAATGGTAACACTACTTAAAACCTGTTCCTTTAGTCAGGAGAAACAGTTCAGCTATTGATGACTAGACTCACAACCGAAAATATAAAAACTCTTCATCTGCTCCTATACATCTGGACAGTGTTGTATGGTCTCTCCTACAGATTTTTCTAAGGAAAAGTCAAAGGGAGAACTGAGAACTAAAACATTAATTTTAAAGAAAGGAAAAAACGTTCTTTTCCCAACGTCCCAATTCATGAATGAGTACCTGTCAATAACTTCAGACCAATATACATACTATGAAAATCAACCTGTCAGTACTATAATATCCCCCCATTCCAGTGGTCATGCTTTTAAAGAATGAATAATGACAGTACCAGGTCTGAACGCCACTCAGCCAGTAATTGCTATTCTATGCACAGAATCCAGGCTCTTAATTTAGTACTGAATGTTCAGAGAACAAAAGAACAAAGTAAATCTAATGTGACCATGATAGAGGCTATGTCAAAATGAAAAGACGTTGTTGATTCCCATCTTAGCAACTAATAGAACTTTGTAGGCAAGAAATCAGTAAAGACATGAAAGACCTAAATAGCACAATCAGCCTGTATGTGTTAGTTAACACATACAAAGCATTCTGTATAAGATTACACAAAGAACAATTATCATAGTAGGGCCTATCCATGAAACAAATTCTAAAGATTTTAAAGACTTGGAGCCATCCAGAGTCATGTTCTCTGACCACATTAATGTTGAAATGGAAATTAACAGAAGTACTGCAGAGGGGGTCTTCTGGGTTTTGTTCTTGTTTTTTTTTATTTTTTAGCAAAAGGAAAATTGAACAAATTATATACAGTGGAATGAAAATAAAAGCATCCAAAGTTTGAGAGAGAATTTGTGATAGAAAATATTACATTAGCAGTGAGGTATTAATGCCAGAAAAGAGGAGAGATTGCTTCCCAACCCCCTTTTTGAAGCTGATATTATTACCCTGAAACCTGAAATGGTTCAGAAAAATAATTTTTCGCACCATATTTCTTGTGAGTTTTCATGCAGAGCTCAACAGTGTAGGATGCAAAGGAATTAACAGCTGTGTTCATCTTTTGTATGATCAGTAGTAGCCTGCCACTCACAACATAGCATCAATGCTCTTTCTGTCGCTCCTGCTCCAGCCTCCAAGGGGAATGGCTCAGTCATAGTCAGTAGATTTTAGAGTTTCATTTGTATCACCGTAGTTTCAAAACTAGTTTGCCAAAAAGTTTATATGTAAATTTGTACTTTCTATCATTTTCTGTTTCTTTTCTTTTCCTTTTTATAATTTATATAATTTTTTCAAGTTTTCACCTCCTCCCCTCCTCCCATTTCCTTTCCCCTCCCCCCAATTCTCCTCCACCTCCCTCTCCAGTCCAAGGAACAGTCAGGGTTCATTGCCCTGTGGGAAGTCCAAGGTCCTCCCCCCTCCATCCAGGTCTAGGGAGGTGAGCATCCAAACAGACTAGGTTCCCACAAAGCCAGTACATGCAGTAGAATTAAAACCCAGAGCCATTGTCCTTGGCTTCTCAGTCAGCCTTCCTTGTCAGCCACGGTCAGAGAGTCCGGTTTGATCACATGCTCCATCGTCCCAGTCCAGTTGGCCTTTGTGAGCTCCCTTTAGATCAGTCCCATTGTCTCAATGAGTGGACGCACCCCTCATGGTCCTGACTTCCTTGCTCATGTTCTCCTTCCTTCTGCTCCTCATTTGGACCTTGGGAGCTCAGTTCAGTGCTCCAATGTGGGTCTCTGTCTCTATCTTCATCCACCGCCAGATGAAGGTTCTATCCAAAAAGATGAATATGGTATGTACTCACTCATTAGTGGATTCTAGCCATAAATAAAGGACATTGAGCCTATAATTCATGATCCTAGAAAAACTAGTTAGGAAGGTGAACCCAAAGAAAAACATGTAGTTATCCTCCTGGATATTGGAAGTAGACAAGATTGCCAGGGAAAAATTGAGAGCTTGGGGGAGATGGGTAGAGAGAAGTGAGAAGGGGAGGATGGGGAGAGCTAGAGGGAATGGGATGGCTAGGATGGAGGAAGGGTGGATATGGGAGCAGGGAAGTATATATCTTAATAAGGGAGCCATTTGAGGGTTGGCAAGAGACTGGACTCTAGAGTGGTTCCCAGGTGTCCAAGGAGATGTCCCCAGCTTGCTCCTTGAGCAGCTGAGGAGAGGGTGCCTGAACTAGTCCTTTTTTTTTTTTAAAGAAATACCATTCAGTTTTCTTCTCATTTTCTTATTTTCTTAAGTATTGCACATACCTAACCTGAAGTTCACGTCTTTTAAAGGAGCTATTTAAAAACATCTCTTACAATGTGTTAAGATTTGATTAAATATCCTTTCTTATGATCAGGTGGCTATAAGGCTAGAGTCAATTCAATGTAGTCAGCTCTGCCTGGGTCACTTAGTGTGTAGCGGGCCTCTTGAAAGCTTACTCTGCTGAACCTTCACAAAACGGCTTTCTTTTCACAGTGAAATATGTCATAATTTGTTTCTTTAGAAGAAATATTTCTTTGTTACACTGTGCTCCCATGTCATGTTCCCTTCTTTAAAACGAAGTTTTGTATTTTTTCAAAATAATTTAGTTTCAGGCAAAGTACATTCCTAGAAGTTTGAAGTTAATATTTCATCCTCTAAATTAAAGAGACAATCTTTTGTGAAAATTAAATATCTACAGGACTGTAGAGTAAGAAGTGTCACACATTTTTTAAAAGGAGAAAATAAAAATCTTCTTATTTGTTGGTAGTATTTCATGTTTATTTTTTGGTATTAATTACTAGAGGTAATAATAAACTGTAATAGCATTTTTTGGACATAGCTTAGTGAAGTTTCCAGGGCCAAAATTCAGGAGATTAGCTTTGTTTCATAATAAGGTTTCCAGCAGTTAGAATCAATAGGAAGTTGCCTGGTACATGACATGGTATATCCTGATGGGCTTCTCTGGGTCATTGATAAAGCAAATAAATAAAAAGCATTCATAAATTCAGAGCTGCAATGTTGCTCATATATACTCCAGCAATGTTATTAATAACTATCAGATAATTTCAAAGTCAGTCTCAACAAACATTAAATATGTATACATGCATATTTTTCTCTTGTATATTTGTTTTAACCTAAACTTTATAAATTGAAGTTGAATATACATTCAGACAAGTGCCCAAGCATGGATATGTAATTCAGTAACTTTAATAGTGAATCCTCTGTATAAATAGCATCCAGACAAATAAAGGAAACCTTGCTAGACCCTAAAAAAAGAAAAACATTCATTCACAAGTACATTTTCTATATGAATGAGATTTCTTCATTTAGAGCTAAACATTACATTTTATAATATTACGTGAACTAAATGCAGCATGTACACATTTTTTGTGTTTCTTTGGCCTTGAACTTATAGAGCTCAGTCTGCCTCTTGTGTGCTGGATTTAAAGGTTTGTGCTACCACACCCGGCTTGCATGTATACTTTCTAACCTTTTAAAAAAATGTAGTGGCATTTCATTTGTATTTTAATAAATAAAGTTTTCCTGAAGATCAGAGAGAAAAGCAGTCTTACTGGTCAGTCTTATAGACCAAGCAGTGGTAACATACACCTTTAATCCCAGTAGCCAGAACACTAGTTTGCCATAGAAACTGGGCGGTGCATCCCTTTAATTCCAGTGGTGTAAACCTTTAATCCTAGCCCTAGGGAGGACTATAAAATGGGAGGAAACAGCTCTCAGTCTCAGTCTTATCTTGAGGTTCTTGGAGGCAAGATCACCATTTCAGACTGAGGTTGAGGTAAGAACCAGTGGCTGGCTTCTTTGCTTTTCAGACCTTCAGGTTGAACCCCAATTTCTCTCTCTGAGCTTTTATTAATTGTGCTTTTAAAAAAGACTAGTCAGAGTTAGTAGGTTATTTATGACTGGTTTGCAGATGTGGTGATTGAGATTGAGTTGCATGGTGTGTCATCATCAACTAGAAATAAGTCTCACTTCTTTCAGGTTGATAGGCATATTTGTCTCTTAAGTATGTTCTGTCCTCAACTAGTGGCATGATATCAAATACTAAACCATCAGTCCTCCTTCCTCCTGTGATCCCACTTCTTGCACTTTTTTCTCTTTTACTTTAGAGACCTGAGCCCTTATCATGGTTTTTTTTTTTTTTGAACAGCTACTAGCTAAGGAGTTTCTATCCATCAAACTATACTTGAGTCTCTATAGCTACCCAACCAGCCTGATGTGAAGAGAGTCAATACAGGAGCGAGTCCTAGTGTTTCATTATGCTTTCTGACAAACTTGTGATGCCCATGACAAGCTAGTCTTAGCTAAAGGTGTTTCCTGAGAATTCAAAGCATGTGGAGGGTGTGCTTCCTGTCTAACTCCATAAAACAGTATGGAACCATTTCTAGGGGACAGAGTTTCACATCCTTTGAGACATAACACTGCAAAAGGGTGATTAGTGAATAGGAGGGGCCATTATTTCCAGAGTGAGGAAGGTGATGCTTGCCACAGAACTTGAGATCCTAAAGATCAGAAAGCAGGCTTCTAGTGCTGTCAACTTAGTCCTTTCATACCGACTGTCCCACGTTCCAAGAACTATAATGAAGCCTTTTAGAGCCATTTCTAAACATTCTTCTCTTCCTGTAGTTCCCTCAAAAGTTGAAGGGAGAGATCTTTTTTTGTTGTTGTTGTTTGTTCCTCTGTTAAAGGCAAGAATACTTCATCGCATATATTCTTTGAGACACCAAAATGTCTAAATAAAAAAGTGTGTTAATCTTTCCACAATTCAGTTGTATTGACCTCCTTCTTCACATAAAAGGTCTGCCCTGGAGCTGCTTGCCAGCCCCCTTGTAACATTCTATAAAGTCCATGATGTGTTGTCTCAGCCTGAGGGAACTCATGCTGTTTTAGTTTCACTGCCAGAGTGAATTGACATTTCCACTTCATGCACACATGCACATGTACATATGTATGTGTGTATCTTAATACATTTTCTGCTTTACCCAATTTAACCTTGCCTCGCTTTCAGAATTTTCCCAGTGTTAACCTAGAGAAATTTTTCCTGTGACATCTGTCATTCTCTTGATCCCTATGTTGATTTAACTCATCTTTACAAGCAAAACAGGATTAGTTATTAAAGATAGAAATATCAGGATTCTTCTCTTAAAAAAACACTTAAAGTTATAAAGTTATATTTAGAGGTTGTGTGAGCATGTGTTTGGTGTGTGTGTGTGTGTGTGTGTGTGTGTGTGTGTGTGTGTGTTATGGGTGATAGTATCTCTGTGTACATGGAGAGGCTACAATAGGACCCTGATATCTGGTGTCCTGTCCTATATAACTCTATACCTTATTCCTTTGAGACAGTTTATTACTGAGTTTAGAGCTGTGCTTGCAACCTGAAAGTTTCAGCAATCCTTTTATATTCATCCTCCTACAGTGCAGGCATTACAGCTGTGCACATGAGTTTGTTGTGGTTTTACATGGATACTGGGGATTAAAATGCAGGTGTTCATGATTGTGTAGCAAGCTCTCTCACCCACTGAGCCATCCTCCTGGAGGTGCTACCACTGATTATTGTTTTCAGCTCCAGGATGGTGATGCCTTCCCACAATTTTAAGTGACCTGTGATACTTTTCTTTCCCAATCAATGAGACATTCCTAGTATGGTGGCATTACAGGGCAAACTCTTGTGAGTATTGGATGAGGTTGTAAGAAAATAAGGAAATGACAAATGTGTTGGCATTTTCTTTGGTTTTCTCTCATTATGGGTCTTGGGTTCAGCACAAATGGATGTGTACTTACTTGAGAGAAAATGATGGAAGGAGGATGTTAATAGTAACTGAGCTACTGACGGAGAAAGAAGGAGTAACAGAAATAGAAGGAGTAACAGAAATGCGCCACTTAGTAGTCATTTTTCTAAACTATGCTCATAGAATACCATGTGGTTTATCATATTCTTCATACTTTGAAGGTATTTTATTGATTTTTATATTATATGAGATACTGTATTTTTATTTTTCCCATTAACATTATAAGTTGCAGAACTTTGTATACTTCAATTTTTTTAAAAAAAATTAGATATGTTTCAATCTGTCCATCAAAAATCAAGAACTGACACTCCCACGGAAGCATACATTGAACAACGACATCATTAAATGAGAATGCCAAGAATTACAATTTTAACTCAATACTTGTTTTAGAGATAAGGACCTTAAACCATTGTATTGCCAAGGCACTAATCTGCATTGTATTTACAGTTTTGATAAGTAGCCTTCCTGAGTGCTGGGGGCCAAACTGTACTAGACTGTTAGTGTGTTAGGAATATGCTTCAAGTATCCTGAATTGAAACATCATTTTTTAGTTTAGATACCTCTACGTTCATGATGAGATAAATAATTTTCCTTACACTATTGAAGCTGAAACCAGGCTAGAAGATTAAATGGATAAAATTGTACTTGAGCTACTCTATTTCACGACTTTCCTAAATGGTCAGTTTTTCGAGTTTAGGTTCCTTTTGAAGTCTTGATATTAAATAGGGTTCATTGAGCCCACTGTATGTTCTGAACTCTAATGGATTCTTGAATTTTTCAAGTCCACACATGCCAGAAGCCTTGGCACTATGAAAATAGATCTTGCTTGTGTTCTCTAATAGCTTACTGTTTATGCAAACTGTATTTCTGGATTATCAGTCATTGTCCCATTTGGATTGTCCCATGAAAGAAGTACTAAGGGTTTCAGGAATGTTTTTTTTCCATGTTCCCTGTTCCTGCAGACTGTGAACTATAGCTTATCCTCTTCCATTAACAAATGTAACCATGTATATTACTCAAAATATGGTTATATATTAGTTTTTTATTAATTGACAGATTGTATAGTGTTATGTATTCCATAATGTGAGTTAATAAAATATTTTAAAATTGTTGTGTAAAACAGAACATAGGTACTGGTGGATTATTGTGAGTAAGCAGAGAGTACAGGCAGAGTTATTTCATAAGTCATTTGTTAATTTGTGATTATTCTTGTCCATGATATTTTTCAAACAGTGAATTAACATTTCTACATTTCATTTTTCCCTGCTATGGTTGAATTGTATGATAATCCAAGGTCTAAAAGATGGAATTTATTATTTTAGATTCATGTTTTTTTAATTCTCTGATGGTTTCATGCATGTATATGATGAATTATATATAATGAATTATACTTGTTTTGTGCACCACATTGTCTCCTTTGCAATACATCTCCCTCCTACTATTGTGTCTTTTTGTGACTCACATGCTTTAACTAGAATTGCTTTCATGAGCATGGATGGGAGATGATTTACTGGAACATGGGCAGCATGTCAGGGGCTCTTTCGCCAAAGAAAATGACCCCCACCCAGTAAATATAAACTGCCAGTAGACCTTCAGGGATGGGTGGAGCTTCATGAATCTCTCCTTTGTTCATGATGAAGTGCAGAGGGGTCCAGGCTTGTGGAGATAACTAAAGCTGCTGTTTTACCCATCCTTTGGCGCTTTACATTCTTTTCGCCCCCTTTCCCATGATGTTTCCCAAGTCTCGGAGGAGACAGTATAATTGTCCTACTAGGACTGATCATTCCACTATCACTTATTCTCACAATTTTGACCAATTTGGGTTCTGCATTAACTACTGCCTGCTGCAATAAAATTTTCTTTTATTGATTTTATTGAACCATACATTTTTCTCTGCTCCCCTCTCTGCCACTCCCCTGCCCTTCAACACACTCCCATGGTCCCCATGCTCTCAATTTACTGAGGAGATACTGTCTTTTACTACTTGCAATAAAATTTTCTGATGAAGACTGGATGCAGCACTCAAAGGTAGAAAGAAATGTGAGTCTTTAGAATGCAATTTGGTGTTGGGGGAGGGGGCCACTTGTTCTTCCCTGCTGCCTGGCTAGCTTAGATCAAAATAATCACACACAAACTATATTAATGCTACAAGAGCTAGTTCTAGGATAGGCTCCATAGCTACTGATAAACCCTGTCTGGAAAAACAAAAAACAAAAAAGAAACTATATTAATTAAAACATTGCTTGCCCAATTAACTCTAGCTTCTAATTGGCTAACTCTTTCATCTTAATTTAACCCATCTTCATTAATCTGCGTATGGCCACGTGGTTGTTGCTTACCAGGTAAAATTCCCAGTGTCTGTCTCTGATTCCTTTTTATCTCTCTGACTTTGCCCCCTCTTTTTCCCAGCATTAAGTCCATCTTCTCTGCCTACCTGAGTTCTGCCCTATCAACAGGCCAAGGCAGTTTCTTTATTCATTAATAGTAATCACAGCACAAAGAGGGGACTCCCACATCAGTTTGCTATCATGAGCATTTAAAAAAAAAAAACCATAGGAGAGTCCCCCTTAAAGCCTATTAACTCCTCAACCACAGGCTTTTGACTTTATTTATAAATCAGGCATGAGTTCCATCTTGTGAAGCTGGCCTCACATCCAATTAGAAAGTAGTGAAAATAAAAATTTAAAGTATAAATATTACAAGGATTAGGTAAAATTCTTTGAAGGTAACATAGGCATTAAAGTGTCAGGACCAGATATATGTTTTAGCTGCTTCATGGTTTACTTTCTGAGCTCACGTACATCTCAGCATATTCTTTTGTTTTCTATAGGAAAAGAGATAACCTTGCCTACTTCCTACTCTTTATAGATGGTAAACAAATAAGCAGAGATTATGGGGTTATTCTTCTGGATTGCAAGAGAAAGCTCTTTTAAGACGCATAGTAAGGACACTTAGGATAATTTTGAGTTTGGTACCATTCTGTCGTGTAGAGGTAGATCTTGTCTCAAGTGCCTCCCCACAAAAGGCATAAGTTAAAGGAGCCACTAAATACCTGGCCACTTTTGAAACCAATTTTTTTTCAATGTTGGCATACTTGGTAATTTGTGACTATTGTGCTTTTTGTGGAGGATTGTTCTGTATATTTAGTATATGTATAGGAGTATACTTGAATTGTATGTACTTGATACTATTATCATCTCTTTGTCAAGACAATAAAAATGTTTCTAGGATGGGTGAGATGGTTTAGTATGGTTTCTTTTGTCAAGGGCCAACATGGTTGAAGAAGAAAACGAACTCTTGCAAGTTGTCCTTTGATTTCTACATATATATACTTTGGCATATGAGTGCTAACTCTCTCTCTCTCTTTCTCTCTCTCTCTCTCTCTCTCTCTCTCTCTCACACACACACACACACACACAGACACACACACACACACAATAAAATAAGTAAAAATGTCTAAAATTAAACTTGCCTTCAAAAACGTCTCTAGACATTTTTGGATGGCAAAATTGCTGGTTGTTGAGAACCTGTGCTTTAGACCACATAATACATGTACAACAATTTTAAAAGATGCACTTAGTCTTATCTCACAACACTGGAGTTTTTATTATGTGAATCTCATCTTCACTTAGAGCATGATTGAACAAACCAAGCCCTTGGGTAAATGTCATTTGACTTTATTTAGTGATTGATAACATTTGCACATTATTTATGGCTCCTAGGTCTAAAATTAATTTTTAGAAATTTATCAAGGGGCTGGAGAAATGGCTCAGCATTTAAGAGCTGCTTCTGTTAAATCACAGGGATCCTAGCACCTATGTTGGGTGGCTGGAAAATGCCTTTACCTCCAGTTCCAAGGGATCGAAGCTCTCTTCTTGCCTCATAAATGCCCCTCAAACATGCATGAATACATATACATAGAAACTTGTATGCATGTATGAACACAGACATTTCACACTGATAAACAATAAAAAACATCTTGAAGAGAAAAAGGTTTTAGAATAGTTTTCAGATATATGTGTGCTGACTGTCATATGGAATAATATAAATCATCAATTCTAAAAGCATAAACTTAAGAACCAGATTTCTGTGGTTCAAATCCCATCTCTATGCTTGAGTTTCATCATCTTTAAGATGAGGATAAGATTCTGACTTCTGAGGATGAAGCCCATTAGTATATAGGACAGTGACATCAAATAAACACTATGATTATTAGTATGTTGACTATTAGTATGTTAACTAATGCTAAAAATCAACTCAGCTCTACCTACAATTTATTATGTAGCAGGGTTGTGCAAATATGTGAGTCTATAAAAGCTGTTTTTACAGTAAAAGAAGGGCAAATCATTTCACTTAATTTGTTTCTTCCCTTAATGTCAGCAGCCTTTGCGATGCCGCACACCGTGGCCCAGGTCAGCGCTCTATGCGCTAGACCCCAGTTCACGAGCTTCGAGCAAGGGGCTGGATGTTGAGAATACACACACAGAGACAGACCGACACGCAGACCTTCAAACAATGATACCAAAGCCCTCTTTAATAGCACCATGGAGGCTTAAATACCCTTCAGTCAATGGCCAACAAATGAAAATCCCATCCTCTGATCCTCTAAGCTAGGCACAGCTTCTAGTAACTTCAATTAGAAGGTTCTAGCAGGGAAGAGCAGCTGAAGGCCAGGACTCATTAGTCCCAACATTGTGACATTTTCTGTTTTGTTATGATTGTGCAGAAACGGATGATTAATTAGAAATTTGTTCAGTTGGCTTCTAACCAAGCTGCTTGCTTAATTACACAGATTAGTTTTAAGACACACACACACACACACACACACACACACACACACACACACCAAAAAAAGTACATTACCTTAGATCTTAGCAGAAAACTCATTACTGAGAAAATCAGTAAAATAAAACAAACTGAAATAATCTTTGGCTTTTTCAAAATATATGCTACCTCCTTTGTCCTCTGGCTGGAGATTCCAGCTTGAGGGAAGCTCTTCCGTGCAGTAGTAAGGGGTTTAAGCTCCTATGGAACTCGCCTCTCCTTGCTTTAGTGATTTCTCTGTTTAGGAAAGAGGAACCAGAGAGCAAAAAGAAGTGTTTTGATTTTTTCTACTTGTGTATACTTGGAGAGGGCAAGAGAAGGGTTGGGAGAGAGGAGAATATGACTGGTGACAAGCAGAGGTTTGATGACATCTTCATTAGCCAAGGCTTGTGGGACGGCTGATCCTTTGTTCAGTAACCTCACCATTGATGGTGATCATGGGTTGTTTCATCAATGCAATTATTTATGTTAGCTTATAGCGTATCCCTGGGAAGGTATTATTAGCAGAATAAGGAAAGGGAGCTGCAGTGATTATGATATACTTCTAAAATTGGAACTTGCTCGTGAATTTAGACAGTGGAATGCTGTAAGTTTTCTTTGTGAGAGGGGGAATAAAATTAAGTTTGTGTGTCTGTATATATATTTTATAAATGTTTATGTGTGTTCTTTGTGATTATATATGTATATGTCTCTATGTTTTTGTGTAGGTGTGCATGTGCTTGTGTGTGTGTAGATTTGTTGTATGTGCGTGTGTATATTTGACAATGTGTATGTGTGTGTCTTCTTTTTGGTTTGTATGTGCTGTGTATGTGTGTGCTTTGTGTGTGTATTATAAGGGGATGAGAAGAAGATGGTCCTTGCTGAAAGTAGTGGTTTGAGATTATAGATCTATTTTTATTGTGCAGATAATACGGAGTTGGTGAAGAATATATTAAATATAGATATTAATAGCTCCCATTATTTTAACAGCTGATAAAAATAATGCAAAATATATGTAAAGAAAATGTTTACATTAGTTATCTACTTATTGTTTATCGGGGACTTTTGTTAAATTCTCTATTTTGGTTTTTATCAGGTCAAGTTCACAAAAGCCTCATTATAAAATTTCTAGTTGAGAAGTCATGAGCATGAAATGATTAAGATCATGTAGATAGTATGGTGGAGACATAGAAAACCATAACGAGCTTGTGATCAAACCAGACTCTCTGAATGTAGCTGACAATGAGAGCAGACTGAGAAGCCAATTATGATAACACCGGATTTTGATTCTATTGCATGTACTGGCTTTTTGGGAGCCTAGTCTGTTTGGATGCACACCTTCCTAGACCTGGATGGGGGGGGGGGGGCTTGAACTTCCCACACAGCACTGCACTCTGACTTCTCTTAGGACTGGAGGGGGAGGGAGAGTGGGAGAAGTGGGAGGGAAATGGGAGGATGGGAGGAGGTGGAAATTTTTAATAAAATAAATAAATAAATAAATAACATAAATCCTTTTTTGCCTTTCTCCATGGTAATCACATTTTTAGCAGGAAAGACTTAATTTCTGAAAGTTAATAATATACTTCCTAACCTTCCTTGTGCCTAAATTGTGACCAAATAAAAATGAATTATGAATAAATTTGGGGAACTGTCTTCAAAGAGAGTTGATTATGTATGCTCTACCTTACCCCATCGTCTTTACTTTTCATGTTGTGGACATGTGGCTTGTGGAGACAAGGGCTTGTTAGGCCTTGAAGATCAGCAATGCACACTGTTAGGTAGGAAGGAGCTGAGTCTGTGTGGCTAAAGGGACAGAGGCCCCATAGCAGCCCTGGATTGCTAACTATTAAACCTTTGTACTAGGAGGAAGAAGAACTTCACTCTGGATTTCTAAATTTTAGAGCATGCTGAATATTCACACACCAAAGCAGTGGGGCACTAAATTCTGCAACCTCTTGTTGCCTTGGTGCTTACACTATTGCTGAATTCCACCATGATAAGTGATTTTTTTAATTTAAATTTTTGTGAAAATTGTTTTCATGAAGTCAAATTTGTTGAGTTCAAGCATGTGTACAAGAAATATTTCTGTTCAAAACAAGAAAAATATGGTGTGTTTTCTTATTTTTCTTAAGCTAAAATCAGTCACTTAGAAAAATCTTGAAAACTCTGTGCCTTCTTTCTCCTGCTAAAATAAGGTTCCTTACATTTATTTTTCCTTTGTACAAATGTCCCTTATTCTGAGGAAGTATCACTCTGTAACATAAAAGGAGAAGTTGAAAGATGATTTGTTTCATTCAAGAGCAGTAACATATGAAAAAGGTACCTGTATCATTATTATGGGAACAAAGTCACTTCCAGAAACATGTTATTCTATTAGTCATTTTGACCAGAAACTAAAAGGTGTTTGAATTATATGAACTAATCAGTTATTGACAGGCAATATTAAAGCGTTACCTATAAAGGATAAGAAATTACTTCTGGCACATATGCACAGACAATCTCAACTGGAAATACCTTCTAAAGCAGTTTTATTATCATTGCCTCTGATGAGGGTAGCACAGACACAAAGTGTGCATACCTTTGGTCTGCTCATTATGTAAACAAAGATTTTTTTATTGATACAAAATTTTTTTTATTAAAAATTTCCATCTCCTCCCCTCTTCCTCCCCTTTCCCTCCCCTCCCTTCCACCCATACCCCCACTCCCTCCCTCTCCAAGCCAAAGAGCCCATCAGGGTTCCCTTCGCTATGTTAAGTCCAAGGTCCTCCCAACTCCCCCTAAGTCCAGGAAGGTGAGCAACCAAACTGACAAGGCTCACAGTGAGCCCGTCCATGCTGTAGAGTTCAAGCTCATCGCCATTGTCCTTGGTTTCTCAGTCCTCCTCCACCAAGTCCAGTTGGAAATGGACTGATGGAACAGGCGACCAAACCGGACTCTCTGAATGTGGCTGACGGTGGAGGAGGACTGAGAAACCAAAGATTTTTTTTTTTTGCTTTTCTATTAGACAGGCTGAACAACCTGAGCTTTATAGTTCAGTGACTAGTGGGCAACACATTGTGTTTAAAAATCAATGGTATATGCATTTGAAACAAATTCTAGAGTATTTCAAGTCTTATAACCTTTCTAAATTGTACTCTGTACCAGAGCTGTTTAGACAATAAATTCTTGTGCAGCCATAATTTTATTTTATTTTTTTAAAGATAGAAAACTATATTTTTAATTGTTATAAGAGGAAACTCATGCCACAAGAATGGGAACTCGGAGTTTGGCTGTGTCCAGTGGGAATCACCCAGAGAGTGCGTACCTGGTCTGTCAGTCCAATACAATTTTGAAACAATTAAATCCAAATTTATTTAGAATTTTATAATCTCTGTGCTAGAGACTAAATGAATTAGACATTACTTTGAGTTCATTGTTCTCATTTTAGCTACAAACAGGAATCCTTACCTCTTTTTACAAAAAGGGGTCTTGATTATTTATGTTGACATGGACGGGCTCTGTGTGAGCCTTGTCAGTTTGGTTGCTCACCTTCCTGGACCTGGGGGGAGTTGGGAGGACCTTGGACTCAACATAGTGTAGAGAACCCTGATGGCTGTTTGGCCTCAAGAGGGAGGGAGTGGGGGTGTGGGTGGATGGGAGGGGAGGGAAGGGGGAGGAGGAGGGAAGGAGATGGCAATTTTAATAAAAAATAAATAAACTGAAAAAAAAAAACCTCCCTACCAAAAAAAAGTACCAATCCAAATTCCAAGTCCCTCCCCTGCTCCCATTCCCTCCACACACCCTCCAACCCCTTTAATCCTAAGAGAGGGTAAGACTTTGCTTTGTGAAGGTTCCAAGGCCCTCCCTACTACATCTAGGCTGAGCAAGGTATACATCCAAAGAGAATAGGATCCCAAAAAGCCAGTACATGCAGTAGAGACAAATCCCAGTGCCATTGTCAGTAGCCCCTCAGTCTGTTCCAACTGTCAACCACATTCAGAGGAACTACTTTGGTCCTATGCTTGCTTCTTCCCAGTCCAGCTGGAGTTGGTGAGCTCCCGTTAGCTCAGGTAAACTGTTTCAGTGGATGAACACTTCATGGTCTTGACCTCTTTGCTCATCTTCTCACTCCTTCTACTCTTCAACTAGACCTTGGGAGCCCAGTTCAGTGCTCTAATGTGAGTCTCTGCCTTTGTTTCCATCTGTTGTTGGACAAAGGTTCTGTAGTGATATTTAAGATAATCATCAGCCTGACTACCGGGAAAGGTAAACAAAGACTCAACCAAGGAAGAGAATTACAGACGAATCTCACTCATGAACATCAATGCAAAAATTCTCAATAAAATACTGGCAAACTGAATCCAAGAACACATAAAAAAATCATCCATCATGATTAAGTAGTCTTCATCTCAGAGATAGAGGGCTGGCTCAATATATGAAAATTTATTAATGTAATCCACCATACAAATAAACTGAAAGAAAAAAAACCATATGGTCATCTCATTAGATGCTGAAAAAGCATTTGACAAAATTCAACATCCCTACATGATAAAGGTCTTGGAGAGATTAGGGATAAAAGGATCATGTCTAAATATAATAAAAGCAATATACAGCAAGCCGATAGCTCACATCAAATTAAATGGAGAGAAACTCAAAGTGATTTCACTAAATTCAGGAACCAGACAAGGCTCTCCACTCTCTCCATATCTCTTCAACATAGTTCTTGAAGTTTTAGCAATAGCAATAAGACAAAGTAAGGCGATCAAGGGGATTTGAATTGGAAAGGAAGAAGTCAAACTTTCGTTATTTGCAGATGATATGATAGTGTACATAAGTGACCCCAAAAACTCTACTGAAGAACTCCTACAGCTGATAAATACCTTCAGTGATGTGGCAGGATACAAGATCAACTCCAAAAAAATGAGTAGCCCTCCTATACACAAATGATAAAGAAGCTAAGAGGGAAATCAGAGAAACATCACCTTTCACAATAGCCACAAATAACATAATATATCTTGGGGTAACACTAACCAAAGAAGTGAAAGACCTATTTGACAAGAACTTTAAGTCTTTGAAGAAAGAAATTGAAGAAGATACCAGAAAAATGGAAAGATCCCCCAAGCTCTTGGACAGGAAGGATCAATATAGTAAAAGTGGCATCCTACTAAAAGCTATCAATAGATTCAATGCAATTCCTTATTGTGAATTTTTTTTCTTTTTTTTTAATTTTTTTCCAGTTTATTTATTTTTTATTAAAAATTGCCATCTCCTCCCCTCCTCCTCCTCCTTCCCTCCCCTCCCCTCCACCCACACCCCCACTCCCTCCCTCTCCAGGCCAAACAGCCATCAGGGTTCTCCACACTATGTTGAGTCCAAGGTCCTCCCAACTCCCCCCAGGTCCAGGAAGGTGAGCAACCAAACTGACAAGGCTCACACAGAGCCCGTCCATGTCGTAGAGACCAAGCCCATCGCCATTGTCCTTGGCTCCTCGGTCAGCCTCCACCATCAGCCACCCTCAGAGAGTCCGATTTGGTCGCATGTTCCATCAGTCCCACTCCAAGTGGACTTGGTGGTCTCCCATTAGTTCTGTCCTGCCGTCTCAGAAGGAACTACATACAAAAATTTAAAAGATACCTTGATGTAGTACTCTGAGCAAAGTTTTGTTTTCTTTTCATAACTGGTGTAACTGTGACAGTTTATAATTAGCGTTCTCAAAAAACCTTTCCTGCTTGACAAAGTGAGACCCTCAGAGTTCTGTGTATGCATTTGAGTCAGTGTAATGTAATGGGTGGAGCACAGGCTTTCAAGTAAGATTTAAATAGACTGTCTTGGCACTTGACCTTTGTAAAGTGAGAAACAGACAGAACCTGGTCATTTGTGTGTGTGTAAGAAGGGAATTCATGGGTGTGCAGGTGGGGCAGAGGACAGCTTTGTATGTAATTTCTTAGGTGTCATCCACATGCCCTGCCCCACCAATGTCATGTCTCTCCACTGGCTTGCAGCTTGCTAAATAGGTGATTGTGGTCAGCAGATCCATGAATGCATTTTTGTTCCTGTTTTCTAAGCATTGCAATTATAAACATTCTCCATTACATGTGGCCTCTATCATTTGGGCATGAAATCAGATCCACCTGCTATCAAGTCAAGCTTTTTGAGAAGATTAAATGGAAGAACATGTAAAAGTTCCCCCAGGAGCATGTGTTAGATACTATTTTTGGCTGCTTTTCATGTGATATCTTAGACTTTTCTTTAAAGTCTCTGAACATTGTTTCTTAATGTGTTAAAGCCATTGCATATGCATGTAAATGGGATTATTTAGTTGTGAGTCTGGCCTTTACTGCTGAGCCATCTTTCTAGCCCAATGTATTCCATGAAGAGGATATCAAACTTAGGGTTGGGTGGGAGGGATTTGAACTAGGGTAACAGGGAGGGACTGGAAGAACAAAAAAGAGGGGAAGTAATATAATTGTATTTCTATTAAACACATTTTGAAAAGATAAAGTAGATAAATACAGTGCTTTATTTTTCAGTCAGAAATTGGCAATTCCAGCACATGAGCAAAACTGTCTGAAACTTTATTATTTGGACAACAAAATTTACAGCAGAAAAATGACTTGAAGTACTTGATGTCTGGGCTGGAGAGATGGCTGAGCTCACAACCAAAATATAAGATCTTGATGTCTGTGAACAGAAAAAAAAATAATTGTTTTTCTGTCAGAATCAGCAGGCAGAAATGGGAAGATAATAATGATTGGTTTAGCCAGTTCCATTATTTTGGTGTTAAGTTACTGAGTTAGAGTTAACTTTGGCCTCACAGTAATTAAGTCATAGTTTTCTTCTTAATCATATTTTTACTTGGTTTTGAAATTTACAGTATATGGGTGGAAATTGAAATAAGCATCTACTTTTAAAATCAAGATTTAGCTTCTGTTTCATAATATACTAATATACAAAAAGTTGCTGAGAGTAGTAAGTGATTAATAAAGTTCAGCAGAAGATTGAACTGAATCCAGTAAAGATCATATTAAAACTTTTATTAAGTGTTATGAATACTACATAAACTAAAATTTAGTTTAGCATGTAGAATTCTACTTTACATTGCCTCTGAAAAATATCATGAGCAAGATTACAAAGGGAATTGTTTTTAAATCTTCCTTTTTATATTGATTTTTATTGAGCTCTACATTTTTCTTTGCTTCCCTCCCTGCCTCTCCGCTCAAGGTCCCCATGCTCCCAATTTACTCAGGAGATCTTGTCTTTTTCTACTTCCCATGTAGATTAGATCCATGTATATCTCTCTTAGTGTCCTCATTGTTGTCTAAGTTCTCTGGGATTGTGATTTGTAGACTGGTTTTCTTTGCTTTATATTTAAAAACCACTTATGAGTGAGTACATGTGTCTTTTGGGGTCTGGGTTACCTCTCTCAAAATAATGTTTTCTAGCTCCATCCATTTGCCTGCAAAATTCAAGGTGTCATTATTTTTTCCTGCTGTTTAGCACTCCATTGTGTAAATCCATCATACACTTGTAAGAATTGCAAAGATCAAAAACACTGATGACAATTTATGCTGGAGAGTTTGTGAGGAAAAGGGAACACTTTTGCATTGCTGGTGGGAATGCAAGCTGGTACAGCTCCTTTGGATGTCAGTGTGACGTTTTCTTAAAAAAATTAGGAAACAACCTTCCTCAAGATCCAATAATACCACTTTGGCGTATATAGCCAAAGGATGCTCAATCATGCCACTAGGACATGTGCTCAACGATGTTCATAGCAGCATTGTTTGTCATAGGCAGAACCTGGGAAACAACTTAAGTCCCCTTGACCAAAGACTGTATAAAAGAAATGCGGTACAAGGGAATGTTTAAATGGTTAAGAGAACAAAACGTCTAAGTGATTAATTTTTCCAGAGTTGAAAATACTGATTAAAATATATAAGACAGTCCTTATCTAGTTCACTACAGCAGGTTCCCTGGGACCTTTCTGTTGCTGTGTAGAACTTGAATGTAATAACTTTTATTGTCTATAGTTATTTTGTCATCAGAAATGTAAACAGATTTGAGTCCTTTTCTCAATGGTTTTGCCGGTGTAAGCCATTGACTTTATGTGGTAACTGTGTATTTCCTTGCATATAAATTGAAAGGTGATTACTACTGTATTAATACAGTTATTTCTGGGTTTCCACACTGTCATTTTAGACCATTTAAAGTCTGCTTTATAGGTCTGAAGCTCAGATTGATCTTGTCATTAATTTAATTGAAGTTAGCAGCGGTCTTAGATGTCAGGACTGATCTTTTCATTCTTTGGCAAAATAAGTTATAAAGAAATCTGTTTCTTATATTGATATGAAGATTGAAGTCTTAGAAGATATCAATACTGTCTTTGAAGTAACATTAATATAGTAGTATAGTCTATATTTAACTACTGTAATTTCTTTTTTCCCTGCTTAGGTTAACTATATCATGGCAATTTTATTGCTAGAGAAGCAATATTATATAATTTTATAAATATTGATGAGGCATCTTTTCTTAACCAATTATTGAACTATACTTATATGTAATACACATTGAGTTGAGTATATAACTCAGTGATAGACTACTTGCCTAGCATGTGTACCCTGGTTCCATACCAGTATAACAAAAGAAAAAATGTAAGGAGGAGAAAAGGATAGGAGGGAGAAGGGAGGAGATAGAATATAACAGCACAAAAGACATTAAAACAGCTATGGTTCAGACCTCATTGTTGGTACCTAATAAACCAATCAAACATTTTATTACATGTAAGAAAGATTAGCATGGATTTTTCTCTTGGGGTTTTCTACAAAGTGTTTCTGTTTAAATTAGGTCACCGTCATAGTTTCTGTTCTGTTATGTAAAGAGACCACCATGATCATGACAACTCCTTTTAAAAAGGTATTTAATTGGGGCTGGCTTATAGTTCAGATGTTTAGTCCATTATCCTCGTGATAAAGAACGGCAGCACACAAGGAGACGTGGTAGCTGAGAGTTCTATATATGAATCTGCAGACAGCAGGAAGAGGGGGGGGGCTTGGCTTGAGCTTTTGTAACCCAAAAGCCCACCCCCATTGATACACTTCCTCCAACTAGGCCATACCTCCTAATCCTTTTAAATTATGCCACTCCCTAGTGACCAAGCCTTTGAATCTATGAGCCAATGGGACCATCCTTATTCAAGCCACCACAGTAACTTAATATATGTAGTAATTGGCTTGTTCTGTTTTATCCTCATCTTTTGAAGATAATAAAGTAATATAATTTAAGGGCTCTTTTCAAAATATTTGTGTATGTGTATATGCCAAAGCACATGTGGAGGTTAGAGGACAACTTGTAGGAGCACATTTTCTCTTTCCACTATATGGGTTCCCAAAGTGAACTCAGTTTGTCAGGCTTGATATTAAGCACTTTTACACACTGAGGCATCTCCTCGGCCCTTCAGGACTCAGTTTTGCCTAGAGAATAATTCTTTACTCTGTAGAACTCATTGGTTATTAATGATGAAGAGCTAAACATTTAATTGTGGAACTTGATTCCCCTGCTTCTTTACTCCATCACCCCCAAGAGAAGTGACAGTTCCCTCCTGACAAGACTCAATCACTATAGAGTATATTTTAGTTCTTACTTAGAATGACAGTCATATATTAAACTTTTTGATTTATTTTATGGGTTTTATCTGCACATGTACAGAAGGTGAGGTCAGAACATACCAGATCTACTGGACTCAAGTCCAGTTGGTGTGAATCACCTTGTGAGTGCTTACAGTAGAATTTGGGTTCTCTGGAAGAGCAACCAGTGTTCTAACCTTTGAGCCTTCTCTCCAGCCCCTACTTTTCTTTCTTGACATTATCTTCTACTTTATGTTCTGATCACCATTCTTTACACTTTTTATTTTCTTTCATTATTTATTTACCAAATATTTATGGTGCTATATTATAGATCTCAGAGGTTTATATGGTGAACAGAAGACAGATTCCTTGTTCTCAGAGAGTATTGTCTAAGGAAAGCTACATTTCATACTTTCATGGCCACCTTCATCTCAATCTTTTTGAATAGAATTTTCACTGTAATCACTAATTCTTACTGTCTTACATTGCCACTCATTTTTTACTCCTGGACTTTTTGAGGACTTAAGACAATTAAGAAATTATATTAGTCTTCTAACTCTTCCTTTCATCACTAGTGTTGAATACTAATTTTGCTCAGCAATTTTCTATCCATGTGACCAATTTGTAATTTAACACTGTTAGAAGTCTAGATTTTTCTTCTTTCTTGTGGATTTAAACCTAATTCTGGGCTATTACTGTTTTAAAATAAAGTAGCCATCTAGGCAAGGAATATTATATCTGCCTTGAAAAACTTAAATGTTAATTATGCTGAGATTCTTGCCTCTCAGCTGGTGGAAGTCCAGAGTCCAGGGTAATGGGCCTGCTCTCCCTTCCCAGAACACTAGCATTCTCCTGTACTTTCTATCCTGCCTTGTGCTGTCATCAAATGCTGACAAGGTAGTTACTTTCCTTCAATTTGCTCTGTTCTTTCCCCTATTTCTCTTGATTTTTGATGCCTTCATTTTCTCTTTCTTTACTTCATCCTCTTTTTCTCCTCTCCTCCACTCCATTTTTACTCCCACCAAAAAACCTCGCAACCATTGTTAGCACTCTCACTGTTGTGATTCTATCAGTGTAGATTGGCCCTGCCTGATATACAGCTTTTTGTAAATGGAAATATACAATATGAACTCTTTTATGCTTCTTTCATCTAATAGAATGTTTCTCTGGATGGGTGAATTTTTGTTGTTTGTTGAACAGGGCACTGTTCTGTTCTTTGTATCATGATTGCCATTATCTCTGATCTCTATTTCAAATTGCCAGTGACAATTCCTTCCCTCAGCTTGTGATTGTCAACAATCTTTAAATATTTCCAGTTGTCTTCTCAGGCACAGGTCACCCTGGTTAAGAATAAAGGTAGTTTTATATTTCTAGGATTAGTTTGTATCATTTTATGATTGAGTGATATTCTTTCATATAGAGATACATCTGTTTCTAACATGGTCACAGTTACTATGTATATTCTCATACAGACTTTTGTGGGTGCATTTATATTTATTTTGCTTAACTATCAATGAGTAGAATATGTTACGTTTAGTGCTCATGACCCAATATTTTTCTGAAGAATTTTCAAGCATATAAAAAGTTGAAATGGTATTTAGTGACTATGAATATAGTCAACATCTACATAAGTTCTCAACCTATGGGTCATGGCCCCCTTGGGCCAAACAACCTTTTACAGGGGCTGTATATCAAATATCCTACATATCAGATATTTGTATTACAGTTTATTAATACAGTAGCACAATTAAGCTCATGAAATAGCAAGGAAATAATTTTATTTGGAAGTCACCACAACATAAGGAAGTGTATTAAAGGGTTACAGCATTAGGAAGATTGAGAACCACTGATCCAGATTCTTCTGTTAATATTTTTACTGTATTTGCTTTATTGCATCTGTTTCTTCCTCTATAGCATGTCAATCCATGCTATATTTTGACATATTTCAGAATAGGTTAAAGTTTCTATGGGGATGCTTGCTTATTCTTAAAAGGGGCTATCAGTTTTCTAAAATTATTTTTATTATTTTAGCATTTGCTCTTACCTTCTTAGTTATCATTTCTATTTATGAGAAAGTTATGGGAAATCTAGAACTTTGTCTACTCCACAGAAGATAGACAATAAGAGCATCTACTAGCAGGAAATATCCTTCCACCCAAGACTTGTGTTCTAAAAAGAGATCCAAAAGTAATAGAACATAATGTTAAGCAAAGTCACATATATCAACTTTCTGAGAAAACTTCGGCCATTAGGGTGGTTCAGTAGATGAAAGTAACTCTCTCCAAGCGTGATGACATGATGAGTTTAATTCTGGATCCATATGACGCAAGGGGAAACTTGACTGCCAAAAAGTGTCCTTTGACCTCCACATGCATGCTGTGAAGGTCAAGAAAGATGGGGATGGGGAGACATACCCACAGAGAGATACACAGAGGTAATAAAAATAGAATAAATCTAAAAAAATTTAAAAAGCTTTATTGAAGAACAAAATTGCAACAAATGTCTGATTTTTATTGTTGTCAACAAAGGAACAATTGGAATATTCACTTTGTGGTCTGTAAACATGAACATATTATATAGTTAAAAGACATTTATTTGACTACCTAAGTACTTATAAATGGTTTGTTGAACTAACACATTTCTGAAGTTTGTAAGTGCTTTTGTATTTAGGTTTGGCTCTTTAGCTCACCTGGCATATACCTCAGTGTTGAGTTTAACTAGATCTCTAAAACTTTTTCTGGAATTAACATCCTAGGACTCATGGCCCATGAGAATTTAGTTTAATTTTTTCAGTATGGAAATCAAATCCAAGGCTTTATGTGTACTAGAAAAGTGCTCTACCTCTGAGAATACAACCCCAGCCCATGTGAATTAACCCCAACCATTCATATTGAAGACATGTAACCATTTTGTGGATCAATGGATTTGTGTAGGAAAGTCTGGTCAGACTCTAGTCTGTCTCCCACAGTAAAATCTGACTAAAAATATTGTTATGTAAGAACTTATATACAGGTCGTGGAGAGATGACTCAGTTATCAAAGAAGAGTTGATGCTTTTGCATAGGTCCTGGGTTTTGATTATAAGCACTCCAAATGGCAACTATCAAGCATCCGTAAATCCTGTTTCAGCTGATCAGATTTCTGACCTCCACAGGCTTGCCAAGTGGCACATAGACTTAGATGTAAGCGCACAACTTTACAGAATCATTAAAATTATCTTTTAATGTATCATCATATATAAAGCTCCAAAGCAGTGTCACCAACATCATTATGGATTCAGGTGAAGACCCTGTGGTCAATTGGCTTATCTTAAGAACATATCCTCCTATAGTGATTGTAGGGAATATAGTGGAGAGTCGATCAGAAATGTAGTTGCTTAGTCTTTGTGAACTGTTTTGAAGTCTTCTAAACCACCTATTGCAACTGGAGTTCAGTCTACTTAAAACACAGTGCAAGCTGCTTCTTAAGACTCAGAAACTGATTTATAAAATGAAAATGCCATGGCATCAAATATTAATATTTTGCTAGCAGCAGGCAGTCCAAATGTTAATGGCTGGTGTGCATTTGAAAGCCTACTTAACTGTGAATTTTATTAGGAACCATTTCTCAGTGCTGGAGTTATAAATGGCCTTATAAATGAGAAATTAGCCACCCCTCTAGGGAGCAGCAGTTTCTTTGAAATCTTAATTAACTGATCATACTTATCTTCTCTTTCTTCATTTGCTATCACTTTGTTTAATGCTGAGGAAAACACCATCCAGCTGGAAACAGCTTAAGTAATGGTAGCACCATTCTGCTATCAATTTGTTTTTTTATATGCTTCTTTATTTATTTTTTATTTTTTATATTTAAAATTTCCATCTCCTCCCCTCCTCCTCCCCCCTTCCCTCCCCTTCTCCTCCGCCTTCCCTCCCCTCCCCTCCACCCATACCCTCCCCTCCCTCCCTCTCCAGGCCAAGGAGCCATCAGGGTTCCCTACTCTATGTTGAGACCAAGGTCCTCCCAACTCCCCCCAGGTCCAGGGAGGTGATCGACCAAGCTGAGAAGGCTCCCACAGAGCCCGTCCATGCAGAAGAATCAGAGCCCGGCGCCATTGTCCTTTGCTTCTCAGTCAGCCCCCACTGTTGGCCACATTCAGAGAAGACGGGTTTGGTCGCATGATCCATCAGTCCCATTCCAACTGGAGTGGTGATCTCCCATTAGTTCTGTCCCACTGTCTCCATGAGTGAACGCACCCCTCACGTTCCTGACTTTCTTTCTCATGTTCTCTCTCCTTCTGCTCCTCATCAGGACCTTGGGAGCTCAGTCCGGTGCTTCAATGTGGGGCTCAGTCATTTTCTTCATCTATCGCCTGATGGAGGTTCTATGGTGATATGCAAGAAATTCATCAGTATGGCTATAGGAACTGGCCTTTTCAGGCTCCCTCTCCTCAGCTGCCCAAGGAACTAACTGGGGGCGTCTCCCTGGAAACCTGGGAACCCCTCTAGGGTCAAGTCTCTTGACAACCCTCAGGTGGCTTCCTAAATTAAGATATATGCTTCCCTGCTCCCATATCCACCCTTCCTATATCCCAAGCATCCCATTCCTCCGAGCTCCCCCCATTTCTCCCCTTCACGCTTTTCTCTCCCCATCTTCCCTTGGCCCGCGTCTCGCCCAAACCCTCAAGTTCCCAATTTTTGCCTGGCGATCGTGTCTACTTCCAATATCCAGGAGGATTACTATATCTTTTTTGGGGGGTTCACCTTATTATCTTCTCAAGGATCCCAAATTATAGGCTCGATGTCCTTTAATTATGGCTAGAAACCGATTATGAGTGAGTACATCCCATGTTCATCTTTTTGGGTCTGGGTTACCTCACTCAGAATAGTGTTTTCTATTTCCATCCATTTGCATGCAAAATTCAAGATGTCATTGTTTTTTACCGCTGAGTAGTATTCTAACATGGATGTTTTTTAAAAGATGTTATGTTAAATAAAATAACAATTCAACATGAATGGATTTTAGAAGCGATATGCTAAAAGAAAGTAACCAGTCACCGAAAACCATATGTTATAATCATTCCGTATATATAATTCTGGGAATAGTTCAGTTTTAAAGAAACAGCAAGTAGAGGCCTGCCAAGGGCTGGAGGAGATAAGAATCTTAGGGTGAATGACGACAAGATAGTATAAAGATAATATGGGGTTATGAGAGTGCTGTAACCTGAATTTGTGACAGATGCATAATTCTGGCTGCTCAAAGCCCAACAGTGGGAAGGAGGACATGTATGTGAAGAGAGTTAACCATAATGGGGCATGAAAATGAAAGGAAAGAATGCTTCAAGGAGATCATGGGCTTAACTTTTAGGATACTCAGTTTGATGAACCTGTGAAGCAACTGTGTGTAGAGCACCAGTAGGCAATTTAAAATATAAGTCAGGTGGGCGGTGGTGGCGCATGCCTTTAATCTCAGCACTTGGGAGGCAGAGGCAGGTGGATCTCTGTGAGTTCGAGGCCAGCCTGGTCTACAAGAGCTAGCTCCAGGACTGGCTTCAAAGCTACAGAGAACCCTGTCTTGAAAAAACCAAAAAAAAAAAAAAAAAACCAGTAGGTCAGAAACCTGGAGAAATAATTTGAGAATCATTAATGAATGACTTAAAAGTAAGTGATTGTGCATCTAAAAAAGAAGGAGACAAGAACTCATGAGAATTTTATAGAAAATGGTCTGCTAGCAAAAGAGACAAGCTATAGAGAAAAGAGAGGAAATCAAGCAAGATATGCTCAGGAACCCATAGAGGACATGGTTAACTTTTACAGCTATCTGTTTCACATCATATGAACATGGGAAAATGTCCTCTGTGCTGGATAATTTGGTGGTAACTGCAATCAGGAGCTACAGTGTTATTTTGAGAGTAGATTTTTTTATGGAATTTTCATTTATTATATGAAATATAAAGGTATAATTTCATTGGTATTCGAAAAAGACTGAAGCATCATTATTAATACATTTTCAGGCACTCCTCTACAAAGTCGTCAGGCTACATTCTGAGCAAAATCGCAAAGTACAAGTTTTATTATAACATATCCTGCATATAGAGTTCAGTTTCTACTTTAAAAGTTCAAGTACTACTGCGATTCAAGTGACATTTAAAAATACCAGTGTGAAATCTGTATTAGCAGTCAAAACATTGTCTTCAAAAACACTGAATTGTTCTTGGAGTGTGTTTTTATGCCCCTCCATGGTGTAGTTGATAAGAGTGAGTGTGATTTATGTTATTAATTACAATTAGCTGTTGTTATTTATATGTTTCTATGGTGAAACATGTTTTGCCACTTGTGGCTTGTTCTTATAATTATATACAACTTGAACTCATGAAAACCTTACTCATGTGATCTTTCCTAACCCTCAGTGTATAAATTGTCTGATGCTCTGAATAAAGTTGGTTTTTATATCAGACTTTTGTCCACCTCCTTAGGCTCCAGTCTCCCAGGTTCACACCCCCTTTAGAGTGTAAACCCATGCTGCATCAGATTGATTGCAATGGGCTTCCAAAGACCAAACTTAGGTGAGTCCATCTTTGAAGAGTGAGATGTCAAGTTAACAAGAGCCCTGGGAGGAAAGCAGTTGGCTAGTTTAAAACAAAAATATCGAAGTTACTGATGGAAATTATTTTATTGAAAGTGTCCTAGTGTATGTGTAGAACACAACCACATAAGGTAATGAAGTGTCTGATGAAATTATTTTTATTTTAAAATTTTGAACTTTAAAACACACAATTTGAGAAAAAAGTAATTTTCAGTTAAATAATTTTATCCTTTAAAGAGACTATTTGTTTAGATGTTTATCATTATAGTCAGAGTGTGTACCATAAATTTTAATACATGAGTTAAAACCACCAGGCATTGTGGTACATGACTTTGACTCCAGCATGGTGGAGGCAGAGGCAGAAGGATCTTGTGAGTTCAAAGCCTGGTCTACATAGCAAGCTCCAGGCTAGCCTAGGCTATACAGAGAGACCCTGTCTCAGAGAGAGAGAGAGAGGGAGGAAGGGGAAGGGGGAGGGGGGGAGAGGGGGAGAGCTGGGAGATAGGGAGGAGAGGAGAGAGGAGAAGAGAGGACGAGAGGGAGAGGGAGAGGAGGAGAGAGGAGGAGAAAGATAGGAGGAGAAAGAAGAGGAGGGAAAGAAGAAAAAATAGAAAGAGGTTTTTTTTAACCTCCTCAGAAAAATAATTAAGTATATTTAAGTGTTGTAACACAGCATTGGAAAAAACTTGAAGCATAATGCTAACATTATTTAATTAAGTATAATCATTGAAAGTATATAGCCTATGAATTATTTGCCTTTAAAGAGGCAATTGCTTCTTTTCCCCCCAATCCATGATTTCACTGTCTTTCAGATTGTTTCCTATTAATTCTTTACATAAATATTTGCAATTGAATACCAGAGAAACAACTTGCCATCTGCCACGGTACTAAAATCTCAAGTGTAGTTTATGTCTTGTGCTAATTTCAAAGCATCTTTTCTTAGGTGACTAGAGAAATTTTCAAATGTCAATCTCCTTAATTTGGCTTTTGATTAGAGGACAGTGTTGATGAAATGAGCATTCTCAGTTTCTTTGTTATCCATTCAGTGGAGGAATCATTGTCTGCTCCCTGCCTGGGACTTCAGAAGAGTCCTCTTTATCTTAATGTGATCTTGCTTTCCGGGTCATCAGTTCAGTTTTTCTGGTCCTCTCAGACTCAGTGTTCTCATTAATGATGGTGTCTGTCCATTGTTATCTAGATGTCCTCATTTTCCTCCCAGTCTTTCTGAGTTTAGATCACATCTTTGTGATTCTATTCTTAGTGGTTTCTGTAACTTTACCAAGTCTCTCCCCAGTTTCACCAAGTAAATTAATACAGCTTGCTTAATATCCAGTGCAGTTATTTTAATACCAAACAGGTACCTTTCAGACCTTTAATTTAAACAAAGTTAAAATAGCAACTGAATTTGCTTCTCTGACACTGCAATGTAAGCATGACTGCAGGATTTAGTGAATAAAAATATAGACTGCAACTTAAATGTCAGTTAATGGTAACTAACAACTAAACTTTAAATGTATTTCCCATATTAAATTTCTCAAAACATAGGATTTTTTTGTAGCAACCGTAAAGCTGGGACAAAGACAGAGGCTTTTAATTCTATAGATTAGGAAGACGAAGTCTGTTTATTTCAGCATTTTGACTGAACGGGTTTTTGTCATAGGGCACTGGTCCTTGAAATAATTGCACTATTGAACTCGTACCTCAGCAGCCACAAACAGAAAGCTAGTAAGTAAAAGTCCTTTTGCTCTGCAGTATTGCCAGGCTACTCATGGGCAGTGGTCCAGTGGCACCCCTTAGGTCTGCTTTTCTACCAGGGTTCTCTGCCTGTCCCTAGCTTTCTATGAGAATTTCTTTAAGAGGGGAGACAGAAGTATCTTCTTGGTAATACTCAAAATTACAATCCTACATCTTTGTGAGGAGCAGAAGGAGAGAGAACATGAGCAAGAAAGTCAGGGCCATGAGGGGTGCGCCCACCCACTGTGACGGTGGGGCCGATCTAATCGGAACTCAACAAGGCCAGCTGGACTGGGTCTGATGGAACATGTGATCAAACCAGACTCTCTGAACATGGCTTACATGGAGGGCTGACTCAGAAGCCAAGGACAATGGCACTGGGTTTTGATTCTACTTCATGTACTGGCTTTGTGGGAACCTAGTCTGTTTGGATGCTCACCTTCCTAGACCTGGATGGATGGGGGGAGGACCTTGAACTTCCCACAGGGCAGGGAACCCTGACTGCTCTTTGGACTGAAGAGGGAGGGGAAGGAGGAATGGGGAGAGGAGGAGGAAAATGGGAGGAGGTGAAAATTTGTAGTAATAATAATAATAATAATAATAATAATAATAATAATAGTGAAGAAAAAAGAGAAAAAAAGAAAGCTAGCCACCATTATTCTCCTATCCCTGTATTTCTTGGATTTGCTGCATTCAAAAACAAACAAACAAACAAACAAACAATAAATAATTCTGTGTTCCACACTACCTCAGTTGCTTTCAAGGGCTTTATTTACATTACAATCTTGATACAGTATCATATCCATTATTGGCATCTGGAAATATTCCCTTGAAAGAATGTTGCTTTAGTTTGGTACTTAGGTAAGGTGCTATACTTAAACCATCTTTATAAGCAGTTTAGTCTAATCTAAGTTCATTTGAGCAAAAGTGTGCTTCATAAATCTGTGTAAAAGGTTCTTTGATTCTTTGTCCCTACATTCGGGAAGTTGAGATTGTAAACAAGTTATGGTGACTTGTTCCAAAGTGACTTCCAAATCAGTCCCGATCAAGTAGAACTTTGAACAGTGAGATCATTTGTTTCCTGCGAATGAAAATGTTAATGGTGGCATTGGCTGTTGCTAGGTTCCCATTACATAAATTCTGCTTTTGATAGTTTTCATGAACTCTCTTCTCTAGGAACTAGCTTAAAGCATTAACGGGTACATGTAAGTGTGCAACAAAGGAAATTGTTCCTCACCTTAGCTTTCATTTATGGCTCAGTATGGAGCAATGCCCACCTTCTACTTTTTGTAAACTCTTTCTGGACTCCCTACCTTTTTGGTTTGCTTCACCATTTTTATTTCACAGAATTATTTGTTCAACAAACACTTCTTCCATTGTCTATGTAGGGCACTGTATTGTACCATAAATTAGGTGTGGTTCTTTCACTAAAGAGAGATCAAATACGGCTTACAGCAATATATTGGAAGTTTTATATAAGCATATGGAACTGGACATTGTATTAATATAGAGGAAGGATATA
Organism: Arvicola amphibius; assembly: GCF_903992535.2. Taxonomy (NCBI): domain Eukaryota; kingdom Metazoa; phylum Chordata; class Mammalia; order Rodentia; family Cricetidae; genus Arvicola; species Arvicola amphibius. The sequence continues at coordinate 60,987,853 of NC_052058.2, forward strand.
TTTCACCTGAGATCATTAGGAAAGTGCTGTGAAAGACATATAATGAGCCTTTGCAAATGAATAGTATTTCAGTTGGTGGACAGTGGGACTGTTTAGACAGAGGAAATTGTACAAAAGCATTGAAGCTAAAAGAACAATGCAGCTTTGCAGATGGAATGTTATCCAGATAGAAATGAGAGTTTTTCACCTTGAGCCAACAGCTGGTACCATGTTGTAAATTGATTTGAATGCTACTAAAGGGCAGCCTAGTGCATTAGGTAGATTAACCTAAAAGGACTTTATGGGCTGATTGAGGGAGGGAAAATTTAAAAATGTGATGATATATTAGCTGTTGAAATTCTCTAGGTATAAAGCGTAAATAATATTCTGAGCTGCGCAATAGTTCAATCAAGGGATACATCCCCGGTGACCTGAATGATGGTCTAATGAAAATACAAATTGTGTTTATATTGTGAACTTCTTAACATTTATCTAATTAACATGCAAAAATGTTTTGATATCAACAACTGAAACCTTTAAACACATTATTTAGGTTTTACTTGTAGTAATAAACTCAGTAAAACCACAGAACCAGACAAGTTCATAGGATGAACCCTTCTTGTAGTTTCCCAATTCACTGAATTAAGTCAGATAGCACATAACACACTTAACATAGGAAGAATAAGTGAAATTTCTTTATTTTTTCCAGTTTTCATAGCAATTGTATATTCTTAACCTTTTAAAAAAATTCAGACCTTTAATCCCAGCACTTGGGAGGCAGAGGCAGGTTGATCTCTGTGAGTTCGAGGCCAACCTGGTCTACAAGAACTACAGCTAGTTCCAGGACAGGCCACAAAGCTACAACAAAATCTTCTAAAAAAAAATCAGACTTTTAAAGTCCCTTTTTGTTTTTTTGCGTCTGTTAAGGCGAAATTAACTAAAAATGGCTCGAGTGGAATGAAAATCCAAAGCAAATGTGTATCATAGTTAAAGGCATATGGATGTGTTTTAAATGTGGCAAAGAATTTGCCATATAGTTTCTTGCCCCCAAATTTCAAAGGACTTTTATATACCACAATGCAGAGGTACATTAAATAGGAATTTTCTGATTCTTAACTAAGCCTGTCAGCTTCAAGCTGTTTTAATAAGAAAAAACTAACATGTCAATAATACACTTAAGGTGTACATGAGTGTGTTTGCACACACACATGAACTATGGGTATTGTGTATAGTGGAGATTAAGTCTAGGGCCTTGTATATGTTAATTACATGTTCTCCCACTGAGTTATACTTCTGGACTAAAACTTGATGTGTTGTTGTTGTTGTTGTTGTTGTTGTTTTTGAGACGATGTTTCTCTGTAGCTTTGGAGCCTGTCCTGGAACTAGCTCTTGTAGACCAGGCTGTAGTAATAAGAAGCAGGCAGGCCTGCTTTTCGTCCCGCCAGGTTCCCGCATGGCTAGCTTTACACACGAAATAGCAACACACAAACTGTATTCATTTAAACACTGCTTGGCCCATTAGTTTCAGCCTCCTATTAGCTAATTCTCATATCTTGCTTTAACGCATATTTAGTAATGTGTGTAGCACCACAAGGTGGTGGCTTACCAGGAAAGATTCAGCATGTATGACCTGACGGCTGGCTCCATGGCGTTTGTCTCAGAGAGGAGAGGCATGGCGATTGACTAACTTCCCAGCATTCTGTTCTGTCTACTCCACCTATCTAAATCCTGCCCTATCAAGAAGCCAAGGCAGTTTCTCTATTAACCAATGAAAGTCCTCCATCACCAGGCTGGCCTCGAACTCACAGAGATCTGCCTGCCTCTGCCACCCAAGTTCTGGGATTAAAGGTGTGCGCCACAACTGCCTGGCAAACCTGATATTTTTAAGAACATATTTAATATAATTTACTTTTGTCAGATGTCAGATTTTGAACCTATTAATAATTATGTGACTTGTTTCTTATTAAAATAATGACTTATTTTTTAAAAGGTACGTTAGGGCTGGTTAGATGGCTCAATAGCTAAAATAATTATTACCTAAGTATGAGGGCCTGAATTTGAATCCCCAGAACCCATGTAAAGCCATGTGCCATAGTGTATATCTGTAATATAGTAATCCTATGATGAAATGGGAAGCAGGGATAGAAGAGAGCCCTGATGCTTATGGGCCAGCCGTCCCTGTTTGAACAATGGTGAGGAACCAAGAGACCCTCTTGCAAAAGGGGGGAAAGTGAAGCACAACATCCTAGGTTGCCTCTGACGTTTACACCATTGTCATAGTTCCTGTGTATCTGCCTTCATATGAATGTGCATGTAGATACCATACGCATGCATCATATGTATACATATGTACACATCCACATATAGATAGCTTTAAAAAGTGGATGGAACACTTGAATAATCAATCTTTTTATCTTTACACATATAAAATTAACTATTTTCTGGGTCTAGGGATTGAACCACTGCCTCATGCATGCTGTGCAGCTGCTTTGCCATTAATTTATATCAGAGACCTCCCTCTCCTGCGCCTCTCTCTTTTTAAAATTACTTCTAGCTTAAAATAGAAGTCATAATAAGAAAACGCCAAACAACATTTTCACTATTGAAGGAAACACAAAAGGGTAGGTAAGAGACCTCATTTCTCTTTTAAGATAGAAATATCTTTTTTTATAACCATTCTCATGTGTCTTTTGTAGTTTTCGAATTGCAGATTCTTTGGTATGTATTTTGCTGTGAAATTTTTTAAGTCATTGCTTTTTCACATAAAAAATAAGCAATACATGGTGTCTGCTTTTTTTACTCTAACTTCTTCAGTCCTCATTTACCAACTGCCTATTAAAGTCTGAGGCACCAGGAAAACAAAAGCAGGAATTGACCATGGATTACTTGAAGGTGGCAAACAAAAGGGGCATCCAAGCATGAATTCCAGTTAATTAACTGGCACAGTGAAGTTCAGAGAACAAAATGGTTAGCAGGATAAAGGGGAGAAGAAACAGTCATACTGTGTCTCCTCAGAAATGGAAATGAAAACCTATGGGGAAACTTTGAATTGAGGTTTGGACTCAAGTTTTAAATGTAGAATGACAGCTCTGTCGGGCATATAGTTCCTAGATAACATTTTTTGCACATTTTCTGGTGGGTTACATAGATACTTGTTAAAACTACAGATTGCTTGCAAGTGCTGTAGAGATTTTGGGAGTATAAATCTAAGTAGGATCTGTGAAGCAGCTTCTCACATAATACTGATAGTCAAAACCATTTGCCATCTGCTTTAGTAAAGATCCAGATGAGGAGAGTTAGTTGTTGATATCTTAGACATTCATGTCACTTTCTCAGGAGAGCTTTAAGAGGGTTGAAACCTGAACTGAGGATGGAAACACCCTGTGAGATGAGGAGTGAGAAAAGAACAAAGAACTACAAAGTGATAGCATTTTTCCTGGAGGTAGAATGTATACTTATCTAAGCCTTTGAGTGATAGCCTGAATTTCTGGATCCACACAGAAAAAAAATGTTAAATTAAAAAGTGTAGGGCAGGAACAATAGTTCAGTTTATGCGAGTGCTGGATGTTCCTCTGGAGGATCTGGGTTCGGTTCTTAGACCTCCATGATGACACTAACAGCCACCTATAACTTCAGTTCCAGATATCCACAGGTACTTTGGATCTCTGATGCACAGACATACATGCAGGATACACATAAAATATATAGATAACTCCTTTTATGTATATTTCTCTTGTGATTTGGCTTTATCACAAAAGAGTTTCTCCTCTTTTTCTGTCTCTTTTCTTTCCAAAAGTGGGAGAGTTAAAGCTCCGAAGACCTTGGAATTGACTGTCTTGAATGGGAAGAATGAAAAAGTACATTATACAGAAAGAAATGTGAAACATTAACTAGAATTTAGGACAGCAAAAAGGGATCCTTACTGTATGTGATTAGGATATTTAGCTAGCTGAAGTGGGCTTTATAATTGATGAGAATTTATATAGTCTCTTAGGAACAAAATTGTTCATTCTTACATAGTTTTATTTCATTTAGTATTATCATAATTTGTACATTTTCTAGTCTTAAATAGGTAACATTTTATGTCGATGGAAATTACTGTCATAAAAAGAAACCCTGTCTCGAAAAATCCAAAAAAAAGAAAAAAGGGGATAAAATAAGAATTATATAAGTTGATAATTGCCTGTTTTAAAACCCATATTCTAGGATACAGGACTGGTTGACTCTAATGTAGTTTTCACATCTATACAGTGTGTCGTTTAGCTATTTTGGCATGCAGAAACTGAACTGTTCCGGTTTTTTTTCTTTAGATAAGGAAGTCTAGAATACATTGACTTTGTTTTGATATTCTAGGTGATCCGTTATACAAGTAAAGTAGCAAGATCATTTCAATAATTACAAGGTCTCCTTTTCAATTTGTGTATTTCAGTTCATTAATAAGGTGTAGGTGTTTCCTTAAACAAATAATCAAATAGTTCACAGTAGTTGCATTATATATAATCTCTGAAGATCTATGTTAAAAGCTCGCTCTCTCTCTCTCTCTCTCTCTCTCTCTCTTTACCTGTGTGTGTATGTCTTTGTGTATGCGCGCGTGCGTGTGTGTGTGTGTGTGTGTGCATACACTTGTGCTACAATGATGTCCAAAACCAATGCCCATGACCCCAGTGGGCCCATCTAATTGTTTCAATGTATCAGTGTGTGGTATACATATGTACAATGATGTCTGAAAGAAATGTCCATGACCCTAGTGAGCCCATCTAGGTTTGGAAATGTGTCAGTATATCACGTTTGTGTTTGCATTTGCAGTTATGTATGGAGACCAGGGATGTTGGTTTATTCAATTGCTATAAACTTATTTTTTTGTTCCATGGTCTCTCACTGAACCTGGAGCTGACAAGTTGGTTACCTGTCTGATCAATGAGTCTCTGAGACCTGCCTTTCTATAGAGTAACTGGTATAATGGGTACTGGGGGTCCAAATTCAAGTCCTCATGTTACACAGCTGCCATTTACCCAGTACCCAGATTTTTTAAAAGTTAATTGAAATAAAATCAAACGAAACTTTTATTTTGAATAATACCTTGTTGTAGACAGGAAAAGGTTGTAGTGATATCTTTGGACTTAGCAGATTTGTCTGTGAGAATACCACAACGAGCTCTCCAGATCTGTTGATTTTGCTGGGCATGGTGGAACACAGTGGTCATCTAAGCACTTGGGAAGCCGAGGAAGGATTGTGTGAGAGAGAGATCAACCCAAGCTATGTAACAACTTTGACTTTAAGAAGAAAAATATTGGGTGATTTATGAGTCTAACCAACTGCAGAGTTAAAGTCTACACCAAATTACCTTAACCTAACATCAGAGGTAAATGCAAGAGGTTACAAAAACCCCCATCTGGTTTATAATTCATTAGAGGCAACCATGTCTCAGAGAAAGCAGAAATGGTCACAGTTAAAAGTTTTCACTTGTAAATGATACAGAATAAATCTAGTCAAGGGAAGCATATAAAGGCAGCATCCAGGAAAATCCTTACCCAAGTCTTCTTCCACTGGAACTATGGATATTTATTTCCTGACATAAATGTATGACAATATACATGAACTATTGTTAACTAAGGAAGCCAACCCAATATGCTGAGCTGAGTTTTTATTGGGTTTAAATCACATGCAGCCAATGTGACCTTCCTTAGTCTCTACCTCTCACTATAACTACATGACTCAAAGCCTTCATTCATCCTTGGTCACATTATGACCAAGGCCTTCTATGATATTGTATGAGCTTAGTGATCACTTTTAAATATCCAATGACAAAAGCCTGTTCTTGTTGGGGATAATATTCTTTATTCACCACCCACCTACAGTTCTCAAATAGTGAAAGTACACAAGACCAAATTGAAAGAGTGGTTCCTAAAATGTAATTCAGATGAAATAACTTTTTATTACCTACTAGATTAAATTAAAATGTTTTTATTCCAGATCACCTTTGTATGCTGTCTATCCACTCAATATCTTCTTTTATGTATTCCCTTCTTAGCTGATTAGAATCTTATCTCCTGAGGTTACCAACTACTCTCCTGCTTTAGAGCCTCTGTGACACCACTGTTGCTGTTAGCGTCACAGACTTTCTGTTTTGAACCCATCTATCTATCTGCAGTGCCTATGACAACCTTCCTGTATCTCATGTAAAGGCCACTATGCCACCTGAATACTTTGGAGCCAGATTTTCCATTGAACTCCTACAGTTATCATCGCCTATATGAATTATTTATCTGTTAGCATATCTTTCCTTGTGTCATGATTATTCCCCACTCATCTTTATGAGTAGATCTTAAACCTCCTGTTATTCAGAAACCATAGGTCTCTTATACCTTTTTATTAATAATTAATAATTAATAAGGTACTATTGTAGTACCTTATTGCACAGTAGCACATGTTAAATAAAATTTTAAATGGTAAATTTTATAGGTACATGTGTAACTAGGAGTATATTATTCAAACATATAAATTGAAGCATTTGTAAAATCATCTAAATTATATTTTAGAAGTTTTTGAGATAGTATTAATCAATAAGAGTGTAATAAATTTTGTTTTAAGATATTTTGCAAACAAAATGGCCACAGAATGTTTTACAGCATTGAAGTATGCCATCAGTATTAGTATTTGGGCATCTGTTCTGGCCTGCCCTTGGTGTTCTGACAGGATATGACCTATACCATAGTCACTAAGAGCACTTTCTGTGCACATTCATTATGTTCCTTTTTGAAATGGTCTTGCCCATCTCCCATCTTTTTCTCTTTCTCTGTTTTCTCTCTGTCTGTCTATCCATCCCTCTGCTTCCTTGCCTGTCTCCCTTTCTCTCTTTCCACATACTTGGCTGGCCTCCAATTCATAGTGATCCATCTGCATTTCCCTCTCTGAGTGCTGGGATTAAAAGTGTGTTTCACTTCACCTAGCTGCCTTTAGTTCTTATAGTTGCCAATTCCCCTGAGAAATTTCTTTATTTTCTGGCAGAATATGTATATATTGCCTTTATGTCAGGCTTTTAGACATTAAGAAGCATGTGTGTTTTTTTATAGCAGGAAACTTATTTATTTAATTTAAATATATTTACTTATGTATATGAGTGTCCTGTATTCACACACAGCAGAAGTGGTAATCTCATTACAAATGGTTGTGATTCACCATGTGGTTGCTGGCAATTGAACTCAGGAACTCTGGAACAGAAGCCAGTGCTCTTAACCATTGAGCCATCTCTCTAACCCCAGCTTTTTATAATATAATGGTTTAATTTTAACTTTTGCCTTTATATACCTGACTTTAGTCAAGACTCTTCTCCATAGTCAAGAGATAAAATTGGCAGTGATTCAACATTTCACTACTGTTTGTTGCTCATGGTTTTTTTTGCAGCACATTTAAAACTAGAAACACTTTAAACGTCCATGTTTCATCTTTGACTGATTTTGGCTGGCATCAAGGCAGATAAATGAGACCCACCACTATAAAAATAAGTTTGTGATGTTTTACCATCCAACTTAGAACTGAAGGAAGATCCCTGTGGGGTAAGAATAGAAGACACATCCTAAGGTCAAAACATTTTTAGCTGTGAATCATTTATCTTCCTGCTGTTTGTGGCTAGCAGTAGTTCACCCTGACATTTTTAATATCACTGGAGGATTGGAAAGATGCTCATTAAGTTGGATTGATTTGGTGGTAGAAAAGAAGTGACACCACAGCTTATACTTTAGGGGCTGACAATAGGGACTGATAGGAAAAGGTTCTGTCCCTTCATCTAGTAACTGATGGAAGCAGATGCAGAGATCACAGCTAAGCACTGGGCTGAATTCCTGGTGTCCCATCATAGAGAGGGAAGGGCCATATTATGAGCAAATGGACCAAGACCATAATGGGGGAAAGCCACAAAAACAGCTGACCTGAGTAGGTAGGAGCTCACTGGCTTCCAACTGACAGCTGGGGAACCTGCATAAGACCGAACTAGGCCCTTTGAATGTGGGTGACGGTTGTGTGGCTTGGGCAGTTTTGGGGGCCACTAGAAGTGGGACTAGTATTCATCTGTAATGCATGAACTGGCTCTTTGGAGCCCATTTCCTGTGGAGAGTTACCTTGTTCAGCCTAGATCCAGAGGCCTGGGACTTAATCCTGCCTCAAGTAATGTGATAGACTTTGTTGACTCCCCATGGGAAGCAAGCCTCACCCTCTCTAAGGAGTGGATCAGGATATGGGAGTATGATAGGGAGAAAGTAGGGATAGCAGGAGGATGGGAAGGAAAGGAATCTGGGATTGATCTGTAAAATAAAATAGTTTTAAAAATAAAAAAATATAAGAAAGGAAAAGGTTCTGTCATAGTGCTAAGAATATGAAAAATCAAGGTGTAGTCAGGTGTTTCATGTATGGAAATAGTCACCCTCACTGTAATGCTGTTTTAGTTCTTAGCATCTCAAAAATTGTTTCATAAAAAATAATAGACTGACTCGTGAGGCAGAGGCAGGCGGATCTCTGTGAGTTCGAGGCCAGCCTGGTCTACAAGAGCTAGTTCCAGGACAGGCTCAAAAAAAAAAAAAAAAAAAAAAAAAAAAAAAGCTGCAGAGAAACCCTGTCTCAAAAAGAAAAAAAAAAAATAGACTGTGCTTCTTTAACGCTTTCTAATGTTTCTTGACACTTGAGTGCTGTATTCACTTTTTTTTTTCTACAAGAAACAAATGAGTGATGATTCTTATCTGGTAGGGACTGTGACAATTACAAGAGTGCCAGGTATATAGGTGGCACTGGATGAATATCTCATTCAATGTTTTTGGTAGGAGACTTCAATTTGATTGTGCTTTCCAATAAAACAATCTCTTTATCATGTCTGGTTGCTGTTAAACTAGTATTCAACAAATTGTGTAGTACTTCTGTTGGATTGTAAATTTTATTTACTAGACATTGTTGCATTTTTTGAGAAGAAAATCAATCTAAGGACTAAAAAATTTGGAAAAGACTAAAAATTGAAAGGTAGGTTTCCATTTCTATATGGTGATAGAGTTAGACATGCAGAATAAAAATGAACCTTTCAGACTTGGTTACCAATTTTTCTTGCCTTGTTGGCCCAAGAAAACTTGGGGTATAAGATAACCTAGCAAGGCAGTAGAAAGGATCCCTTTTAGGATTTTGACTGTGAGTAAAGTTCTTGGTGATGATCCACAGGAAAGAATGCAGTAATTGCAGTGGCATTTGTCATCTTCATAACAGTGACTTCATCTCTCCTGCTCTTTTGAATCTGATTTCTTTTTATTTTATTTTATATTATTATTTTTTAATTAAAAATTTCCACCTCCTCCCCTCCTCCCATTTCCCTCCCCATTCCCCTACTCTCCCTCTCCCTCCCTCTCCAGTCCAAAGAGCAGTCAGGGTTCCCTGCCCTGTGGGAAGTCCAAGGTCCTCCTTCCTCCATCCAGGTCTAGGAAGAGGAGCATCCAAACAGACTAGGCTCCCCCAAAGTCAGTACATGCAGTAGAATCAAAACCCAGTGTCCTTGGCTTTTCAGTCAGCCCTTATTGTCAGCCACGTTCAGAGAGTCCAGTTTGATCACATGCTCCATCAGTCCCAGTCCAGCTGGCCTTGGTGAGGTCCCTTTATGTCAGCCCTGCCGTCTCAGTGGGTGGGTGCACCCCTCGTGGTGCTGACTTCCTTGTTCATGTTCTCCTTCCTTCTGCTCCTCATTTGGACCTTGGGAGCTCAGTTCAGTGCTCCAATGTGGGTCGCTGTCTCTATCTCTTGCCAACCCTCAAATGGCTCCCTTAATTAAGATATATACTTCCCTGCTCCCATATCCACCCCTTCCTCCATCCTATCCATCCCATTCCCTCTAGGTCTCCCCAACCTCCCCTTCTCACTTCTCTCTCCCCATCTCCCCTTCCTCCCACCCCACCTCCACCCCCAAGCTCCCAATTTTTGCCTGGCAATCTTGTCTACTTCCAATATCCAGGAGGATAACTATATGTTTTTCTTTGGGTTCACCTTCTTATTTAGCTTTTCTAGGATCACGAATTATAGGCTCAATGTCCTTTATTTGTAGCTAGAATCCACTTAAGAGTGACTCCATACCATATTCATCTTTTTGGGTCTGGGTTACCTCACTCGGGATAGTGTTTTCTATTTCCATCCATTTGCATGCAAAATTCAAGATGTCATTGTTTTTTACCGCTGAGTAGTACTCTAACATGTATATATTCCACAGTTTCTTTATCCATTCTTCCATTGACAAAAAGGCAACATACTGATTTGAAGATCTTCACCAACTCCGCAACAGACAAAGGTCTGATCTCCAAAATATATAAAGAACTCAAGAAACTAGACTTTAAAATACTAATTAACCCAATTAAAAAATGGGGCACTGAACTGAACAGAGAATTCTCAACAGAAGTTCAAATGGCCAAAAGACACTTAAGGTCATGCTCAACCTCCTTAGTAATCAGGGAAATGCAAATCAAAACAACTTTGAGATACCATCTTACACCTGTCAGAATGGCTAAAATCAAAAGCAACAATGATAGCCTTTGCTGAAGAGGATGTGGAGTAAGGGGTACACTCATCCATTGCTGCTGGGAATGCAAACTTATACAACCTCTTTGGAAATCAGTGTGGAGGTTTCTCGGGAAATTCAGGATCAACCTACCCCAGGATCTAGCAGTACCACTCTTGGGAATATACCCAAGAGATGCCCTATCATGCTACAAAAGCATTTGTTCAACTATGTTCGTAGCAGCATTATTTGTAATAACCAGAACCTGGGAACAACCTAGATGCCCCTCAATGGAAGAATTGAATCTGATTTCTAAAGTAATGGTAGAAATGGTGACTGCCTTGGAAAATTTTGCCACAGCTTTACCATCTTTCTCATCCTCCTTCTTAGTATATTTGCCCATAGTTTTCTTTGTTGGGCAGTTATATAAAACCTGAAGTCAATAATTTCCCACTCTGATTTTGTCAGAAGGTTAATAGAAACAGTGATAATTTAGGACTTGAATGTGCGAAAAGTAGTTAATAGTAGAGTATGTGTAGATTAATATATCGTATATAAATTTCAGAGAATTGGCTTCATAATCATGGTGTTTATGTTACTCAAAGATAGTCATTTACTTTATTTAAGTATGGAACGTCTGTAGAATGTCTGAAGTATATACTCATCAAAAAATGTAAATAGTTAAATATAGCATGCTCAATTTATAATAGCAAAGTATTACTTGCATTACTTCACTCTAAACAGTACTATGTATTTGATGTTAGCCTATTTCGCAGATAGAGAAACTGATATTCCATAAGAGTAAATAATTCATTTCAAATTCTACTGCTATTGTGAGAAAAACAGAAAGATTATTAGAGTCTGACTGCTGAACTACCACAGTGAATTCTGAAGAGTAGAATGGGCACATAATTAACTCCTGAGAAGTTAATTATGGATCAGGTTGGGAGTCTGGACAGTGGTGAAGCAGAAGCCCATGGAAGGATGATTTTTATCACAGTGGAAATGATTGCTGTGTCTTAGACAAGTTCTGCTCTGAGGACTTTCAAGAAAATAACTCATATCAGTTTCTGTTGTGCCAAGAGAGGTTTTAGAAATATATAAATAGCTGCTTTTAACCTGAGCTCCTTTGCACACGTTTATATGGTAAGTTATTTGATCCTCCTACAGATGGGTGATTCCTCAAAAGAGAGAAGTAGCAGTATGATGTTATAAGATGGGTAAAGTAACTATACTTGGCAGCAATAAATTGAGCATTTTAAAATAACCGGTAGAGAAGGTGTTTGTTTGTTTGTTTATTCTGTGTATTTTTCACATCATGTATCTTGATCCCGTTTACTTAAACACACACACACACACACACACACACACACACACACACACACACGATTGTAATGGGCTTGCTAAGTACCTTTATTTTGAACATTGCACATTACCTTAGCCTGTCTATTCTTATAACAAAATACCCAACTCTGGGTAATGTTTAGCACTGCAGATGGGCCTTCATGGTGGTAAAAGCATGTGTGAAGAGGGAAAGATGACTTAGAACAGGAAAGTAGAGTCAGGATGATCTATTACTTCCTTTTTCAAACAATTTTCTCACAACACTTAACCTGACATCCACAAGAACTACAGTAATTCTTTTCAAGGACAGTGCTCCACCCACTGAAGTAACCATCATACACTAGGGCCCAGGTTTAAATGTTTCACCATCTCCTATTATCCCCCAATTAGAACGAAACTTTCAGTGTGATGTACTAAAACCCCATCTAAATTATAGCACATTATACTTATGTCTGTATTTATATATCATTTCAAATTAGATGCAGATAAAATAGTGGTCACGGAAGAGTAGTTGTCCATTCAAAGCCCTATATTGGATGAACCTTAAAAAAAAAAACGGAAAAGGAAAAGTGTTGATTTTACTTTTCCTTATTTTTGACTATTGGTTTGTAAATAAGGCAGATCAAGAATGCATAGACAAAATTATGCTAGGTGTTATGCAGATATACTTTTTTAGAAATTTTTAACCAATTTCACTCCTCTGAACCAGACTTTTTGGTACCATGTAAATTTAAAATGATGGTGCATGTATAAGCAGTTTCTAGGGAAGATGGATCTACTGATTTTCCCCATAAATATCCTGTAAAACCCAAAGAGTTGTCCTGTGGGCCACTGGGTACCTGTTTGTGCCTGAAGTTGTTCACCCATGGTGGTGTCGTTCTGTTCATCTTGTTTCCTGTAGGTTACAAGTGCAATGGAAAGAGAAGCCTCCATCAGTAAAATTGGAAAGTGACCATTTCTGTCTCCATGCTTATCAGGTTTTCTTTTTTTTTTTTTTTTTCCTCATGGTTTATTTTTTTTTTATATTTAAAAATTTCCATCTCCTTCCCTCCTCCTCCCCCCTCCCTCCCCTCCTTCTCCCCCTTCTCTCCCCTCCTTCTCCCCCTTCCCTCCCCTCCCCTCCACCCATACCTCCCCTCCCTCCCTCTCAAGGCCAAGGAGCCATCAGGGTTCCCCACTCTATGCTAAGACCAAGGTCCTCCCAACTCCCCCCAGGTCCAGGAAGGTGATCGACCAAGCTGAGAAGGCTCCCACAGAGCCCGTCCATGAAGAACAATCAGAGCCCAGAGCCATTGTCCTTTGCTTCTCAGTCAGCCCCCGCTGTTGGCCACACTCAGAGAGACGGGTTTGGTCGCATGATCCATCAGTCCCATTCCAACTGGAGTTGGTGATCTCCCATTAGTTCTGTCCCACCGTCTCCATGAGTGAACGCACCCCTCTCGTTCCTGACTTTCTCCCTCATGTTCTCGCTCCTTCTGCTCCTCATCGGGACCTTGGGAGCTCAGTCCAGTGCTCCAATGTGGGGCTCAGTCACCTTCCCCATCTGTCGCCAGCTGGAGGTTCCCTCACGGTCCTGACTTTCTTTCTCATGTTCTCTCTCCTTCTGCTCCTCATCAGGACCTTGGGAGCTCAGTCCGGTGCTCCAAGGTGGGGCTCTGTCATTTTCTTCATCTATCGTCAGGTGGAGGTTCTATGGTGATATGCAAGAAATTCATCAGTATGGCTATAGGAACTGGCCTTTTCAGGCTCCCTCTCCTCAGCTGCCCAAGGAACTAACTGGGGGCGTCTCCCTGGAAACCTGGGAACCCCTCTAGGGTCAAGTCTCTTGACAACCCTCAGGTAGCTCCTTAAATTAAGATATATGCTTCCCTGCTCTCATATCCACCCTTCCTCTATCCCAAGCACCCCATTCCTCCGAGCTCCCCCCGCTCTCCCCTTCACACTTTTCTCTCCCCATCTTCCCTTGGCCCAGTCTTGCCCAACCCTCAAGTTCCCAATTTTGCCTGGCGATCGTGTCTACTTCCAATATCCAGGAGGATTACTATATCTTTTTTGGGAGTTCACCTTCTTATTATCTTCTCAAGGATCCCAAACTTATAGGCTCGATGTCCTTTAATCATGGCTAGAAACCGAATATGAGTGAGTACATCCCATGTTCATCTTTATGGGTCTGGGTTACCTCACTCAGAATAGTGTTTTCTATTTCCATCCATTTGCCTGCAAAATTCAAGATGTCATTGTTTTTTACCGCTGAGTAGTATTCTAGCATGTATATATTCCACAGTTTCTTCATCCATTCTTCCACTGAAGGGCATCTAGGCTGTCTCCAGGATTGGCTATTACAAATAATGCTGCTATGAACATAGATGAGCATATGCTTTTGTTGTATGATTGGGCATCTCTTGGGTAGATTCCCAATAGTGGAATTGCTGGGTCCTGGGGTAGGTTGATCCCGAATTTCCTGAGAAACCGCCACACTGCTTTCCAAAGTGGTTGCACAAGTTTGCATTCCCACCAGCAATGGATGAGTGTGCCCCTTACCCCACAACCTCTCCAGCAAAGGTTATTATTGGTGTTTTGGATTTTAGCCAATCTGACAGGTGTAAGATGATATCTCAAAGTTGTTTTGATTTGCATTTCCCTGATAGCTAGGGAGGTTGAGCATGACCTTAAGTGTCTTTTGGCCATTCGAACTTCTTCTGTTGCGAATTCTCTGTTCAGTTCAGCGCCCCATTTTTTAATTGGGTTAATTGGCATTTTACCGTCTAGTCTCTTGAGTTCCTTATATATTTTAGAGATCAGACCTTTGTCAGTTGCAGGGTTGGTGAAGATCTTTTCCCAGTCAGTAGGCTGCCTTTGTGTCTTAGTGACAATGTCCTTTGCTTTACAGAAGCTGCTCAACTTCAGGAGGTCCCATTTATTCAATGTTGCCCTTAAAGTCTGTGCAGCTGGGGTTATGCATAGGAAACGGTTCCCTGTGCCCATTTGTTGTAGAGTACTTCCCACTTTCTCCTCTATCAAGCTCAATGTGTTCAAATTAATATTGAGGTCTTTAATCCATTTGGACTTGAGTTTTGTGCATGGTGATAGATATGGATCTACTTTCATTCTTCTACAGGTTGACATCCAGTTATGCCAGCACCATTTGTTGAAGATGCCCTCTTTCTTCCATTGTGTACTTTTGGCTCCTTTATCAAAAATCAGGTGTTCATAGGTTTGTGGTTTAAGATCCAGGTCTTCTATACGATTCCATTGGTCAACTTCTCTGTTTTTATGCCAATACCGAGATGTTTTCAATACTGTAGCTCTGTAATACAGGTTGAAGTCAGGGATGGTAATGCCTCCAGAAGTTCCTTTATTGTATAAGATTGTTTTGGCTATCCTGGGTTTCTTGTTTTTCCATATAAAGTTGATTATTGTCCTCTCAATCTCTGTGAAGAATTTTAATGGGACCTTGATTGGGATTGCATTGAATCTATAGATTGCTTTTGGTAGAATTGCCATTTTTACTATGTTGATCCTCCCAATCCACGAGCAGGGGAGATCCTTCCATTTTCTGGTATCCTCTTCAATTTCTTTCTTCAAAGACTTAAAGTTCTTGTCAAATAAATCCTTCACTTCCTTGGTTAGCGATACTCCCAGATATCTTATGCTATTTGTGGCTATTGTGAAAGGTGATACTTCTCTGATTTCCCTCTCTGCTTCCTTATCCTTTGTGTATAGGAGGGCGACTGATTTTTTGGAGTTGATCTTGTATCCTGCCACGTTACTGAAGGAGTTTATCAGCTGTAGGAGTTCTTTGGTGGAGTTTTTGGGGTCGCTTATGTATACTATCATATCATCTGCAAATAATGAAAGTTTAACTTCTTCCTTTCCAAATTGAATCCCCTTGATTCCCTTATGTTGTCTTATTGCTATTGCTAGAACTTCAAGCACTATATTGAAGAGATACGGAGAGAGTGGACAGCCTTGTCGTGTTCCTGAATTTAGTGGGATAGCCTTGAGTTTCTCTCCGTTTAATTTGATGTTAGCTGTCGGCTTGCTGTAAATAGCTTTTATTATATTTAGGAATGACCCTTGTATCCCTAATCTCTCCAAGACCTTTATCATAAAAGGGTGCTGAATTTTGTCAAATGCTTTTTCAGCATCTAATGAGATGACCATATGGTTTTTTTCCTTCAGTTTGTTTATATGATGGATTACATTAATAGATTTTCGTATGTTGAACCAGCCCTGCATCTCTGGGATGAAGCCTACTTGATCGTAATGGATAATTTTTCTAATGTGTTCTTGGATTCGGTTTGCCAATATTTTATTGAGAATTTTTGCGTCAATGTTCATGAGTGAGATTGGCCTGTAATTCTCTTTCTTGGTTGAGTCTTTGTGTGGTTTAGGTATCAGGGTAACTGTAGCTTCATAGAAGGAATTTGGCAGTGACTCTTGTGTTTCTATATTATGAAATACCTTAAGGAGTATAGGTATTAGGTCTTCTTGGAAGTTCTGGTAGAATTCCGCATTGAAACCATCTGGTCCTGGGCTCTTTTTGGTAGGGAGGTTTCTGATAACAGCTTCTAATTCTTCGCGACTAACAGGACAATTTAGAGCATTTACCTGGTCCTGGTTTAACTTTGGTATATGGTATTTATCTAAAAAACTGTCCATTTCTTTTACATTTTCCAATTTTGTGGCATACAGGCTTTTGTAGTAAGATCTAATGATTTTCTGAATTTCCTCTGTGTCTGTGGTTATGTCCCCCTTTTCATTTCTGATCTTGTTAATTTGCGTGTTCTCCCTCTGCCGTTTGATTAGTTTGGCTAAGGGTTTGTCAATCTTGTTGATTTTCTCCAAAAACCAGCTTCTTGTTTCATTGATTCTTTGGATTGTTTTCTGTGTTTCTATTTTGTTGATTTCTGCCCTCAGTTTGATTATTTCCAGTCTTCTACTTCTCCTAGGTGAGTCTGCTTCTTTTTTTTCCAGAGCTTTCAGGTGTGCTGTTAAGTCACCAATGAGTGCTTTCTCCGTTTTCTTTAAGTGGGCACTTAGTGCTATGAACTTTCCTCTTAGCACTGCTTTCATTGTGTCCCATAGGTTTGAGTATGTTGTGTCTTTGTTTTCATTAAATTCAAGAAAGACTTTAATTTCTTTCTTTATTTCTTCCTTGACCCAGGTGTGGGTCAGTAGTTGACTGTTCAGTTTCCATGAGTTTGTGGGCCTTCTGGGGGTAGCATTGTTGTTGAATTCTAATTTTAATCCATGGTGATCCGATAAGACACAGGTGGTTACTAATATTTTTTTGTAACTGTGGAAGTTTGCTTTGTTACCAAGTATATGGTCAATTTTCGAAAAGGTTCCATGAGCCGCAGAGAAGAAGGTATATTCTTTCCTATTTGGGTGGAATGTTCTATAGATGTCTGTTAAGTCCATTTGGTTCATTACCTCCATTAAGTCTTTCAATTCTCTGTTAGGTTTCTGTCTGATTGACCTGTCCATTGGTGAGAGAGGAGTGTTGAAGTCTCCAACTATTAGTGTGTGTGGTTTGATGGCTGCCTTGAGTTCTAGAAGTGTTTCTTTTACATAAGTGGGAGCTTTTATATTAGGGGCATAGATATTCAGGATTGAGACTTCATTCTGAAGGATTTTTCCTGTTATGAGTATAAAGTGTCCCTTTCCATCTCTTCTGATTGATTTTAGTTTGAAGTCAACTTTGTTGGAAATTAGTATGGCCACACCCGCTTGTTTCTTAGGGCCATTTGCTTGATAAACCTTTTCCCAACCCTTTACTCTGAGTAGGTGCCTGTCTTTGTGGTTGAGGTGTGTTTCTTGTAAACAGCAAAATGTTGGATTCTGTTTTTGTATCCAGTCTCTTAGCCTGTGCCTTTTTATAGGTGAATTGAGTCCATTGATATTAAGTGATATTAATGACCAGTGGTTGTTAACTTCAGTCATTTTTAGTAGTAGAGTTTGTGTGTTTCCCTTCTTCTAGTTGTGCTGGTGAAGGGTCGCTAGATGCCTGAGTTATTGTCGGCGTTGTTGGACTCCTTGGTTTGTGATTTTCCTTCTATTACTTTCTGCAAGGCTGGATTTGTGGCTGCGTATTGTTTAAATCTGTTTTTGTCCTGGAATATCTTGTTTTCTCCATCAATGGTGAATGCAAGCTTTGCTGGGTATAATAGTCTAGGCTTGCATCCATGTTCCCTAAGTGTCTGTAGCACATCTATCCAAGCTCTTCTGGCTTTCATGGTTTCCATTGAGAAATCAGGTGTAATTCTGATAGGTTTCCCTTTATATGTTACTTGACCTTTTTCCTTTGCAGCTCTTAATATCTGTTCTTTATTCTGTATGTTTTGTGTTTTGATTATTATATGGCGTGGGGATGCTTTCTTTTGATCCAGTCTATTTGGTGTTCTGTAGGCTTCTTGTACCTTCATAGGAACATCCTTCTTTAGGTTGGGGAAGTTTTCTTCTATAATTTTGTTGAATATGTTTTCTGGGCCTTTGAGTTGTAATTCTTCTCCTTCTTCTACCCCAATTATTCTTAGGTTTGGTCTTTTCATGGTGTCCCAGATTTCCTGAATGTTTTGTGTTAAGAATTTGTTAGATTTGTTTAGTTCTTTAATCTGTGAGTTTATTTCCTCTATAGTATCTTCAGAGTCCGAGATTCTTTCTTCCATCTCTTGTATTCAGTTGGAAATACTTGTCTCTGAAGTTTCTGTTCGTTTACTCAGAGTTTCCATTTCCAGTCGTCCCTCAGATTGTGTTTTCTTCAATACCTCCATTTCATTTATCAGGTCTTGTACTGTTTCCCTTACCTGTTTGATTGCTTTTTCTTGTTTTTCTTGTTTTTCTTGGGTATCTTTGAGAGATTTATTTATTTCGTCTACCTTTTTGTTTGTCATCTCCATTTCTTTATGGCAGTTTTTTACCTCCTGTTTAAGGTCCTCTATTATTTTCATAAAGTACTGTTTAATGTCGGTTTCTTCTATATCTTCTGGGGTAGAGTGTTCAATTCTTGTTGTTTCGGGATGTCTGGCTTGTGGTGATGTCATGTTGCCTTTCATGTTGTTGGAGGAGCTCCTGCATTGGCGCCTGCCCATCTCTTCCTTCAAAAGGAGCGCGGAGGTGTTTGGTGTCCCCAACGAATGATGGATCCTCCTGCAGACTGTGAGGTCCCCTTGCAGGCCAAGCAGCTCTCAGACAAAGGCCTACCTTGCTCCGGGCAGTCAAATGAAGGAGGGGACCTCCCACCGGCCTGGGTGCACTCAATTCCAGGTCCCCAGAGCCCAAACAGGCTGAGCTGTGGGATTTTGTGGCCCCAAAGACGGGAGGATGAGGCAGGGGGAGGGGGGGAGGATTCTGGGTGCAAGCTGGGAAGGGACAGGAAGAGAGAGGCAGTATCCGGGGAGAATAACCCCTGCAGGAAGAGCAGGAAGTGTGCTGGTGGCAGGGGGAGTTGTGGAGAGTCGGTGGTCCCTCTCCGGGCAGCTGCCGCGGTTCGGGCACTCACTCCTCACTCACCCCAAAGAATGATGGATCCTCCTGCAGACTGTGAGGTCCCCTTGCAGGCCAAGCAGCTCTCAGACAAAGGCCTACCTTGCCCCAGGCAGTCAAATGAAGGAGGGGACCTCCCACCGGCCTGGGTGCACTCAATTCCGGGTCCCCAGAGCCCAAACAGGCTGAGCTGTGGGATTTTGTGGCCCCAAAGACGGGAGGATGAGGAAGGGGGAGGGGGGAGGGTTCTGGGTGCAAGCTGGGAAGGGACAGGGAGAGAGAGGCGGTATCCGGGGAGAATAACCCCTGCAGGAAGAGCAGGAAGTGTGCTGGTGGCAGGGGGAGTTGTGGAGAGTCGGTGGTCCCTCTCCGGGCAGCTGCCGCGGTTCGGGCACTCACTCCTCACTCACCCCAAAGAACGATGGATCCTCCTGCAGACTGTCAGGTCCCCTTGCAGGCCAAGCAGCTCTCAGACAAAGGCCTACCTTGCTCCGGGCAGTCAAATGAAGGAGGGGACCTCCCACCGGCCTGGGTGCACTCAATTCCAGGTCCCCAGAGCCCAAAGAGGCTGAGCTGTGGGATTTTGTGGCCCCAAAGACAGGAGGATGAGGCAGGGGGAGGGGGGGAGGATTCTGGGTGCAAGCTGGGAAGGGACAGGAAGAGAGAGGCAGTATCCGGGGAGAATAACCCCTGCAGGAAGAGCAGGAAGTGTGCTGGTGGCAGGGGGAGTTGTGGAGAGTCGGTGGTCCCTCTCCGGGCAGCTGCCGCGGTTCGGGCACTCACTCCTCACTCACCCCAAAGAACGATGGATCCTCCTGCAGACTGTGAGGTCCCCTTGCAGGCCAAGCAGCTCTCAGACAAAGGCCTACCTTGCTCCGGGCAGTCAAATGAAGGAGGGGACCTCCCACCGGCCTGGGTGCACTCAATTCCAGGTCCCCAGAGCCCAAACAGGCTGAGCTGTGGGATTTTGTGGCCCCAAAGACAGGAGGATGAGGCAGGGGGAGGGGGGGAGGATTCTGGGTGCAAGCTGGGAAGGGACAGGAAGAGAGAGGCAGTATCCGGGGAGAATAACCCCTGCAGGAAGAGCAGGAAGTGTGCTGGTGGCAGGGGGAGTTGTGGAGAGTCGGTTGTCCCTCTCAGGCAGCTGCCGCGGTTCGGGCACTCACTCCTCACTCACCCCAAAGAATGATGGATCCTCCTGCAGACTGTGAGGTCCCCTTGCAGGCCAAGCAGCTCTCAGACAAAGGCCTACCTTGCCCCAGGCAGTCAAATGAAGGAGGGGACCTCCCACCGGCCTGGGTGCACTCAATTCTGGGTCCCCAGAGCCCAAACAGGCTGAGCTGTGGGATTTTGTGGCCCCAAAGACGGGAGGATGAGGAAGGGGGAGGGGGGAGGGTTCTGGGTGCAAGCTGGGAAGGGACAGGGAGAGAGAGGCGGTATCCGGGGAGAATAACCCCTGCAGGAAGAGCAGGAAGTGTGCTGGTGGCAGGGGGAGTTGTGGAGAGTCGGTGGTCCCTCTCCGGGCAGCTGCCGCGGTTCGGGCACTCACTCCTCACTCACCCCAAAGAATGATGGATCCTCCTGCAGACTGTGAGGTCCCCTTGCAGGCCAAGCAGCTCTCAGACAAAGGCCTACCTTGCTCCGGGCAGTCAAATGAAGGAGGGGACCTCCCACCGGCCTGGGTGCACTCAATTCCAGGTCCCCAGAGCCCAAAGAGGCTGAGCTGTGGGATTTTGTGGCCCCAAAGACAGGAGGATGAGGCAGGGGGAGGGGGGGAGGATTCTGGGTGCAAGCTGGGAAGGGACAGGAAGAGAGAGGCAGTATCCGGGGAGAATAACCCCTGCAGGAAGAGCAGGAAGTGTGCTGGTGGCAGGGGGAGTTGTGGAGAGTCGGTGGTCCCTCTCCGGGCAGCTGCCGCGGTTCGGGCACTCACTCCTCGCTCACCCCAAAGAATGATGGATCCTTCTGCAGACTGTGAGGTCCCCTTGCAGGCCAAGCAGCTCTCAGACAAAGGCCTACCTTGCTCAGGGCAGTCAAATGAAGGAGGGGACCTCCCACCGGCCTGGGTGCCGCTTATCAGGTTTTCATATTCAGAACCCAACATTCTAAACAAGTGCTCCACCACTGAGATACAAATCCTTAGCTCTGTAATATAATTTTTTTATTAAAAATTTCCACTTCCTCCCTGCCTCCCATTTACCTCTCTCTCCACCCCTCCACTCGCTCTCCCTCTCCTGTCTGAAGAGCAGTAAGGGTTCCCTGCCCTGTGGGAAGTCCAAGGTCCTCCCCCCTCCATCCAGGTCTAGGAAGGTGAGCATCCAAACAGGCTAGGCCCCCCCAAAACAAGTATATATAGTAGGATCAAAATCCAGTGCCATTATCCTTGGCTTCTCAGCAGCCCTCATTGTCCGCCATGTTCAGGGAGTCCGGTTTTATCCCGTGCTTTTTCAGTCCCAGTCCAGCTGGCCTTGGTGAGCTCCAATTCGATCAGCCCCTCCATCTCGGTGGTTGTGTGCATCCCTCACAGTCCTGACTTCCTTGCTCATGTTCTCCCTCCTTCTGCTCCTCATTTGGACCTTGGAAGCTCAGTTCAATGCTCCAATGTGGGTCTCTGTCTCTATCTCCATCCATCGCCAGATGAAGGTTCTATGGTGATATGCAAGGTAATCATCCGTATGGCTATAGGATCTGGCCATTTCTGGCTCCCTCTCCTCAGCTCCCCAAGGAACTAGCTGGGGGGCATCTCCCTGGATGCCTGGGAAGCCCTCTAGAATGAAGTCTCTTGCTAACCCTAAAATAGCTCCCTTAATTAAGATATATACTTCCCTGCTCCCATATCCACCCTTCCTATATCCCAACCATCCCCTTCCCCCAAGCTCTCCCCTTCCCCCCTTCACACTTTTCTCTCCCCATCTGCCCTTACTCCCACCCCACCCCACCCCCAAGTTCCATATATTAAAATTCGTCTTACCCTTTTCCAGACCTCTCCCAAGACTTCACTGTTTGAAAATTGATTGCCTTGTCAACTGTCAATTTTTTATGAATCTATTCTTTTTACTTACATTATTTAAAACATTGAAGTTCCATGTTTATTCAGTTTCAGTGTTCCATTCCTGTAAGCCATAAGAATGTCCTCTGGACTGCCTTATCAAATGTGCGCTAACAGATTTGGAACTTGTCATTTTGCTTCTTTTCTTTCTCTACATGACATATGATCTAATTACCACCCAGCATGAAGTAGCAGCTGAAGTGAGAATGGCAGCAAGAGAAGGGCCTGGCTTAACTGGACTGTTCAGCTGCCTGCTCCTTGTATCCTTCTCAGCTATAAGGAGATGGAACCAGCATCATTAAAGCAACTCACATTTTAAACCTCCTTTCCTTTTATGATATGAGGCAGAAAGAGGATTGTTCAATCTTTGAGGAAGCAAGACATTAAATAATACATTTATTTAATTTGCAATTATCAGTCTTTGATGTTTTCTGAATTTTCATCATTAAAGTTATTCAAAGTATATATCTTGTTTTCTTGACATTTAAATAGAGATAAAACAAACATTTCCAGGATTAAAATAAAATCAAGGTAATAATCAGTCTTTTTTAAACTAAGTTCAGAATTTTATACAATTTTGAGCTTTCATTTTCCAAATCTGTATAAAAACACTTCTTAAATTCATGTTTTAAAACATAAGCTTCTATATAGTAGGTTGTAGGATTCTTATTTGTAGAATGAATGAGTTTTATAGTTAGCCTAGTATATGTCTTTGTGTGGGGGGGGGATTGGGGTTAGTTTATAGTCTTTAAAGGACTGTGGTTCAAGTTTCATTTACCATATTGTCCATGATTAAAAAGATAAAACACATTATTTAGCAAATGTAAAGAAATATGTGCTCTATTATTATTTGAAGTACATATCTCTATGGCAGCTCTAGAGGGAGAATATCTGTATCAAATCTGAAAGTACAAGTAGGCATGGTAATCCATACTTAATTTTTTTACATTATGTAGTTATTTTAACTTTTAAAGTGGAATATATAAAAAACATGGTAAGTTGGCAAATTTAGAGCAATGAAATTAATTCTGAAGGAAATTGCTTTGTACTTGAGAGAGGAAGGAAAACTCAAAAAAATAGGAGATTTTAAGGTCAGGCAAATGGAACACTAACAAGTAATCTTTCAAAACTCACATCAGATGCAGTACTTCTGAGGCCTGACTACGACCTGATGCCAGTAGGAGAAGGAACATACTATTATAATGCTAGAATAAATAATTCCAAAGACTTCATTTTCCCTCAGTATACATACCTTAAAACATACTTTGTTTGCAATAGAATTTTCCTCTCTACTTATTTCACTGAAATTGCTTCTATTGGCTTAAATGGATAACCATACACAATATACTTCTAAAAAATAAATCTTAAAAGTCCATTCATTTCCACAGTTTTTTGGGATGGTGTTTGATATATTCTCATCAATATGACACAAATCTTAATGAAAAGACACAGGTGAAACAAAAATAACCATACATTCAGTTCAAAGCATAGTTTGTAATGACTACTGTGTAGCAATCTTTTTATTGATTTTTATTGAGCTCTACAATTTTCTCTACTCCCCTACCTGCCTCCCCCTCCCCCAGTCAGTCCTCCCCCTAGATTCCCCATGCTCCCAATTTACTTGGAAGATCTTGACTTTTCATACTTCCCATGTAGATTAGATCTATGTAAATCTCTCTTAGTGTGCTCATAGTTGTCTAAGTTCTCTGGGATTGTGGTTTTTAGGCTGGTTTTCTTTGCTTTATGTTTAAAAACCACCTATGAGTGAGTACATGTGATAATTGTCTTTCTGTGTCTGGGTTACCTCACTTAATATGATGTTTTTTAGCTCCATCAATTTTCCTGCAAAATTCAAGATGTCATTATTTTTTCTGCTGTGTAGAATTCCACATACTTATAATTTCAGTACTCTGCAGATGGAGGCAGGAGAATCCAGTTCAGTTAGCCTTGACATCATGAATACCTGTCTTAAACACAACCCAAAAGGCAAACCAAAGTTAAAAATATATGCATGACCTAGCTGTTGAACTTTTGGTAATTTATCCTTGAAAGCACACACACACACACACACACACACACACACACACACACACACACGCACACGCTTGCGAGAGAGAGAGAGAAAGAGGGAGAGACAGAGGGAGGCGCACAGGTACACACGTGTAGGGGGCTGAAGAGATTACTTATAGTTAAAAGAGTTGCATTCTGGAGGACCTGACTGAGTTCAGTTCCCAACTCTCATGTCTTATGGTTCACTACCAACTGTAACTCCAGTTTCAGGGGTTCTACTGCTTTCTTTTGCCCTCTGTGGACACCTTCACACATGTGACATAATTTCATAGAAACACACACACACAAACATGAAAGACAATAAATTAGAAATCCTTAAACCAAAGCACACACATACAAAAGTGTTCTTTATGAAATCAAAAAATAGAGAATGTTAATGGGCTAATAGAGTATACCTGAGAACAGATGTATTTCTTTCCTTTTAAAAATTTATTCTGTCTTGATAAAGAACAGTCTGTAATTCATATCAGTAAGTGAAAGAAACATACGGTTTGTCTCTGGAAATATGTGTATACGAATTTCTTCTTTCAGTCTTTATATAAATATACACAAACACCTATACATACACAGACCTCTATAAACATACATGTGAAAGTACAAAACTGGTGTGCCACTTACTCTCAAGTAAAGGAATGAAACTGTGTTAGAAGAAAAGAGGGTTTTGTTCTGTTTTGTTTTCATTTTATTTTATGTGGACACATATGTATGTACACGTGTGTGGGTATTGCATGCCATGGCATGTGTGTAGAGTTTAGAGTTTAATTCCCTCCTACCACCATATAGGTCCTGGAGACCAAGTTCAGGTCATCAGATTTGGACAATAGCCTTTACTTCCTGTCTCTTCCTGATGACTTTTTTATTTTAGTTTTTTGTTCTTTTGAAAAACTAGTTTTTTAGGTATGCTTTTTATATACTTTAAATTTTTATGTATATGTTATTTTACATAATTGAAAAGAAATTTTTACATGAATAGTTAACTCTGGTTTTTGTTTTTCTGTTTAGGACTCTGCACAGGAGAGTGTAATTACTCGAGATATCCATCGTACATTTCCTGCTCATGATTACTTCAAAGACACTGGAGGAGACGGACAGGAATCTCTCTATAAGATCTGCAAGGTAGGGCTCTGCACTCATGTTTTCTTATTTGTTGTTCAGGGCTTTTTTTTTAAAGGGACCACTCATAGAGACAGTTAGATTTTGTAACTCTCCTGGTGCTTTCTTTGCACTGGGTTCTCTTCTTACCCATATACCACCACATCCTTTATATTGAGCCCGGAAGGTGACCTTCTTGCTTTCTGTTCTGAAAGAGGCACAGCACAATCCTAGTTTGGCTCACCCACTAGCAGGAAAAGAACAGAAAGTTCTTTCAGATGAGATAATGTGAGAATTGTCTCCACTTTTTGATGATAGACAAGCAAGAGAAATGGTGTGGGCCGCTTGTTGAGTACTGGCAAGTTCCAAAATCTTTTGTGTGTTTTTTACATTTCATTTTGAAATCTTTCATCTTCCTTGTCATTAGTAGATCTAGAAAAAAGCTGCTTCATTGTTTGTAGTTGAAGATTTTTTTTTTTTTTTTTTTGGTTTTTCGAGACAGGGTTTCTCTGTGGCTTTGGAGCCTGTCCTGGAACTAGCTCTTGTAGACCAGGCTGGCCTCGAACTCACAGAGATCCATCTGCCTCTGCCTCCCGAGTGCTGGGATTAAAGGCGTGCGCCACCACCGCCCGGCTGTAGTTGAAGATTTTGTCAGAGGAGAAGATCCAATAACTTACTGATTTTGTAGGTTAAATCAGAAATACAGAGTGAAGCATGGTAGGCCTAAGTTCTGTTTTTACTTGCCGTTCCCATAGAGACTGTCAATGAACAGTGAGAGACACACACGCATCTGATGATGCAGAGAAAAAAATACCAAGTTTGATGACCAGTTTAGTCTTTCTAAAGGGTAGCAAAGAGCCAGTAGCTACTCTGAAGTATTTACAAATCCATTTCATTTGGTAGTTGCTGTTGTTTTTTGTTAGCACTCACAGAAATGTCTGCCTGCATTGCTAACCAAGCATAGTTGTTAAAGTTTGGATATTGAAGTAGCAATAAAGTATCTCTCAACAAAATGCTTCTTGCATGTGATGCTTTCCTTTTTTCATATTCTTTTCTTTCCTTCCTTCTCTCTTCCTCCTCCTCCTATTCCTACTTCTTTCTCTTCCCTCTTTCCTTCCTTTTATCCCTTATCCTTTCCTTCCCTTGTTCCCTCCCTCCCTCCTTGACTTCTCTTTCCCATTTTTCTCCTCTTCTCCATTCCATTCTCTCTTCTCTAGCTCTCTACCTCTCCTGGTCTAGCTATTTTAGAATAGTATATACAGATCAGAAAGAGGGCTGTGGATATGCTTCAGTAGTAGAGTGCCTGTCTAGCGCAAACAGGGCTCTGGCATTGACCTCGAGCACCAAATTAAAATGATAAAATTAAGTAAATAAATTAATTTATTTTTACATAAGTCTTTTTGAACCAGAACTATGTAAATAATTCAATTTTTGTGTAAACTAAGCTCTGCAAAATCTAGTTTAAAAGTCAAAATTTTAAAATTTAAAAATCATCTAGTTTAATAATCATCAAAATGTGATATATTCATTCTATACTAATAAAAAAGTAAAAGTAATTATGACAGTTTTTCTTTACGCTTGAAAATTCTGTAAGCAAATTAGCTTCTGGTTCATATAAAAAGTGTAGGAAATTATATAAAGTTTTTAAGCTGATTTAGAAGAATCTAGCTTGTGGCATATGGAGTGGCATTTCCCACTCGCACTTAGTATATTTTCAGCCAGTCATTGGCTTTTCCCTTACTTTTTCTCTGCTTATGTTACTTTTTTCATTTGAATAAAACATATGGATCTATATTCTTTCAGTTCTATCATACTATTTGGATCCATTGTAGTAAAAATAGTATTTTCTTCATTATATAATATTTAAAAGAGAAATTTCTGAAAAATATCTGAACACAAATACATAGGTTCACTGATGAGCACTTGTAATTTCTTGATATCCTTTGCTGTGTTGTTATGACAAATACTCCTGATCCTCTGTAGAATAGTTGTAAGTGCATTTACATACACATTACCTGGTCATCTTAGGCTCTCCGTGTATTTTGCCACATAAATCTAAAATGGTAAAGCTCTTATGAATGAAAAATGTTACAAAATGTGAATCTAAGATACTTACTGAGGAGTAGCATAAGCTATATTAAATTTTTGATATTTGGAAGATAAAATTCAAGGGATCAAAAAAGTAATTCATGAATTTAATCTTATTATATACATAAATTAATTTTTCAGTATGTTTTTGGTATAGGTTGACAGAGGTACATCTATGAGAAAATATTGTAGAATCTAAACCTTCTTAGAGTTCTACTGGATGAACCACTTAACTTGTGACTACCCTGTGTTTACTTTGATTTGCTGTTGTTTAGTAGTCTGGGCTTATCAGAAAGCCTTAGTTGGTAGTATAGTGTAAAATAGTTTTGCATAATCATAAATATAGTATTTGCTTAACTGGTGTTGAACTAAATAATTATTTTAAGCTTCTTTCTCCATTTTTCTTGCTTGTTAAAAAGTCATTTATTTACTCTGTGTGTGTGGATATGCTGGAGGGTATGTGTGTACATGTGAAGTTCAGGGGATTACTCACAGGACTCAAATCTCTTTTTCTACCATGTGAGTCCCAGGGATCAAAGATAGGATGTCAGGCTGCTTGGTACACTTACCTGCCAAACCTGCTTGCTCGCCTTGATTTGCATATTGAATCCAATGGAAGTTACACTCCTTTCATTTTGTAACTCTCATTCTTATCTGTATAAGCCATTTGTGTAAACTAAAGGCTACTGGGTGAAATTTTTCTCCTTTTTTTTTTCCTAGGATAATATTCAGCAATATGCCTTTGAGTCTTCTTTGTGCATATCTTTCTTAGAACTGAGTAAACATTAATGATTCTTTGTTCTTAATAAGTTACTTTTTTACTAATCTAAAATAGAGTAATTCCACTACATCTTTGTAAGTCCTTCTTTTTCTTGTCTTATTCAACTTTTCACCACCTCTAGTTTAGTGAAAAATTAAATAGCCATGGTTCAAATCCTTGTATTGTTTCTGACTTTAAAAGAAAGAATGATTTTACATACAAGAATCAGAGTTATAGGCCTTTTACAAAACAGCAGTGTTCCCTATATAGTTACATGATAGTACTTTCACATTTGCATGGTGTTTGCCCACATGTTACCTCATTTCTTTGTGATAATTTCTTTTCAGTGGATATTTTCCTCATGTGTAATATGCTTGGCCTTAAAATTGAGCAGACATTACTTTTAGTTTTTATAAACTTAGGAACCAACTCCAAGTTCAAGAACGTCATAGTCTGACTTTGTAGTTGAGAAGTTCTGTGGCCTAATGAACCAAGAACTGGTCTGATCTTTCAGATTGAAGGACACTACTGAAAACTTGTTGTCGGTTTTAATGAATTTGTCAATTCCAGTTTTAACTCTTAAATCTTTTTTCAGAGTAGGAAGAAACTGAAATGGTTCAAAGCTTCATCTGTTGTCATAAATTTGCTTGGAGAGAGTTTGATGAGAGTTTATTCAAACTCAGAGATTTCTGAAAATGAAAATGCCCCTCCACTGCCAACTTTCTTTTCCATTCAGTATCATATTTCCAGAATATCCTTGAAGGTATACTGACTGTGCTGTTGGTCCAGTAGCTATTTTCCAATTATATATGATGTACATGTGCTTTAAACTGTGACACACTTGGTATCATTTAAGCACCAGGCTTTAAGAATCCTGCGTCTGGTTTTGAGCCTCCCATAAAGCAATGACAGGTCTCAGACTGGAAAAGAACAGGTTAAAATTTTCAGAAAAAAACTCTGAGGTTTTTCCTCAGTAGAGACTCTTCTACTTCTGTGATTCTAAATGCTGTTTATATTTTACTCTTTTCAAATATGACTGATAAATACAGAACTTAACAATTAAGTCCTGTGTCAGTCATCTCTCAGTATGAATGCTATTAAGCTTAGTGTCAGGAATTTGCCTTGCTTTCTATGTGGTGTTTGTGTTTGTACCACTACATGGAATTTGTAAAGATTGACTTTTAGACATACATCTCTTTGTAAGACCTAAGATCAGTCAGTCATAATAATTAGTTAAAATATTACGTATTCACAACAGTATATATTGAAATGACTTTAATTTGTGTATACTGCTTTTTCTAATGTTTTGATGAACGCTAGTGTTTTCTGAAAAAGAGACTACTGCTGTGAATTTAATGAGAAAATTTGATGTATTACAAAGGGTCAATACTCTTGCTCATGTGGGTTATAATTTGGTAATAAAATGTTTTGCAGAAAAACAAATAAATACAACTTTTATTATGTTAACTACTTTAGATATCAGAACACTATTGGATTTATTTTAAAAGCTAGAGTACTTAAAGTTTTATTTTTTTATATTAGTAATGAAACATGCAGATTTGAGAAGACAAACAATACCCATTTATGAATGAATAATAATACTATTAGCATTGTCTTCTAGACTTAGAGAATATATTTATGGTTAAGAATTCATTACTTTTCATTGAGTTAATGATATTTTTAATAGAATTTTTGGCTACCTTATTTCTTTTAATTAAATTCTCTTCTTTTCAGTGCCGGAATAAACTTTAATTCAAATGAAAGGATTTATCAAACAGATGATAGTCTACTTGTTGTAGCTTCATGACTTAAAGTTTTCATTTTGTGACAGACTTCCTAACAGAAGCAAAGGGAGTGAAGCATGATTAATAAAAACTCAGAGAGAGAAATTGGGGTTCAACATTAAGATTCAAAAAGCAAAACAGCCACTGGTTCTTACCTCGACCTCAGTCCAAAATGGCGATCCTGTCTCCAGGAATCTCAGAATGAGACTGTGTGAGAGTTAGAGCTGCCTCCTCCCATTTTATAATCCTTTCTAGGACTGAGATTAAAGGCGTGCAGCGCCATGATTAAAGACATGCACCATTCCATTTCTATGGCAACTAGTATGGTTACTGGGATTAAAGGTGTATGTTACCGTTACCTGGTCTGTAAGGCTAACCAGTGGGGCTGTTTTACTCTATAATCTTCAGGAAAGCTTTATTTATCAAAATACAATGGAAATGCCACTACAAGGGAGAGAAGATTCATTTTGGATCAGAGGTTTCAATCCTGAATCTATTTCTATGGGCCTGAGGTGAGGCAGCACATCATGGCCAAACATGCTGGTAGAGCACAACAGCTTGCTTTGTTGCAGATTGGATGGCAAGAAGACAGGTAGCAAGTGGTCAGAACAAAATTTATTAAATGTGGCTATGTTGGAAAGAAGTACAAAGAGATCCAGTGACCCTCCCAAGTCTGTCTTGATGTGAAACTCCAGTGAAATTTAAATAGAGGATCAAGGATGTGAAGGGTATGGACATCTAATTAGTTCTGGCTGAGGTGTTGTCTAACCACTGACCAAAATATCCTTGTTTAGTCTTTAGTTTCATCATATACATATATCTGACGAGTAGTTAGGACTATGTGAAGTCTCTTTCCAGGACACTAGTTCCTCTTCCAAAAGACTGAAACCTTTTCCTTCTCCTAATATGAAATGCTTGAGGAAATTTCTGTGTGGGGGGTGGAAGGCATTGTTTCTGTAGTCTGATTGAGAAACATGTCTCCTTAGAATATCTGTGTTTCTGCCAGGTGGGTTATAAGTAGGACTTTGGAGGATTCACGAACCCCTTGAAGAATTAAGCAGATGTTTAAATTCTGTGCAGATCACCTCTCTTCCTCTTGAGTCCTGGTGAATATCTTTGAGTTAGGACATTATTATTATTATTATTAAAAATTTCTGCCTCCTCCCATTTCCCTCCCTCTCCCTCATCTGCCCTCCCCCAAGTCCAAGGAGCAGTTAGGGTTCCCTGCCCTGCGGGAAGTCCTAGGTCCTCCCCCCTCCATCCAGGTCCAGGAAGGTGTGCATCTAAACAGACTAGGCTCCCCCAAAGCCACTACATGCGGTAGGATCAAAACCCAGTGCCATTGTCCTTGGCTTCTCAGTCAGCCCTCATTGTCCGCCACGTTCAGAGAGTCCAGTTTGATCCCATGTTTTTTCAGTCCCAGTCAAGCTGGCCTTGGTGAGCTCCCATTAGACCAGCCCCACCATCTCAGTGGGTGGGCGCACTCCTCCAGGTCCTGACTTCCTTGCTCATGTTCTCCCTCCTTCAGCTCCTCATTTTGGCCTTGGGAGCTCAGTCCTGTGCTCCAATGTAAGTCTCTGTCTCTATCTCCATCCATTGCTAGATGAAGGTTCTATGGTGATATACAAGATATTCATCAGTATGGCTATAAGAAAGCGCCATTTCCGGCTCCCTCTCCTCAGCTGCCCAAGGAACTAGCTGGGGACATCTCCATGGATACCTGGGAACCCCTCTAGAATGAAGTCTCTTGCTAACCCTAAAATGGCTCCCTTAATTAAGATATCTTCTTCCCTGCTCCCCTATCCACCCGTCCTCCCTCCCAACCATCCCATTCCCCCAGTGTCTCCCCATCCTCCCCTCTTCATTTTTCTTTCCACATCTCCCCATCACCCCTTACCGCCACGTCACCACCACCCCCAATATCCCAATTTTTGCCTGGCAATCTAGTCTACTTCCAATATCCAGGAGGATAACTTTATGTGTTTCTTTGGGTTCACCTTATTTAGCTTCTCTAGGATCACGAATTATAGGCTCACTGACCTTTATTTATGTCTAGGATCCACTTATGAGTGAGTACATACCAAATTCATCTTTTTGGGTCTGAGTTACCTCGCTCAGAAAAGTGTTTTCTATTTCCAACCAATTGCATGCAAAGTTCAAGATGTCATTGTTTTTAACCACTGAGTAGTACTCTAATGTGTATATCTTCTACACTTTCTTTATCCATTCTTCCATTGAAGGGCATCTAGGTTGTTTCCAGGTTCTGGCTATTACAAATAATGCTGCTATGAACATAGTTGAACAAATGCTTTTGTAGTATGATAAGGGCAACATTGAATAAATGGAACCTCCTGAAACTGAGAAGCTTCTGTAAAGCAAAGGACACTGTCATTAAGACAAAAAGGCTACCTACTGACTGGGAGAAGATCTTCACCAACCCTGCAACAGACAAAGGTCTGATCTCCAAAATATATAAAGAACTCAAGAAACTAGACTTTAAAATACTAATTAACCCAATTAGAAAATGGGGCACTGAACTGAACAGAGAATTCTCAACAGAAGTTCAAATGGCCAAAAGACACTTAAGGTCATGCTCAACCTCCTTAGTGATCAGGAAAATGCAAATCAAAACAACTTTGAGATACCATCTTACACCTGTCAGAATGGCTAAAATCAAAACAACAATGATAGCCTTTGCTGAAGAGGATGTGGAGTAAGGGGTACACTCATCCATTGCTGCTGGGAATGCAAACTTATACAACCTCTTTGGAAATCAGTGTGGAGGTTTCTCAGGAAATTCGGGATCAACCTACCCTAGGATCCAGCAATACCACTCTTGGAAATATACCCAAGAGATGCCCTATTGTACTAGGACCTAATTTCTAAGATAGATCTAAATATTGGCTGCTGAGGAGTCCTTTGAATCCCTGGGTCTGCTTGCTTTGTTGGCACATCTTTAAAGCACTTTATTACGTGTTTTCAGTAAACCTTAAGGAAGATACTAAATTCTCAAATAAAATTAATTTGAAAATGAATTATTTCACATCTCTAATGTTGAGCAACACAAACACACTAGAAATTCGTGAAACCTTGTGGTTTAGAAAGCACTTCTGAACTCTTCTTATTTGACATCTGTTGTTATTATAGGGAAAACAGAATTTCCTACATTTCACAAATGATATTCAGAGAAGTTAAATGAGTCCAAAAATTATATAGTCACTACATGGCCAAGAGTGACGTTAACTGCCGCATACCGCGCCCCCGTGTCTGCGTTCTGCACGCTTGAACCTAGTTACCGAGCTTTGGGCAAGGGGCTGGAGGTTAAAATACACAGACACACACAGACAGAGAGACAGTGACACGGGTCATCCTTGAATTCCCAAGAATGCCCCCTTTATTGTGTTCAGGGGCAGATTATATAGAGATAGTCATGCCCCAGCCAAACCCACCAGAAACCACTCTCCTGTCATCAGGAACTCCTGAAGGTCTTGTGCTCAGAGCAGCTGTAGGCACTCAGATAAGGAGATAACAAGAAATTCAGGATCTGGGGGTCTCACTGCTCCCAACAGTTTACTAAGTTTAAAATTCTGTAGTATTATTTTGATTATATATGCTTTATGAAAAATACTTATGAAATAACTCCCACATATTAGGGATTATGCCAGGCACATTTATAAGCACCATGTTATGCCTGTCATCCTGATATTAGGTTAACTAATCCTCAGGAAGTCTGTGTCTTGGCTCTTGTCACCCAGACAGGACATATCTAGTCTGTTCTAGCTGACTCTAGAACCCATGTTGTTTATAATCCTGAGTGTTTTCTTAGTTTTGTAAGAAACTTTTAAACAAGTGAATCTTAGCATCATCATCATCATAAATAAAAGTTGGAAGACTGTAAAATAATACTAAAGAACAAAGAAAAAGTAACCTAGTTGTCTCTGTACATGCAGATGTGTTACTGGAAGACAGTACAGACAAGATTTTTGCATATTGTGTTCACCACTGTACTTGAAGTTACTCTGTCTTCTACACAAGATAATGTTTTAGTTATTTTTTGTTGTTGTATGACAGCCAAAACATCATTACACCCAGGACTTGTGTAGAAACATCACACAGAAGAGTGTGTTTACCTTCAATGATTTCAAGCAGAATTTTATAATCCAAACTTGTATAAAAAATACTTTAGTATTGCGTACAAGTTTCACCCCTTTTACAAATGATCATTGGAAGTACTCATGGGGGATTGGCACCATATCATCTTTGGTGCTTAGAGCCTTTAAAGGTTTTAGGAAGACCAGTGATATCTAATTATGATAAAATGAAATATGTAGTGCTCACACTCTTTGTTCTATATTATAGCCAATTTTAAGAATGTGGAACCTTTATTTTTAAGTGAAACTTTCAGGTTTATAAATCATAATTTCTCTGTGATTATTCTATGTTTAACCATCAACATTAGAGAAACATTTATTAAACTATAATAAGATGTATAACATAATAAAATTATATTATAAAATGCATATATAATAAAATGCACAAATATTTAGGTTACATAACTCAGCAAACGTTTATTAAGTCTGAACACCTTGAGATAAAGATAGGGAACTTCACCAGCCGGCACCCCAGAAACCTCCTGTCTAACTCCTTTGATCAATGTCTCCCTGAAAGGTAACCAATATTCTGGACTTTAAAGAATTTCTCAAACAACATGAACTTAGATAGTAGTATTTGTTATGCTCATCATTGTTTAATGTGTTAATTGTATGACTGTACCATACTATATTATCTATTTTAATATTGGTAGACATTTGAGTTGCTTTCAGTTTCTAGATATTATTAATAATGTTACTGCATAACTGTATGAATGTACCATACTATATTATTTATTTTATTATTGGTAGACATTTGAGTTGCTTTTAGTTTCTAGATATTATTAATAATGTTACTGAATACACGTGTATCACAGATGCTTTGATGTGCACACATGCACACATTTTTGTTAACTATATATCAGGGAGGAAATGTCTGAGTCAAAGAGTTTTCATCTTTTTAAGTTAGCTTCATACTCCTGAACATATTTTCAAAGGATTTCTATTTAACTTCAAATTGGAGCTATATTTATGCCTAGCATCTATCTCTACTATATCTATATCTAGCACCTATCTATCTATACTTTCTAATCACTGTATAGTTTTAACAACAGTTGACAAATTTCCAAACTTAAAGCATTTTTGTGGGTAGTGTTGTAGTATCTCATTTGGTTTCTATAACTAACTGAAGATAAGAATCTTTACACATGCTGCTGTCCAGTAGGATATCTTTTATCACAACAAAAAACATTCTGTCTTTTATTTGTTCAACAGTTGAGTTTTCTTTTATAATTTTGTGTTTCATATGCTCTGGTTTTGGATTTTTTTATAATATGTATGTTATTAAGTTTTTTGTATAACTTATTGTCTTGCTATTTTAATGGAATTTTTTGTTATCAGATATCATATTTAAGGTGGTCTAATTTATTATCTTTTATGTTTAGTAATTTTGTCTTTCGTTTTTAAGAAATTATAGATATATGTGTGTATATTACACACATTATATAATATAACGATTTGAAATCCCAGGTTATAGACTCTCAATAAAGAGAAATCAAGCCAGGAATTCAAGCAGCTAGTGATAGCACAACCATAATCAAAAGCAGAGGGCAATACATGCATACAGGCCTACTTACTTGATTCCCTTCTCTCAGCTAGAGTTTTCATCTTATACTGCTCATGAACCCTCTTGTTGTTTTCAAGGCAGGCTGTCACTATGAAACCCTGATTGCCCTGGAACTCATTTTATAGATCAGGCTGCTTTCAAACTCACAGGCTTGTCTCTGCCTCCTAAGTTTTGGAATGAAAGGTGTAAGTCAATACACCTGGCTGTAAAATACATAATGTATAAACAATATGTAAAAACAAAAAAAATTGACTTAGAGTCTGAAAAGATACTGTAGAAATCTTATGCATTTGCTTCTTACATTAAAGAGTGTGATCACCTACAGTTTATTTGTAAAGTAGGTGCAGGTTAATTACTCTCCATTCATATTTCTAGGGGATGCAGCATTCTCATTAAGGAGCCATATTTTCCTGACTGACCTACTGCATCAAGTTTGGGTTCTGTGTATGTGTACATGCCTCTGGATCATGTGGGCCATTGATCTCTGAATATGTCTTTGTAACCAGTGCTTCATAATTACTGTGGTTTTAGTTACTCTACCTGATCGTATTAAATCTCCCATTTTACTCTGATTCACAGTTGTTTCTGCTACCTTGCCCCTTTGTAGTTCCATGTATTATAATCAATTTATCAGTTTTGAAAACAAAAAAAATCATCCAAGATTTTAACTGGGTTCTTGGGACCATGTTGATTCAATAATATATCTTTTAAATATGTGTATGCTTTACAAAGAACCAACCATGACTTGGTAGGTTCTACACATTATGTATGTTACTTGTTTTTAACTTTATCAATATATGAACACTATTTTTTATTTATTTTTTAAGTCCAATTTGTATTATTAAAAACATTTTTCAGAATGATATTTATACCAATAATATTTGTGCATTTTTTACATCTTGTTAAAAATCTCAAAGCCTACAGATTATTCCTAAATACTTTGGTTTAATTAGGGTTTTTATTGCTGCAATGAAATACCATGACCAAAGCAATTTGAGGAGGAAATGGTTGAGTTGCCTTATGCTTCCACAGTTCACCGTCAAAGGAACTCAAGCAGGGCAGGAATCTGGAGGCAGGAGCTGATGTAGAGGCCACAGGGAAGTGCTGCTTCCTGGCATGCTCATCATTGCCTTTTCAGGCTGCCCTCTTCAGATTGCTTTCTTTTGGATACCAGGACTGCCAGCTCAGGGGTCGTCCCCACCCACAATGGACTGAGCCCTCCCTTTTCATAAGAAAATGTCTTACAGCCAGATCTTATGGAGTCATTTTCCCAATTGAGGCTTCCTCCTTTCGTTGATTTTTAGCTGTGTCAAGTTGACATAAAGCTAGCTAGCACACTTGTTAAATGCATCTTTACAAAGCATATTCTATTTTCCTGAGTAAATCTGTAATTTTTTAAAGCCATCTCTGTTCATTTTAAGTATATAATTTGTTGACAAATATCTACATCTACACAATCACAATATACTACCATGTCCACATACCAAGCGTTCATGTCATACCAAAGAACAATGGCCTTTAGCTGAGGAAAAGTTGCAGGCTTTAGAACAGCTGATTTGGATTGTAAACTTCAGTCCTTGTCTGTAGGAACTGAAACATTATCAGAGAGAATTAAAACTGCTGAATGTGACAATCGGACTTTGTCTAAAGGATATGACAGATTGACTGACAGATTGTCAATACAAGAAGGCACAGTTCATGCCATGAAAATTCTATCCAAGGATGAGATATTAACTCTACTGGACAAACTTCATATTTTGGAATCCTCCATGAAGGCCTTGGAGCATAATTCTGGACAGGAGATCCAGGCCTTACAGAAGGCAATGTTAAGCAGATTAGAAAAGATTGAGGAAATTATAGACTGTGATGAACAGGAGCAAATGGTAGAAAGGTGAAATTTAACTCTGTCAATGAGTAAAACTCTCTGGGATAATTTCCATAAAGTTCCACCTGCCTTTCCAATAATAACATCAGAAAAGGTGACTGGTTCCAAAAACCCTAGGGTCATCAAGGAATATACATGGGAACCCGTCCGTATGAATGATTTCAAAGAAATAAAATAAGCCCTGGTACCTCCTCTATTCTACCACAGACAAGGGGATCTGTTTATTTTGTTTTTATTTATTTTATATATCTGTTATATATGCACAAATATGAGTGGATATGCTTAGAGGCCAGATGAGGGCATTGGATCTTCTTGGAGCTGGAGTTATAGGCATTTGTGAGTTTCCTGACTCACAAAATAAATATTAAAAAATGACTTGGGTCTTCTAGAAAAGTAGCAAGCAATAATAACCATTGAGATATCTCTTTAGCAACAATTTTAAATAACTGTCGTTACTTACAGTCTCTGTCTTTCTCTCCCCTACCCCTGTCCCCACTTTTTGATATGTCCTTGTTAGTTTTTTGTCAATACAAGGTAGAAGCAAATGGAAAGAGGAACCTCAAATAAGAAAATGTCTCCATCAGCATCCTGCTGACAAATCTTTGGGGTCATTTTCTTGATTGCTAATTGATAGAGAAGGGCCAAGTCTTGCAAGGGCAATGCTGTCCCTGGAATGTTGGTCTTATATGGTGTAAGGAAACAAGCCAAGCAAGCCATGAGAAGCCAGTCTATAAGAAGCTTTCCTTAGTGGCCTCTGCTTTGGATCCTGCCTTGAGGTTCCTGTTCTGACTTCCCCTGATGAAGGACTGTAAGCTGTAAGGTGATCTAAACCCTTTTCTCTCCAAGTTGCTTCTGGTCATGGTGTTTATCAAAGCTATAGAAGCCAAACTAGGACAGCATATAAATAATATAAGAACCATAAATTGGGAATATCTCTGTGTGTGTTCACTTATGCATGAAAGAGAGAGAGAGAGAATGTATTTTTATATATATGTGTGATTTTGAGGGTTAACTTCTTAGACAAAAACTATTTGTTGTATCTATTATTATCACTGTAGAGCTACTACACTGTTAATAGCACTGTACACTTACTGTGAGTAGAAATTCAACTTAGAAGATGTGATTTTACTTTAAATACAAATTTTGTTTTGAGATCTAACAAGGAAAAGGTCAGCTTAGTGAAGCTGGAGTCCTAGAAAGAAAATGAGTGATTTGTAATGCTCTTGAGAGTGCCTGAAGACATTTGAGATGTTTTTTTTCATGTGCTTGGTATCAGAACAGCTTTCCTTGAGATAGCGTTGTCATTTCTGTGCGCCCAAACTCTTTTATCCGAATAGCCTGTTGTACCATCACCTTACTATTTTATGTTAATATTTGTGTGTGTAGTTGTGTGTACACATTGTGCACATGGACTTCTGGTGTCATCCTCAGGAATGCTATCCTCCTTCTTCAAGACAGAGTCTCTCATTGGAGATCATCTGTTAAGCTAGATTGGTTGCCAGCAGACCCCAGGGATTCCTGTGTCTGCCTCTCCTAGGATTACAAGCAAGCACTACCATGCCTGAGATTTTTGAATGGACTCTAGGGAGCTCAATTCAAGTTCTTGTGTTACAAAGGCAAGTACTTTAATAACTGAGCCATCCTCTCAGGTCCAAAATAAAGTTAATTTAAATATTTTCAGTGAAGCCAGGTATAGTAGTATATGCCTGTAATCCTTTCCTTTGGAAGGCTGAGGTAGGAAGATTGAGTTAAATCACAGTCTGTTCTACATAATAAATTCTACTTTAGGCTTGTTAAATGCCATGGCACTCTCTCAAAATACAAAAAGTAAAACAAAGCAAAGCATTACTCTTTGGATTTATTGTAGATGATAATTTGAATAGTCTTTCTCCATTGTTGCCTATTTTTGCACCAAAATGTTATCTACGATGTTCTATTTTGTGTTTAGTCACTGAGTAAAAATCACCTCTATCAATAAAGTTAACTTTACATATTTGAGGTTATAAAACATATTGTACATTTCATATCCTGTGAGAAACCTGTCAAGTAAGACAGGATTCAGTGTTTAAGAAATATATTAGGGAATGGGGTGAGGCATACTAGAAGAGACATTAGGCAAACAAGAGACAATGTAATACTACGGTATAGAAGAGAGGTTAGATGAAATCTCTGTTTATGTATACTTAAAGAAGAGACGATCAAACAGAGACCTTGGCTGAAGTTAACCTCCATTATATTTCCTCCAGCAACTTTCTAGCATGTGACCTTGCAATGAACACAAACTCCTAAAAGGGGTCCTTGTTTCTACCAATTCATTCCTCTGCAAAGTACTTCATATTCCCAAAGTCTTGTAGGCTATAGCTTTCCTACATTTATAGAGCTCCTGAATGGTATTCTCCTGCAGTATATACTTTACAAAGTCTCGAGTTTGAGAACAGAAAC
Source organism: Arvicola amphibius (assembly GCF_903992535.2). Taxonomy (NCBI): domain Eukaryota; kingdom Metazoa; phylum Chordata; class Mammalia; order Rodentia; family Cricetidae; genus Arvicola; species Arvicola amphibius. The sequence goes on from NC_052058.2 coordinate 61,028,065, forward strand.
TGAATGCAGTGAATGATTTCACATAATCGTGTAACAGTTTACTCTTGTGGGGACATTTAAAAGGATGTGATAACCAAGCTTTTTGTTTGTTTGTTTTTATATTTACTGTTTATAAAGGAATCAGCATAGTTCTAAATTATTGCCAAGGGTTTCCTATGAAATCTATATAAAAAGAAGTCTCCATCTAGAAATTATGCCAACTATGTTAGATAAGAAAGTGGCTTTGTGAGTGAACATCTGTGAGTACATCTAGCCTTGTTCAGAGTATTTCATGTCAGTGAGTCTATTTTTAGAGTTCATGTTCATACTCTTCTTGTTACCAGCATATAGAACAAATGACATTTGGTAAATAAAATACTGTGGGATTTGTGTATACATGTACATATAGTTATTTATACATGTACATATATTACATAGTCTCAAACTTACAGGACAGTTGCATGGTTAGAATTTTTTAACTGAAGTATTTTTACTGTAATTTGCTGGCACGATACCTCATTGTAAGATGCTTTTCTTACAAGCATGGACATTGTCCCACGTGATCATAACTCAGCTCCGAATCAGTCATACAGCACTGAGGCACTGAAGCTACAGAGCAGTAGACATCACCCATGTTTCACTGATGGTCAGGTTAGTGGATGTCCTGTTTAAAAAAGGGGTCAGCTTCAAATCCTGTTTTATTTAATTATCACTGACTTCTGGATTTCATCAGTTCTGGAATATTTTCTTACTGTTTCCTTCATTTTCTTGGTCTTAAAGTTTTTAAGGATTATTGGCCAGCCATTTTTTTTTAGATTTCTGAGTTCAGTCTTATCTAATGTACTCTCATGGTTAGATTTGAATTATGCATCTTTTACAAGAATCATACAGAAGAGATAGACTGTACCTATTTCTTCCTCTTAGTTCCTATACAGTTTCACTTTTCTCATTCTTGGTTACCTTCACTTTGATTATATAAGTTTTTTTTCTACTAGAAATATCATTATATTTATTCATATTCCTTTTAGTTATTCCTTATAGCTAGTAGGAGGAAGAGACCTGGTCAATCGTCCTCATCAACTTAGACCATGAAAACCCAATATGGACAAGTTCAACAGAACCACCATATAGAGGCTGCCCATGCATGCTTCAGCATTGCCAGGGTATAAATTCAAAATTCATTATAGCTAGTAGATAGTTTGTGGAGATATTTTGTAACTAAATAAGTTTGCCATTTTGAATCATTTTGATATATTTATTCATTTATTCATTGTCATATCCATGTTTGCTCAAGGATTGCTTCTTTCAAGATAATATTTTTGTTAATTATTTGATAATTTCATACATGCATGCAATGTATTTTATCTGTATCCACTCTCTTCTCCTCTTCCTAATTTCTAAGATCCATCTCTAATTCCACCCTTCGTAACTTTGTGACTCCCCCTTTAAATAACTCTCTAGGTTCAATTTACTGGGATCCTTCTTTTATTCCTCCTATCATATATTATTTTCTTTTATTACTGTTACTAATTTTGTGCTCAAATTGTCCCCAAATTGGCAGTGGGATACCTTCAAACTGATTTTTATAACCTTCTGGCAAATTCTCTAACTTTGTGCACATGGCGTTTTGTTTTGGCTCAAATATATGTCCCAGGCTTATTTCTTATTTCTTTGCTTAGCTTAAGCTTATCCATTTCTACAGAAGACTGTTATTTTACTCAAAATGGTAAGAAACCAAAATCTGGATGTGAAGAGTGATGGCTGTTTTGGGTGTTATTGCTGGAAAAAATGATAGAATATATGTATGTACACTTCTATGTACATGTGTATTTGTAAGCGTGCCTTTTCACAGATATTTTTATTGTTGATAAAGCTCATAGAGCATACAATTCACTACAATTCAGTGGATTTTAGTATTATTTTCACTCTTCAATTTGGAGCAATTTAATCAGTTCAAAACAAAAGCCTGTGCTCATTAGAAACCACTTCCCATTGCCTCTGGCAGTCTTTATACTGTGTCTCTGCTCATGCACCTCATGTTGTTGCTTGTAATAGTTTGGTAGCTTTGGTGAAATAATCCTGTCAGTCACTGAAATCTCTCCTTGGTACTTGATTGATGATTGAATTAAAAGTTTCTCCGATTCTTGGACCTAGTAATTCTGCCATTCTTTGCCAAGGGGCAGATCAGGTGTGTTTCAGATTATTTTTCCTTTACTCGACTCACCAGTGGTGAACACTGTCATTCCTCATTTCCTGTTTATGTAGAGCTTCATGATATTCCATAAACGAGCATTTTGGAGCTTTCTCTGGTCTTCCCTGGGCAGGCAGAAAAACTTCAGTCTATGTGGTGCACTAAAGGAGTTAGTGCTCTGAGGTTTCCTAGGCTTTGTGGATCTCTCATTCCCCAGACTTCCCTTTAATAAGGGCTTTGGGATTAGTATACACTCTGTCTTGTTTTATCCTTTACCCTCAATAGGCTCAATACTAAATAACAGCCTAGAAGTGTTTTCAACAAATGCTTAATGGAAAAGGCCGTAGGCGGAGTAGACAGAACAGAATTCTGGGAAAGAGTGAGGCAGACACGTCAGGCAGTCACCATAGGCAGTCGCCATGCTTCTCCTCTCCGAGATGGAGACAGGTTAAGATCTCTCCTGGTAAGCTACCCCTCGTGGTGCTATATAAATTACTAAATATGGGTTAAAGCAAGATATGAGAATCAATCAATAAGAAGCTGCAGATAACGGGCCAGGGGCCAGGCAGTATTTAGATGAATACAGTTTCCATGTAATTATTTTGGGCAAAGTTAGCCGGGTGTCAGGACACAGCCCGCCTTTGCTTCTACATTTTACACTAGGTATCCTTGTAGGTAGAGTGTTGTTGGGAATCAGCAAAGGAATCTGATTCTCTCTAATGAGGCTCTGCAGAGTCTCTAACCTGACTTTGTCCCCTGGACTGCAGCCAGGCTAGTTGTCCCTGCACATGTAGGCTGTTGATTTCAGGTTTATTGAAGGGCTGAGGGATGAGACTATCCAGGCAACTCAAAATCCAATTGTTTTGCTGGAATAAATATTTCCCTTTGCTTACATTTTAGAGTTCTGAAAATGATGATTAGACAATTTTTTCCTGCTTAGGAAGAGCAAATGTTTGAAGCTCCTTGTTTTGCCTTTTTAGAAACTTCTATGGCTTTCTTTCTTTCTGTATCTACTTGTGTGAGCTGCAAAGTTACAGATTTATAACAGTATTTTAGATTCTATCTTCAAGAACAGAATCTTGATTATAGTGTTCTTTCTTTCCACACAACAGGCTACACACAACTACCTTTCCCAGTAGCACATTTTTAATCCATCTAGAAATCTTAATCTCTTACCCACTAATTTCTCACCAGCTCCACTGTTGTTATCCTGGTTTAAATTAACATTATTTATTCCCTGATCTTCCTGCTTGCAGTAGCTTTATATTTTATTCAGCATAAAATCAAAAGACTTTACAGAGGTTTACCAGCCAGTAAAGGGCTTATCTGAATATTCTCTCTACCATTTTGGCTTGACCACATGTACAGACAAGCTCATAGTCAGAACCCTTGTGTTAAACTAAATTTTCTTTTACCAAGAAATCTCCCCAGCAGATTTACACAGCTTACTTTTCAGCCTCCCTTCAAGGGTTTTTTTTCCCCCTTAGGAAGTATGGCCTGTATTAACCACTATTAAAAATTAAGTCTCTTGTGTGTCTCCTTAGTAATGTCAGAAGCTACACCCATGAAGTCTCATCAACACAACTGCCTAAACATTAGCTGGGCAAGAACAATAGCAATAAACATGCCAGAGTGGACAGGGGAAATACCATGAGCTCTCAACCCTACACAAAGAACTAAGGAAGCTGAGAGTGACAAATTACTATTCCAGGAAATAGCCTACAACTTGGTTATCTAATACCAGATGGTCAGCCTTGAAAACATGTAGCTACAAATAGTATTCTATAGACTGATTAGGTTATAGTGAGGAATATGTATGTATATACATATGCATATATTCATGTAACAATAATTAGCGAAAATAGACCATTTATTTAAAGAGATAAAGGAGAAATGTGGGAGGATTTGAAGGAGGAAAAGGAAGAACAAATGTTGTAGTTATAATCTCTAAAACAAAAGAAAAACGGTTTAAAAAATAAAACTCCTTTTAGTCCATTTCTCTTTCATTTTTCACTATTGTTCCTACTGTTTCAAACATACTATATAAATTATTTAGTACAACTATTGTCATCTTTTCATGTTAAGAAAATAGCTTCATTAGAGCAATTGATCTGTCCATTTTATTTATTTTCTCTACTGGTCTTCTACATTTTATGTCAATGAAAGACAATAGCTTAGGGGAAGTTTAGTAATTTTGGTAAGAGGCAGAGCTAAAACCTGAGATGCTTAACATCCAGAGACATTAATAGAAAACTTCGAAGTAGAATTTGGATCCAAAGTCTTAGAATATTATACTAGTAAACTGTTGTTCCAGGTACTAGGGCGATGGAGGCTACTTTGAGGTTGTCATAACTGTATTTTTATGGGAAAACACATGGTGATTTTCAAAGAAAATAGTGATAAGTGAACTTCAATAAAATTATTCATAATTGTGGACTAATTATTCTAAATATTGAATGGATATGGAAACATAATTGTTAATGAGTCTAAAAGCTTGGGTGGGGGAAACAGTATGAGGGATATTAGGTACTAAAAATTTTTAATTAGAATATTTATCTAGAAGCAAATTCCAAGTGTAACACTATGGGAATAGACCTATGCTGATGTTGTACATGAGTTTTCCAGTGTTTACCAATTTTTTTTTTTTTTTTTGGTTTTTCGAGACAGGGTTTCTCTGTGGCTTTGGAGCCTGTTATAAAACTAATAATTAATGATTATAATCATTAACAATTTTGCTTTTATGCCTCTGGTCTACAAGAGCTAGTTCCAAGATAGGCACCAAAAACTACAGAGAAACCCTGTTGTGAAAATTTAAAAACAAACAAACAAAAAAAAACATTTTATATGAATGTCCCTTTATCCCACAACCTCCCCAGTATAAGTTGTCATCACTGTTTTTGATCTTGGTCATTCTTACAGGTGTAATATGGAATCTCAGAGTTGTTTTGATTTGCATTTCTCTGATGACTAAGGATGTTGAACATTTCCTTAAGTGTCTTTCAGCCATTTTAGATTCTTCTGTTGAGAGTTCTCTGTTTAGGTCTATACTCCATTTTTATTGGGTTATTTGTTCTTTTTATGACCAAATTCTTGAGTTCTTTGTATATTTTTGAGATCAGCCCTCTGTCTGATGTGGGGTTGGTGAAGATCTTTTCCCATTCTGTAGGCCGTCGTTTTGTCTTGTTGACCATGTCCGTTGATTTACAGAAGGTTTTCAGTTTTAGGAGGTCCCATTTATTAATTGTTTCTCTCATTGTCTGTGCTACTGGGGTTATATTTAAGAAGTGGTCCCCTGTGCCAATGCATTCAAGTGTACTTCCCACTTTCTCATCTATAAGGTTCAGTGTGGCTGGCTTTATGTTGAGGTCTTTGATCCATCTGGACTTTAATTTTGTGGAAGTACAGCCCCTTTTTATATCTGTATGGTGATTTCTCAGAAAATCAGAAAAAAACTTCCTCAATACCCAGAAATTCCACTTTTGGGTATATATCCAAAGGATGCTTAATCGTGCCACAAGGATATGTGCTCAATGATGTTCATAGCAGCATTGTTTGTCTTAGCCAGAACCTGGAAACAACCTAAATGCCCCTTGACCAAAGAATGCATAAGGAAAATGTGTTACATTTACACAGTGAAGTACTACACAGCAGAGAAAAATAATGGCATCTTGAAATTTGCAGGCAAATGGATGGAGCTAGAAAATATCATATTAAGTGAGGTAACACAGACCCAGAAAGACAATTATCACATGTACTCACTCATAAGTGGTTTTAAACATAAAGCAAAGAAAACCAGCCTAGAAATCACAATCCCAGAGAACTTCGACAACAGTGAGGACCCTAAAAGAGACATACATGTGTAACATGAGGGCCTGCTCATTGGGGTTTCTATCCTGCCCAGTTCCCACAGTCGTTAGGTCCCAAATAAAATCACACAGAGGTCTCCATAAAGTGATTGTCCCATTATCTCAGGCTTCTTGTTAACTCTTATAATTTATCCTAACCCATTATTCTTATCTATATTAGCTACATGGCTTGGTACCCTTTTCAGTGGGGTAGTTCCCATCTTCTTTCTTTCTTATCTGGGCAGGACTGTGGAGGAAAGGGCTTCCTCCTTCCTGTTCTCTTTGACCTGCCTCTACACCCCTGTTTGGTTGTCCTGTATATACTTCCTGCCTGGCTACTGGCCAATCAGCGTTTATTTAAAACATAATTGACAGAATACAGAATTGTCCTCCACCATTTCCCCCGCTTTTTTTTTCTTTAAAAAAAAGAACATCCATAGTCCATTTTTTGGGAATATGGGCATAGTTTTCCAGGCTATTACTTGCTGGTTGGGGGCACTTATAATCTTATAGGGAACTAAAGAAAATTTTGAATTATGATCAAGTCCTGACTGGAATATCCTGTGACTCTTGATCATCTAAGGCAGCAGTCTTGAGCTTGTTCTGGATGTAGAACTCTGACATCTGAGCCATCTGTTCCTTCTGGAGATTTCTCAGGTGGTCTTCCTTGATCAAATCTGATTTTTCTTAACTCAGAATGAATCCACAGCCTCTCATTTTCTGTGGAAACAAAAGCAAAATCTCTTCTCCAACGTAACATATCTTTTGATTTCAATTTTGAAGTAAAGGTATTTTCAAAATAACTATCTTAGATTAATTTAGCAGCATTTATAAGCAAAAATCTTTTAGCAGCTGTTGGCTCTTTCCTCAGCATTCAAACAATTCAAAGAGATCATAATAACATACAGTATCAAGATTCTCTGTGTAATTTTTCATCTTTATGTGGCTTTATTTTAACCTCTATTTCTTTTATTTTTACTTTTTGGCTTTTTGAGACGGGGTTTCTCTATGTCTTTGTTTTGGAATAACTTTGTAGACCAGGCTGTCCTTGAATTTACAGAGATCCGCCTGCCTCTGACTCCAAAGTACTGGGATTAAAGGTGTGTGCTACCACACCTTGAACTCACAGAGATCTGTCTACCTCTGCCTCCCACACATTAAGATTAAGACGTGTGCCACCAAACCCAACTACTCTCTTTTTTATTTTAAGGACTTTAACCTCTTTCTTTACTTTCCCAAACTTGCATATATTATTAACACACTGTAAACCATTTAGAGATTTTCTTCGTATTTGAATCTCTCTTTACTGTCTCTCTCTCTCTCTCTCTCTCTCTCTCTCTCTCTCTCTCTCTCTCTCTTTGACTACATGAGTCTTTAATTTGCTAAGCAATATGAGTAGGATTAAAGTCATGGCTTTGTCAGCTGGATCTATCTCATTTCTTAGCTTTCTGTTATTTCAGCCTCATGGCAGAGGTATCGGCTATAGCCACGTTTATTGTCACAACTCTTCAGCGTTTCAAGGTCCCTGCCAATAAGCAAGCTGCAGCAGTGTGCTTACAAACCACACTCAAATGCCCCATAGTTGGACCACCTGCCTGAAAGAGTCAGAGTTTGCCCTGGCAGGATGGCCCAGAAAGCCAGCATATTAAAATGGCACAGCTTTTTTTCTGCTATGGCTGAAAACAGAAAAGTATGTGTTCAGCTTTTTATCAACACTATTTAAGTGTTTCTTGATAGGACCTCTTAAAAAAAGCTGCAAGGTTTTGCAGCTAAAGCTGAGTCAGGAAGCCTAACTTAATGAGAGCACTTGATTGTCTCTAGCAAGCAGAGCAGACCCGAGAAATTTCTGCTACCAAGAAACAATGCATAATGCTGTGATTTTGTTCTAGAATTACTTTCCAAGATGTCTGAGGCTTTATGTGGATACAGTTGTCCACACATTGGCACCATTTGTAACATGAGGGCCTGCTAGTTGGAGTTTCTGTCCTGCCCAGTTCCCACAGCCAGTAAATCCCAAGGAAATCATACAGGTCTAAATAAGCTATAAACTGATTGGCCCATTAGCTCAGACTTCTTATTAACTCATATAACTTATATTGCCAATTATTAGCCCATTATCATTATCTATGTTAGCCACATGGCTCACTAGCTTTTTCAGTGGGGCAGGTTACATCCTGCTTCTTCGATGTCTGGACAGGACTGCGGAGGAAGCTTCCTTCTTCCCAGAATACTCGTGTTCTCCTTGACCCACGTCTGCTTCCTGTCTGTCTGGCCTATACTTCATGCCTGGCTACTGGCCAATCAGTGTTTTTTAAAACATAATTGACATAATACAGAATTGTCCCATACCACTTCCTCCTCTTTTTTTTTTTAACAAAGGAAAATATCCATATAGTCCATTTTTTGGGAATGTGGGCATATTATTCCAGGCTACTTCTTGCTGGTTGGGGGTGCTGATAATTTTATAGGGGCCTAAAGAATATTTTGAATTATAATCAAGTCCTGGCTGGAGTATTACCTAGGGCTGCTAGCTACTAAGAGGCTATGATGTGCCTGTGTTATGCAAACACCCTACTGAGGCATGAATTCATTCAATAATAAACCAACAGCCTGTGTTAAATATGTTGCTTTAAAGTAGAATTACAGTTACAACCAAGTTATGCTGTGGTTGATTGCTGAAAACGTAATGGCCAAAGCTGAATAGGAGCCTAACTATTTCAAATGAAGGGTCGTGTTCGATCGGCAATTATGATTAACCAGACTAGCTTTAATATATATTATTCAGCTTTAATAAAGGAAAGAAAAGGGAAATTACAAAAGCCAAGGTTCCAGCGAGGAGCCCAGGGAAACAAAGAGACAAAGCAAACAAAACAAGGATCTTTTAAAGATATTTTGTGCCCAGGAGGGGTCATGCCTCTCAGACAAGGGATTGGTCAGCTTCCCCAACACAGTTACAGCCAACTTATGCTGTGGTTGATTGCTGAAAATGTCATGGCCAAAGCTGAATAGGAGCCTAACTATTTCGTCCCTGGGCAAAATTGTTCAGAATTTTAGAGTCTAATGTCCTGACAACTTCATAGAATATAACTACTATGAATATAGTAAGAAGTGACTGTGCATATGTAGTTGTTCATTGAATGCCAGTGAAGCCTACTTTTGTGTCTTTTGTATATTTGTTTTCTGGAGGTGATACCCAAGTTCACTTCTAAATACAAACTATCGAATGAATGGTTACTGATGAGTACTTTTTAAGTATTTAATTTATAAAAAATTATTAACTGTATTAAATTTAATTTGCATTTGTGATTTTAAATATAAGTAATATTCTTTGGTTTTTATTTTGTTTTGTTTTTAGAGACAGGATGTCTATATGTAGCTTTGGAGCTTATCCTGGAACTCGTTTTATAGACTAGACTGGCCTCAAACTTACAGAGATCTGCCTGCCTCTGCCTCCTGAGTGCTGGGATTAAAGCTGTGTGCCACCACCACCTGGCCCAAAAATAATACTCTTATACTTACAAATGAAGAGATATATTGCCAGTACTTTTTATTAACCCCTTACCTCCTTTTGATCAAGTCTTCCAATACAAATCAACCAGTCTTTGGAATTTTGTAATTATTATTCCTCTGCATTTCCTAGCTACAGTAATATTTATGAACAGCTTTTTGAATATTCTCTGAGTATATATCAAAGAGAAAAATTGTGCTTGATAGTTAAGTTTTATGATCATATTTTGACTTGATCATGGAGATCAACAAATCTTTAGCTCTAGAGATCCACAAATCTAGATATACAGCTTTAGAGATCCACAAATCTAGATAACAGCAGAGAGCTTGTACTCTGGAGCTAGAACACTTCAGTTTGACTGTGGCTTTCACACTTCCATTTTAAAAGCATACAAAGAAATAGTTTTATTTTATATTCATATAAACCAAGAAAGCAACACTTTAATTTTGAATTTCTCAATTGTTTAAAAATCAGATAGTATCTTCTTGAGAATTCCTTATCTCATGTGGAAAAAAAGTTTTTTTACTAAAATGACATATCATAGGCTTGTTTTTATTGCCTCTAAATTCATGAAGAGGAAAAATATCTATATTTTAACATTAAAATGTTGTTTGAAACACATGCACACCCACGAAACACATATATGTTTAGCTATAGAGCATCCTCCAAATAGTTTTGTTGTAGACTAGTGCTTACCCTGGTAACTGCCATTTATTAAACACATTATGGACCATACCAAGCAGTAGATTTGTTGTATTAGTTATTCCTCAAATGAGTCATACAGAACACTGCCTTTAATTTTTTGGTTTTGAAAACTCATGTTTTTCTTTCATTGTCAGGACATGGAAAAAGACACTAAGAAACCAACCCCAACAGTACATACTGTTGGAGGGAGGGCTCTTGTTGGTTCCCAGCTGCCTAGCTAGCTTAGACCTGAAATAATCATACAGAAACTGTATTAATTAAATCACTGCTTGGCCCATTAGTTCTAGCTGCTTATTGGTTAACTCTTATATTAATCTAACCCCTTTCTATTAATCTGTATATCGCCATGTAGATGTGGCTTACCAGGTAAAGTTCCCAGCATCTGTTTCTGGCGGCTCCACGGCTTCTCTCTAACTCCGCCCTTCTTTTCTCCCAGCATTCAGTTTAGTTTTCCCTGCCTACCTAAGTTCTGCCCTGTTATAAGTCAAAAGCAGTTTCTTTATTCATTGTAGTGGGGAGCTGCGGGCAGGCCTGCCTTTCATCCTGCCCTGCTCCCAGCCACCGGCTAGCATAAGCTCCCAAATAACAACACACAAACTGTATTCTTTTAAAGACTGCTTGGACCATTATTTCCAGCCTCTTACTCACATCTTGACTAACCCATATCTAATAATCTTTTTAACACCACAAAGTGGTTTCTTACCAGGAAAGATTCAGCATGTCTGAACGGCTGGCTCCATCGCATCTCTCTCTCTCTAAGGAGAGGCATGGCGGTCTGTCTAACTTAGGAGAGGCATAGCATCTGACTGAGCCATCTACCTCACTTCCTTCTTCCTGTTCTGTCTACTCCGCCCACCTAAGGGCTGGCCAATCAAATGGGCCAGGCAGTTTCTTTATTAGCCAATGAGAGTCCTCCATCAATTCATTAATGGTAATCACAGAATACAAAGGGAAATCCCACATCAACATACATATTTACATGTGTGCATTCGCGTGTGTGACGATTATAAGATTATTAGTATGTATGGTTTTTTTCTTTTCAACTTGAACATACCTGTTTACATAGCATTAATCTACAGTTCAGCTACATGTAGAGGGTCTTTCATAATGGCTCCCAGTGTGTTGAGGTTTACAGTGTACTTTGGTAATGAAGATTTGGCATCAGAGTACTAGAATGTGGCTCTCACCTTTGTTGAGTACCTGTGTGAAATTAGAAGCAGAGTTAAATCATTGTACCACAGTTTCCTTATTTGTGGTAAAGGAGGCAAGTAAAGTGATATTAGTGTTACCAAGTGGGTATGAGGAATTAATTGCTCAAATATGAATAATTTGTGTGATCTGTGGTGAAGAATGTATAAGTTATGGCAATTTGTTGTCTTCAGGACATTGTTTTTGGTTTTTTATTTTAAAACTTTCATTTTGTTTTATAATTGTAAGTATTAAAATAAGTAAAATAAGAATTTGTGGCTGACTTAGTATTTACACATCTCTGTTAATGGGCAGAGTACCTTCCTGTACCAAAGAAGGTAGAACATAGGAGTGACAGCTCTATGTTATCACTAGCTCAACTTTTCCATGGCCAGTGAGTTATGTAAGTGCTGTCTTCAGCAGTGTGGCCTTGCTGTCAGTTTGTGAAGAGAACTCTATAGTTTTGGCAACAGCCTGGGTTGTTCAGGGCTTTCCATGGGACCTCTTTGACCAAAAACTTAATTTTATGTACTCCAATTCTGGGTCTTGAAGCTTTATTTTGTAACAAGAGATGGCCAGCTAAGACTCTATCTCCCCATCATTTTGCAATTTCATTTAGATTGCCTTTATATATGTATATACTTTAGGAAGCGTCTACTCTTAAGTTTCCATATTACCCCTCAAATAGCCCTTAATTTTAGCTATCTTTCTGCATCTTCCTTCCCTCATCCAATTCTTCTCCTCCCAACTTGTTTCTCCTGTTCCAGCCCCCAATTGAGCCATAACTACGCAATTTTCCTTCTCTAACAAGATCTATCTGTATCCCCTAATCCCTTACTCTCTACGTACCCTCTGTGGTCCTTTGAATTGTAGCTTATCATTGATTTAACAGCTAATATCCACTAAAGTTTAGACAGTCTTTTTTCCGAGGTGCTGGATGTCCTATCCTAACTCTGTAGAAGGAAGCGGCGGCCTGTTCACCCGGCCGCCGGCTGGCTTTACCCAAAATAATTACATGGAAACTGTATTCTTTTAAACACTGCCTGGCCCATTAGATTCAGCCTCTTATTGGTTAATTCTCACATCTTCCTTTAACCCATATTTAGTAATCCGTGTAGCACCACGAGGTGTGGCTTACCAGGAGAGATCTTAACCTGTGTCCATCTCAGAAAGGAGAATCATGGCGACTCACTATGGCGACTGCCTGAAGCGTCTCCCCAACTCTTTCCCAGAATTCTGTTCTGTCTATTCCGCCTACCTAATTTTCTGTTCTCTTAAAGGGCCAAGGCAGTTTTCTTTATTAATTAACCAATGAAAGTAACATAGACAGATAACTCTCCTCCATCATTTCCCCTTTTTCTGTTTAAACAAAAAAGAAAGGCTTCAACTTTAACATAGCAAAATTACATATAACAAAACAGTTATCAAGCAAGTATTACAGTTACAATATTTAAATCTATTTTATCTTTTATCATAACTAAGGAAAGCTATAACTATCTATTTATTCTTCAACTCCATCAAAGACTCCAGAAGGATATAATATTACCTAAGTAAACAAGTCATATGCAACTTTCAAAATCTAGAATTGACAGAGACAACTCGCTGCCTGGACAGTCACCCAAAGTTCCTCTGTACCGTTGGGGCATCCATCTTCAGCCTACAGGCCCATAAGTATCCAGCAGACACTTCCATGAAGCAGGAAATTCCAAAGACAGTTTAGTCACTTTCTGCTGTGTCCTGCAGAACGTCTCGCAGACTCTTTAATGAATCAGGAACCCCAAAAGGCCATCTCACCTTTAGGCAAGTTCAGCAGTCCTCTTTCTGTGGGTTCCTTGTGTCCAGTTTATGCAACAGTCCAGGCAAGAGCAGTTTCTTGCCCAATGGCTTACAAACTCCATAAGTAGCCTCTTCGATGCCCATCTTCCTCTCGAAGTAGATTGGTGCTGCCAGGAGCAGACGTGTCTCATTGTCATGAAAAACCCTAAGTTATTAAAACATTAAATGCCATATTCTGCAGTCTTTGAAAGATATGAAGAATGCCTATCTGAAATATATCTATGCACATCTAGAAAATCTAACTAACATGACTACAAGTTTGACTATTGAAAGATATGAAGAATGCTTATTTAACTAAAGTATATCTCTATATATCTAGAAAATCTAACATGACTACAAGCTTGACTGTTATCAATGATTATCCATTAACAACCTATATTTCCTAATTATACATTACAGTTTTTAAAATGAACTACACAATCAAAATAGCTTAATCAAGATCAGAAATACTACATATAACAAATTGACCTTAAAATCCATACCAATGCAAATTATTCATATCTATATCATCTCCCCCTTTAAATGTAAAAGAACATCCATAAACAATATTTGGGAAAATGGGCGCAGTTTTTTCTCTTCAGAATGCTTCCTGCTGAATGGGGGCTCTGTAATTTAGGTCTTTCATGGTATAACCTGTGTGCCAGGGTCATCTTAGTCAGCAGTTGAGCAAAGTAATTTTCTGAAGGTATTCACAGCAACTTTTCAGGAGGGCATGGTCTATCATACCATATTGGGATAGAAGCAATCCACAGGGTGTCATCCTCTGTGAAAACAAAAGAAGAAACTCTTTTCCAAAGCATCATGTTCTTAGATCCAAATCCTGAAGTCATACCATTAAGATGTCCATTCTGTTCTAGACTGGCAGCCCATATAATGAAATGTCTCTCTGTACTTAGCTCCTTTACAGTCAAAAATTTCAAAGAAAACACAATAAAATACATAATCCAGACTCTCTGTGAATTTTCCATTTTTACGTGGCTTATATTTACTCTATCACTTTACTTCTTTTAATCTATAACTATCTGTACTCTGTCTCTTTAAAGACTTTACCCTTTTTTAAGGCATTAACTTTATTTTTTATACTTTTTCTTCTCTCTCTCAAGCATACGTACATTCATCCAACATTGTGACTCATTTAAAAGTCTTTTCTGTCTGAATCTGTCCTATTGTGAATCTGTTTTTTTACTATCCAGGAGCACTTCTTAAAAGGTTAAGCACTTCTTAAAAACTTAAGTTGCGCCACATAGAGGTAATACGGTACCGCCTGTTTCCAGCCAAGTCTAAACCTTAACTGCGCTGTTATCATGGTAATTACGATAGATCCTGCCTGAGATCAGCACAGTTCAGCATGGTGGAGCAGAGCCAAAGCCGCTCCTGCCTCAGTCATTTGGTGCCCCTGAGTCGCACACAGTTCCAGGTACACAGCAGTCCACATTGGAGCTGCACTCAGCAGTTTAATTCTGAGACTGAGCATGCAGCACAGAAACTCTTTTCATCCAAGTTACAGCCAAATCTGACACGCAGAGCACTGCGCAGTCTGAAAACATTCTCTGTATGGCGGCAGGAATCCGCCATTCTCTCCCGATCGCCTAAGCCCGATTCTGCCATCTGCCCAGGTGCAGGCAGGGAGCAGGGAGCCATTGGCACGGTCTCAGCACACTTTCTTTCCGATCCCAAGCCGGAACACAAATATCCAGGCCCATAAAAGCCACTGAAATGCTTTATAGCCAGAGTTTGCACTGGCGGCACAGCACCAGGAAGCCACGTTGTAAAATGACTCAGCTTTTTCTCTGCCTCTCTACGGCACGTCCTAGCAAACAGCAAAAAGCTGTGTTAAACTCTCTCTCTCCTTTATTTAAAGCCAACTCAGGTTTTTAAGTGGATTTAATCAACATGTTGGAGCGCCAATCTGTAGAAGGAAGCGGCGGGGCTGCGTCCTGCCGCCCGGCCTCCGGCTAGCTTTACACCCAAAATAATTACACGGAAACTGTATTCTTTTAAACACTGCCTGGCCCATTAGATTCAGCCTCTTATTGGTTAATTCTCACATCTTCCTTTAACCCATATTTAGTAATCCGTGTAGCACCACGAGGTGTGGCTTACCAGGAGAGATCTTAACCTGTGTCCATCTCAGAAAGGAGAATCATGGCGACTCACTATGGCGACTGCCTGAAGCGTCTCCCCAACTCTTTCCCAGAATTCTGTTCTGTCTATTCCGCCTACCTAATTTTCTGTTCTCTTAAAGGGCCAAGGCAGTTTTCTTTATTAATTAACCAATGAAAGTAACATAGACAGATAACTCTCCTCCATCATAACTCAGGTCCTTATGTTTGCCCAATAAGCACTTTACACCATGAGCCTCTAGCTTTGTTGCTAGTTTAAAACTCCAAGTGTTGACTGAGTTTTCTGTCCTGCCCAGTTCCCACAGTCATTAAGTCCAAAGAAATTACACAGAGGTCTACATTAACTATAAACTGATTGGCCCATTAGCTTCGGCTTCTTATTAACTCTTTTTTTTTGGTTTTTTCGAGACAGGGTTTCTTCTTATTAACTCTTATAACTTATATTAGCCCATTATTCTTGTCTGTGTTAGCCACGTGGCTTGGTACCTTTTTCAGTGAGGCAGTTACATCTTGCCTGCTCTGTGGCAGCATCAGGACTGCCAAACCAAGCTTTCCTCTTCCCAGAATTCTCCTGCTCTCATTGATCCGCCTCTACCTCCTACTTGGTCGTCCCATCTATACTTCTTGCCTAGCTACTGGCCAATCAGCGTTTATTTAAAATATAATTGACAGAATATAGACCATTGTCCCACACCAATGTGATACTAGAGAAATTGCTGAAAGTCCTATACTTGCCGGCAACAGAAAGTTGAGTGAGACATTGGGTGGTATCCTGAGCATAGCAAATCTTGAAGCCTATACCCACAGTGATACACTTCCTCCATCAAGGCCATCCCCACTCCAACAAAGGAATACCTGCTAATAGTGTCACTCTCTATGAGATTATGGGGGCCAATTGCATTCAGACTACTACAATACCCAAGAGTGATATAGCTGGGTCTTATGGTAGATCAATTCCCAACTCCCTGAGGAACCATTGTCCTGATTCCCATAGTGGTTTTATAAATTTGCACTCTCACCGGCAACGAATGAGTATTCTCCTTGCTCCGTATCTTTACCAGCATAAAATGTCATTTGTGCTATTGATCTTAGCCATTCTGTTGCATGTATGATGAAATCTGAAAGATGTTTTGTTTGCATTTTCCAAATGTTAAATGTTCATTTGTTATTTAGCCATTTGAATTTCTTCTTTTGAGAATTATCTGCTTATATCTGTACCCCATTTTTAATTGAGTTATTTGTTTTTTGATATCTAGGGTTGTTTTTAGTTCTTTATATATTTTAGATATTATTCCTCTATCAAATGTGTAGTTGGTAAGACACTTTGTCCAAATGATAGTGTCCTTTGTCATGTAGAATCTTCTTGGGGTTTATTTGATTATTATCCCTTAAAACCGTGCTTGTTTTCTTTTTGTTGTTGTTTATTTATTGCTTTTTGAGACAGGGTTTTATCGTATAACAGCTTTGCCTGTCCTGGAACTAGTTCTGTAGATCATGCTGGCCTCAGCTCAGAGATCCTCCTTCCTCTCCCTCCAGAGTGCAGGGACTAAGGGTGTGCACTACCACACCCAAGCACCACAAAGAGAATGGATCAGATGTTAGGGGAGGTGGAAAGGATCTGGGAGGATGAGTACAGGGAGGGAATACCATAACCAAGATATATTAGGGGAAAATGGCAAAAAAAGGTTAAGATAAAACAAAATACTTAATAAATTAGAATTGGACAAAACAAAAGAAAGAACAAGAAACAGAGACCCCCTCATTTGCACTCATGATTTCCATAAAAAAACACTAGACAGGAAGCCATACACAGAGGACCTGATGTAGACCTTTCCATGCTGCTTCAGTCTCTGTGAGTTCAATGTGCTTCCATCATATTGATTTAGAGGTCTTTGTTTTCTCGGTGTCCTCTAACTCTTCTGGCTCTTACACTCTTTCCACCACCTCTCCAGCAGGATTTTCTGAGCCAGGATTCCCTGAGCCCTAAGGGGGAGGGATTGGATGGAGACATCCACTTAGAGCTGAGTATTACAAAGATTCTCACTCTCTGCATAATAATGCCTGCCTGTGGGTCTCTGATGTGCTCCCACTGCTGCTGGAGGGAACTTCTCTGATGACAGTTAAGCATAACAGAATGTCATTAGAATTTTCAAATTCTTTTTTCTTTGTTAGGCCAATATTGTTTGTTTCCCCTTAGATCCCTTGGCTATCTAGACTCAGGTTTTTCGTTATGCAAGCAATGTCAGTTAAGAGTTGGATGGCTCCACTATCTATTTTTTGATAATTAGGAATCTTTTGATGGTAGAGATGATATTATTTATACAGTATAACATTATCATTCTTTATGACCTTTGTCAGAAGTCATGCTTCAAAGATTCCAAACTGGATTGCCCAGAATATCAAAATGCTGCTATGATCTTACAGTCTTAAAGAACCAGAGAACAAACTGGAAACTATAGCAGCCAAAAAGTACTAGTGAGAATTTTAGATACAGTTTAATACAGTTTAGTAACAGAATATGAAGTGTATATACAAAAGTCCCCTAGCAAGTTAAATTGCTGCAAGTTAAAATGGCAAATAATAATAATAATAATAGTAACAAAAATAGTAAAAAAAAAAAAAAACCCACATTTGGCAGCTGCCACCAGGTCAAAATTGTCAGGGAAAACATGGGGTAATTTCTGTATCTCAGACCACACAGCTATATATTTGTCAAAATAATGAAACAGATTTTTCTTTACATTTTTGCATCTCATTAACAGGAAATCTTACCTAGTGCAAAGACCTGTTACCATTTCTGAAGTCTAGATAGATGTTTGTAAGGTACTTTGAAATAGCTTAAGATAATAAGATTTGTTGAATAAAGAAGCAGATCAGTAGATAAAGATACGATAATATGTAAACTGTTGTCTCTTGGTGGGAAGTTTATGGATCTTCACTGTTCTTTTAGTTTTTCTCTATATATAAATCTTCCTATGTTTCTCTCTATAAGAACTTTCTAATATATAAAATGATTGGAAAAAAATCTGTGGGCATATCAAGTCCCTTTCTGATTTAGAACTTTTCTGCCCAGTTTATGCGTTCATCTAACCATCGGTATTTCTTTATTATTTAAAAATATATGCTAATAAGATTATATTTTATAACTTATGATCTTCTTTTACCTTAACTGTAAGTAATTAGAAACAAATGCTAACAAACACTAATAAGTAAGGCAGTGCTAGAGATAAAGACAGTCCATGGAAGTAATCAGTAGGTACAGTGAAAGGAAACTGTAGTGCTGGCAAATATATGGAAGTTCAGAGGAAATGAATGGGCAAGCAGCTTGGGGTTCAGAACAGAGTTAAAGTCAAGGAAGAAATTGAAGACAAGGTATTGCTCTCTTATTTTGGGGTGGAGGATCCCTATATTCCAGACTGCTCTTTAGTTAAAGATGATCCTCTTGTCTTGGCCTGTGAGTGCTGTGATTACAGGCATGTGAAGCTGAAGAGAGCACAGACGCAAAATAAGAATGAAAAGGAAATCAAAAGATGTCTCTTTTATTTCAGAAACATGTATGTGCACCATGACCCATGGAACCTGTTTTTGTACTTCCCTTGATTAGGAATGTCACTTAAGCTTTGACAGATACCATGATTGTCCCTCAAAACCTAAAATGTTAGCCATCTCAAGTTTCACAGAAAGTCTTTCTAACTTCTTTCTTATCTTTGTTTTTAATCAGCACACTCTCCTAGCTGACTCAGGTCCTAAAACCAGGTGTACAGTGTTTGAAGTACTAGTTAGCAAATACTAAGCAAACAACTTTATTTCCTTTCCTCTGAAGACAAAGAGGCAAGTATCAAGCTGAATGGTGTATTCATTACTTCTCAAGGAGTACTATGTTTTCTATGAATGGGCTTCTTTCATCATCTTCCAGCTGGCATAAAGTGATGGGAATTGTATAGAATAGCCAGAGTATTTGCAATAGTGAGTGTATGTTCTTAGCATGATGTACCTTTGGACATTCTGCAAAACATGCAGTCAATGTTAAATGATGCTGCCTTGCTCAGCAATATACATAAGAAGATCCATTTATACTCTTCAGCATTTAGAAAATAGACAGTAGTTTGAAATCCACTAAGAACTTAGAGCAGATATATACAACCTTTTGAGTTTGCAATGTGTTTTTTTTAATCTAAATCTCAATCATTCAATTTTATAAATAAAGAGTTGGGAGCCAGTTCTGGGGCAAAAACCTGCTAGTTCAGAGAGGCGGAGAAAGCACCCAGCTGCTTCCTCAGCTGTCCAAGAAAGAGAGTTTTTTTCAGAAACAAAAGCTCATCCGACAGAATGCCCCTCTCTTTTACTTCCTGTGTCTGCCCTCCCTCTCCTCTCCCCACTCCTTATCCTCAGCCTCCTGACTTTCTCTTACTCTCTGTGGCTTTTTTCTGTCAACTGATTGCTTGCTCTGCCTCTCTGCCTATGGTTGATTTTATTTAATCCTGTTTCAAGCAGAAAGCTCTTGGATTAAAGATATGTGCTAGGGCTGAGTCACACCACAGCTAGAAACATGTTCCTCCAGTAAACAACACAATTTCAGAGTTCACAGTGTGATCAAATATTCCACAACATTGCAAGACAATATTATCTGTGAGCTTGCATTCTATAACCTCACGCATACAAAATAATTCTGAGTTGTTTGCAATTTTGTGTTGGGTCATATTGATAGTGGTTGTCTGCATTGGCCACAAGTTGTACAACTTTTTGAAGGCATTAGGGGTTAATTTTTGTTGATTTTCAGAATGGTCGATGTATACTATGGTTTTGAGAAACTTTTAGACATTTCTGTTGTAGTACAATTGGACTCTCATATCAGCCTTAGAGCCTTGTACCTCCCCTTCGTTTGCCCAGACTTTCAATAGGCTTGTGTACTTTGGCTTAACATTAATAATGTTGGTGATCCGAATATCTATTTATTTTCATGTCTTGATGGTGAACCTGTAATAATGGAACGTGTAGGACTACATTAGAAATGGTGTCTTAGAGAAACCTTACTGCTTTATTGGCATATGACCTTAAACTGAGAAATTAGTGAAAATGTGACAGAAAGGTCAAAGACAAGATAAGCCGGCACCTTATGTGAGTCAACACTAAAGTTATGGATCTTACTATGACTTTTTCATTGTCTTTCTCTAGGCTTACTCTGTGTTTGATGAAGACATTGGATATTGTCAAGGACAGTCTTTTCTTGCTGCTGTATTGCTGTTGCATGTAAGTAATTTTCCATGTGCTAAATAGCATATTGTTACTAAGTTCATTTTCTACGTGATTTTGATATTCCTTCTGATTTCCTAATTGAGGAAGATTATACATGGCATATATCTTTAAATTATACCTTGGGTAATAATTAAAAGATCTGATGTCCAAGACAGGATAGTTTGCAATTAGTTTTGCTGACTAAAAGCAAATAATTGCTTATTTGGAGTTAATTTTAGCTCAACTATCTTGAATAAAGAAATCAGCTTAAGCCTAAATATCAGAACTTAGATCACTATGAACTATGATACTATAACAAGAAAATCTAGATTTTCTGTGACTTATTTTAATATACTCATTCTTCTAGTCAGTCACTTTCATTTAGCATCAATTGACAGGTTCTGGGCTTCGAAGTACAATAGAGATGAATAATTTGTAATTTTTGTTCAGGATGGGACACAAATAATACACATACCAACTTATTTTTATTCTTCTTTCTGTGATTTTATTGATTTTTATGATGAGAGAAGCAATACATGCTTACTGAGAATTTAGTGTGCTTATCTAAGTGAAGTACTGGGAGAGATAGTAGAGAGGAGATTTGCCCGGCTCACTTCTGCCAGAACTATTAAAAATTTTCTGAAGCAGGTGGCTATTATGGCAAGAAATGATAATTAAAGTTGATAAACTGTAGACAAAGGAACAAACGTAGGTATATGAAATGTTACTAAATTTAGAGAGAAACTACTTTACTACATGTAGTGTGAGGCAAATAGTAAGATAGGCAGAAGCCACATGATAAATACTATAGAATCAGTTTATTAAGGTGACTTTCTTCTAACACAAATGAGCAGTCATTGAGCAAGGGTAGACATTCATATTCTTGTTTTTTTTGTTGTTGTTTTTTGTTTAGAGGGCAAAGCTAAAGAGAACAAACAGCTGTAGAGAGCCTCGCTAAAAAACATTAGTCTTCACATTGTGAAAAAGAAGAAAGTGAGAGGGATTTAAAAGGAAAAAAATAGCAGATTCTTGATTAGTAAAGAAAAGTCAAAGGTGGAATTGAATGAAAGAAGTTTGGGGTTAATGATTAATTTACTTTTCAATTCCTTTTTTTTATTTTTTTTTATTTTTTTTTTCTTTTTTTCTTTTTTTTTTCAATTCCTTTTTTATTAAAAATTTCTGCCTCCTCCCCGCCTCCCATTTACCCCCCTCCCCACTCCACTTCCCCTCCTTCTCCTGTCCAGAGAGCAGTAAGGGTTCCCTGTCCTGTGGGAAGTCCAAGTTCTTCCCCCCTCCATCAAGGTCTAGGAAGGTGAGCATCCAAACAGACCAGGCCCCACCAAAGCCAGTATGCGTAGTAGGATCCAAATCCAGTGTCATTGTCCTTGGCTTCTCAGCAGCCCTCATTGTCTGCCATTTTCAGGGAGTCCAGTTTTATCTCATGCTTTTTCAGTCCCAGTCCAGCTGGGCTTTGTAAGCTCCCAATGGATCAGCCCCACCATCTCAGTGGGTGGGAGCACTCCTCGCAGTCCTGACTTCCTTGCTCATGTTTTCCCTCCTTCTGCTCCTCATTTGGACCTTGGAAGCTCAGTTCAGTGCTCCAATGTGGGTCTCTGTCTCTATCTCCATCCATCGCCAGATGAAGGTTCTATGGTGATATGCAAGGTAGTCATCCATATGGCTATAGGATCTGGCCATTTCTGGCTCCCTCTCCTCCCCAAAGAACTAGCTGGGGGGCATCTCCCTGGACGCCTGGGAACCCTTCTAGAATGAAGTCTCTTGCTAACCCTAAAATAGCTCCCTTAATTAAGATATATACTTCCCTGCTCCCATATCCACCCTTCCTATATCCCAACCATCCCATTCCTCCAAGCTCTCCCCTTCCCCCCTTCACACTTTTCTCTCCCCATCTGCCCTTACCCCCACCCCACCCCACCCCCAAGTTCCATATATTAAAATTCGTCTTACCCTTTTCCAGACCTCAATATTAATCGGAACACACTGAACCTGATAGAGGAGAAAGTGGGAAGTACTCTACAACATATGGGCACACGAGACTGTTTCCTATGTATAACCCCAGCAGCACAGACATTAAGGGCAACACTGAATAAATGGGACCTCCTGAAGCTGAGTAGCTTCTGTAAAGCAAAGGATACTTTTCAATTCTTTGAATTTAGATATTTCTGAGACACTGTTAGAGATGTCAAGCAACTTACTGAAACTAGAGACTGATAACCTGGGAGATATCAAAGCTGACATGATGAGAGTAGATGAGATCACCTCAGTAGAGTAAACAAGACTAGGAAATGAGAGTGAAATCTGAAAACACCAGACATTGAAATTACTGACTTAGTAAGAAGGAATAATACATAGTGCCAGGTGCAGCAAAGAGGCCCCAAAAGTGTAAACTAAAGCATTGCTTTAAGATTTGCACTCTGAAAATGAGCGTTTATAGTAGAGTTGCTGTCTTAATGTGGATTACCTCGTTCTAGTTAAGTGCTGCTCATGGTTCTGTTGTCATGATTGTCTTTACTTCCCTTTAGTTTAATCCCCCTCTGGGTGCATCATCCTTTATTTATGAGCCTATCTGTGTTTTTGCTTTCCTTTTCTTTTTGATATCTTTACATACTGTCTTCTTGGGATGCCCTGTGATACCAAACACTTTATAATCACAATTCTTTGGGGCCCTTCATCCAGCACTGAATGCAAGTAGTATATAAAATAATTAGGTGCCTCCGGAGACTGGACAGTGTGAGCAATGGTATATGTTGTTCATGGCTCAGAGCCAACTTTCTTCTAAAGGAACCTTTGTATTCATTGAGATGAAAAACCGAGATTCAAGTCAAGAGTGATATTGCTTTGTTTTGTACAAAATAATCTTTGAATATTCATATAGTAACCATTTTTTACCTCTCTCCATTGTGTGTCACATTTTGGGAGGAGATGTGAACAAGTATCTACTTATCTTAGATAGGCAGCAGTGGCAGACTAGAGCCCAACTACAAGAGCAGATAAGTTTATTGGGATATGATGCAGTTGCATCACCAAAAAGTCTGCTCCTGCCTAAATGACAACTCACAAAAGCTGAATCCATGAAGATACCAATGCAATTTTTAGCTGGAGAGTCTTCTTTTCTAGCAGTTACCACTGTTTAATAACCTGGAAGAAGAGACTTGTGACTTCTAAGTTTCTTTCTTTCCTGAGTCTTGTAAGACTTTTAAGTTTTATTTACTTCCTGGATCTTAAATTGCCTCCCTCCAGAGGACCTTAGATTTCCCATTGTGTAGGGAACCCTGACTGCTCTTTGGCCTAGAGAGGGAGGGAGTGGGAGTGTGGGGGGAGGGGAGGGGAGGGAAGTGGGAGGAGGAGAGGAGATGGAAATTTTTAATAAAAAATAAAGAAAGAATATTGACCAACCTAGAAAAAAAACAGTTAATAAATACTTTAAATCTAAAAAAATAGAGCCTCCCTCCAAGATAGACTGCTGGATTTAAAAGAAATCCCTACCCAACATAGCCCTTTCTATAAACACATGATAATACATTGATTAAAGTTGAGTGAAAATATAGCACTAACAAATCTGTCTGTCATGACGTTTTTGGGAGGCTTAGCTAATTCCCAGATTTGTAACTATTTGGAAATCTACCCAAATAACAGTTCTTACCACCTAAGGAGAGCCAGAATGAGTCAAATAACTAGAAAAGTCGAATACTCTGAACTTTTATGTTTTACCTATTTACAGTAATGAAGATCATATAACTAGTCAGTCTTTGTGAACTTGGTCACTAAAGTAGTTCCCAAGACAGACATTGTTTTTGTGAGAATCGGGTGGATTCATGAATGTGTCTAATAATGGCAGCTGCTATTTCTAAAACTAACAATTATATGCACTGACAATTTTCTTTTGTCCACTTATCCTGCTCATTTAATTGGTAACACATAGGAAGCTAATGAGCAAACATTTGACTTAATTGGGTTTTGCATCTATTTTATTTAAAGAGAAAAGTAAACAAATAACTAGCAGTTGACATTCTATTTGCATTTCAACACATAAACAGAAAGTAAGACTCACGAACTTATGACTTTCTAAATACTCAGCATCTATCTTTATTGAAAAAGAAGTCAGGAAATCAATAGAGTATTCACCAGCATCAGAGAAGAAGGTAGATAATTCTAAAAGACGCAAAACCTAGTGAGGAGGAATAAGAAACAATTTTATAGTTGATGTCCTTGCCTCCTGTTACCACTGAAGGCTGTGCAGATGCCCAAGGTCTGGTCAGCCACCTGAGACCATGTTGGTGTCCAACGGCCATGCAGCAGAGGCAGGGGAGAAATATCACACATAGACACACACAGACACACACAAATACACACACACACACACACACACACACACACACACACCATTTCCATCTACTCCTGAGGGAGGTGGAAGAGCTGACCCTGAGGTTATAAGAGCAGGAGAGCTGTCCCTTCCCCCAACCCCTAATACCAGCTGCAGCACCCTGGAGAGTGATCCCTACACCTCACCTGGGCAACACAGTAACTGGTCCTGAAGGTGTAGGTGTGGGAGAACAGACCCTGAGGGTGTGCAAACCAGAGAACTGACCCACCTCTTGCTCATTGCTGTGAGGGGTGAACTAGTCAGGGAATGCTGGAGAGCTCACCCTAGTGCTGAATCTCCCCCAAGTTGCTTTTGGTCATATGTTTTATCGCAGGAACAGAAATTCTAGCTAGGATACTATTATAAAATACAATAAAATAAAATACCTAGGAATAAAGTTAACCAAAGGAGTGAAAGAGCTCTATAATGAAAACTCTAATAAAACATTGATGCAAAAAATTGAAGATATCTCAAAACACCCATAGACATAAAAAAATAAAATAAAAATTTTAAAATAGAAATGATAAATATTTACAGAGGTCATATATTTAACCTGATTTAGAAATTATACAAATGTAGCTGGCTATAGTGGCACGCACCTTTAATCCCAGCACTCAGGGAGCATAAGCAAGTAGATGTATCTCTATGAGTTCAAGATCATCCTGGTCTATGCAGTGAATTTTAAGCCAGCTGGATCTGGAACCAAAGCCAGATCAGCCATAGTGAGACTAAAATTTCAAAACAAAACAACATTAAATTTATATATGTATCAAAACATCACATTTTATCCATTATTATAATTAATATAACTTATATATATTCATTTTAAAATTAAACAAAGTAAAACATCCAGGAAACAAAAAGGTATGCACCTCACCTAGGCATCACAAGAATCAAGCCTGTTGGTGAAGTGTGGTGAATCAGCCCTTAAGGTGTGAACCTGGGACAGTTGTCTCCATTATGCCTCTGTCTTGTGGCTGCAAGGTGGGGGAGAGATGCCTCCCCCATCAATACCTGAAGCAAGTGTAAGAGATGGCTTTGAGGTCCTAAGTGAGAGCAGGAGAGTTGTTCCTGCCCCTCATCAGCTGCAACACTTGGGAGAGTGCCTCCTACACCTTGCATGGACAACAGGGCAGAGCTGCCTGTGAAGGTGTAGGTGTGGAGAACTGACCCTGAGCGTGTGAAAGTGGGAGAACTGCCCCTGCCCTTTGCTTATTGCTGCAAGGAGTGAACTAGCAGGACAGTGCAAGAGAGCTCACCCTGGTGTTGAAGACGGGATCGCTGTTGAACTGACCATCCCTGCAACTACCCAGGCCCAGAACCAATGTTATATGTTTGTCCACCCCAATATTCACCCCATTTCTGATCTGCTGGAGCATGGGGGTAGGAATGAGAATTAGTCCTGTGGACACAGGGCAGCAGAATATCCACGACACAGAGCAGAAACGGAATGTCTATAACAAGTCCCAGTGAGGGCCTCGAACCAGACCTATGAGTCTTCGTGATTAACACTTGCATGTAAAGATGTATGGATAAAGGTATTGTGTGACTGTGTCACACTGCAGCTTCCACAAATGAGATTTTCCCTTTCTTTCTTTTTTTTCTCTTAAATTTTATTTTGTTTTATGGGGTGAAGTTTGCAAGGGCAGAGGGGACAAGAGATGAGTGGAATAGAATTCATGATATCAAAGACACAAAGAATAAATAAAAAGAAAGTTTAAAAATGCTTTTAAAATATATATTCCAAAGCCGGGCGGTGGTGGCGCTCGCCTTTAATCCCAGCACTCGGGAGGCAGAGGCAGGCGGATTCTCTGAGTTCGAGGCCAGCCTGGTCTACAAGAGCTAGTTCCAGGACAGGCTCTAGAAACTACAGGGAAACCCTGTCTCGAAAAAACAAAAAAAAAAAAAAAAAAAAGAAGAAGAATATATATTCCAGGCCGGGCGTTGGTGACTCACGCCTTTAATCCCAGCACTCGGGAGGCAGAGGCAGGCGGATCTCTGTGAGTTTGAGACCAGCCTGGTCTATAAGGGCTAGTTCCAGGACAGGCTCCAAAGCTACAGAGAAACCCTGTCTCGAAAACCAAAACAAAAAAAAGAATATATTCCAAAAAGTTATTTTAATAGTATAAAAGTACTAAAAACCAAGTTACTTTGTAATTTTCAAAAAGGTAAAATTTTACTCATGTAACTCCTTTATCTTTCTGGGTAGTTTTATGTAAAGCACTGTTGTAGGTGTTGATGTATAAGGGCGTTCCTGTTTCCAAGGAGAGAAGAGGAGAGAAATGTATATTGCCTATCACATAATTTCATTTAATCCTTATGGCATTTCTTTGTATGTTATTAATTTCTATTATTTAAAACTAAAATATTAGGCCCTCAGAGCTTAGCTGTTTCAAAATCATCAGGTCATAACTAACAACATATCTGGGAATTTGTATATGTTTGTATGACTTCACAGTCATGTTTCTTCCGCTGCAGTATCTTTCTTTTAAAGAAAAAAAACTATTGAATTATTTATATTAAGTGATTGTGTTGGGGTATATATGCATGTGAGTATAGGTTGCATTTAGAAGCCAGAAAAGGGGAATTATATCCCCTGGATCTAGAGTTAGCAACTGTTAATGAGTAACAATATGAGTGCTAATAATTTGACTCAGGTCCTCTGCAAAGCAGTGTATTAATTTACTTTACAATTGCTATGATAAACACCGTACCGAAAACCAATTTTTGGAGGAAAAGGTTTATTTCATCTTACAGAAAAGTAAGGATAGGGAACTGGAGACAGGGACTGGAGCAGGAGAGATGAAGGAACAGTGCTTACTGGTTTTGCACCTCTGACTCACATTTAACTATCTTTCTTTCCCTTTTTTCTTTTGTCCCCTTTGAATTTTCAGACGGGGTTTCTCATGAAGGCAATGGCTCTCCTGGAGCTTGATTTATAAACCACCCTGACCTCAAACTCACGAGATCCATCAGCCTCTATCTCCTGAGTGCTAGGATTAAAGGTGTGCACAAAATATCACCCTGCTTTAGCTACCTTTCTTATGCATCGAGAACCACCTGCCTAAGGATGGCACCTCTCAATCAGTCATTGGATCAAGAAAATGCTCCCACATTCTTGCCCACAGACCAAGATGTTGGGCTTTTTGTCTATTACTGTTCCTCTTCATCACCAACTATAGCTTTTGTCAATCAAAAACGGAAAACTAACAAGGGCAAGCCCAAGAGCACTGCTGAGGCAGTGCAGCTATGCAGCTCTGTGCATCTCGGCAGCTCTGTTGCATTCTTCCTATAATCACAGGCATTTCTGGAAATCATGAGGAGCATGACTGACTATAGTTTATTATAGATTAATGTGTCATATAAAATAACCGGTGCATTTCTACCTTTCTTTTCCTGTAAACTTACTTCTCAAAGAGCAGTGAAATTGCTTAGTGAGTAAAGTCAGTATCTCTGCTTTAAAAAACTCGTGGTGTTTTCCCACTGAACTTAGAGTAGGGCTCTAAACTTTGTTTATTGATTTTTATTGAGCTATACATTTTTTTCTGCTCCCTCCCTGTCTCTATCCTCCCCTTCACCCTCCCCCAAAGTTCCCATGCTCCCAATTTACTCAGGAGATCTTGTCTTGTTTCTACTTCCCATGTAGATTAGATAAAATGTATATCTCTCTTAGTGTCCTCATTATTGTCGAAGTTCTCTGGGATTGTGATTTGTGGACTGGTTTTTCTTTGCTTTATGTTTAAAAACCACTTATGAGTGAGCACATGTGATATTGTCTTTCTGGGTCTGGGTTACCTCAGCTCAAAATTTATCTTTCTAACTCTACCCATTTGCCTTGCAAAATTCAAGATGTTATTTTTTTCTGCTGTGTAGTACTCCATTATGTAATGTAACATTTTCCTTATCCATTCTTTGGTGGAGGGGCATTTAGGTTGTTTCCAGGTTCTGCCTATAACAAACAATGCTGCTGTAAACATCATTGAGCACATGTCCTTGTGGCACGATTGAACATCCTTTGGATATATACCCAAAATTGGTATTGCTGGGTCTTGAGGAAGGTTGTTTCCTAATTTTCTGAGAAATCGCCACATTGACATCCAAAGGGGCTGTACCAGCTTACATTCTCACAAGCAATGCAGGAATGTTCCCTTTACCCCACAACCTCTCCAGCATAAGTTGTCATCAGTGTTTTTGATCTTGGACATTCTTCCATTCTTAGAGGTGTAAGATGGCATCTCAGAGTTGTTTTGATTTGCATTTCTCTGATGACTAAGGATGTTGAACATTTCCTTAAGTGTCTTTCAGCCATTTTAGATTTCCTCTGTTGAGAGTTCTCTGCTTAGGTTTATACTTTTTTTTTTTTTTGTTTTGTTTTTTTCAAGACAGGGTTTCTCTGTAGCCTTCGAGCCTGTCCTGGAACTAGCTCTTTGTAGACCAGGCTGGCTTTAAACTCACAGAGATCTGCCTGCCTCTGCCTCCTGAGTGCTGGTATTAAAGGCATGCACACACCACTGCCCAGCTGGATATTTGTTCTTTTGATGACTAATTTCTTGAGTTCTTTGTATATTTTGGAGATTAGACCTCTGTCTGATATGGGGGTTAGTAAAGATCTTTCCATCCTTTAGACTGTTGTTTTGCCTTGTTGGCCATGTCCTTTGCTTACAGAAACTTTTCAGTTTCAGGAGGTCCCATTTATTGTCTGTATCTGAGTTTTGCCAGAGCTAGTTCCATCAGCTCCTGAGAGCCAATTGCTAATTTCAGAATTTCTGAAATTATCAGTTGTTTTAAAATTAGATTGTAGGTCTTATCTTGATTCTCCATGCCTTTCTCGTTTTTTTTCAAAAACCATCCAAAGAACCAAACGAAGACTCCAAACCACATAAAAGCTATCAAACTTGGAAGAAAAGCCCGACATTTGACATCTGTGCTAGCCCCTGTGAACCCGGTTTTATTTTTGGTGAGAATGACTGTTGCACCTTCATTCCCAGGATAGCTTAGTGTCTATCAAATCCTTTAAGCTCTCAGAGTCTTTTGGTATATGTTTGGTATTTTTATATTGTCCTTGACAATCAAGGAATAAGAGTTGTAATATATGAAGGCTTAACAGCTCATTGGCCCCAGTATTGTTCATTTTTCTCTAAATATGGTTCTGGACAGTAAAAAATATAAACAATTTATGGGCAATGTTGATCAAGGGAATTCTGAAATCATGTTGCTTGAAACCTCATGTGTTATAAAATGTGTATGGGTATCTGTTTAATATCTTTGGGCATTTTTTGTTTTGGTTTCATTTCTTTTCTTTTTTTCTTTTTTTAAAAGGTTTATTTATTTATTGTATATATACAGTATTCTTCTCTGCCAGAAGAGGACACGAGATCTCGTTATAGATTGGTTGTAAGCCACCATGTGGTTGCTGGGAACTGAACTCAGAACTCTGGAAGAAAGTAGTGAGGAGACGAGCAGGCCTGCTTTTCATTCCGCCCGGATCCCACATGAGTAGCTTTACACTCGAAATAACAACACACAAATTGTATTCATTTAAACACTGCCTGGCCCATTAGTTTCAGCCTCTTATTAGCTAATTCTCACATCTTTGCGGCTTAACCCATATTTAGTAATGTGTGTAGCACCACAAGGTGGTGGCTTACCAGGAAAGATTCAGCATGTATGACCTGGCGGCTGGCTTCATAGCGACTGACCCAGAGAGGAGAGGCATGGCGATTGACCCACTTCCCTTCTTCCCAGCATTCTGTTCTGTCTTCCCCGCCTACCTATGTTCTGACCTCTCTAAGGGCCAAGGCAGTTTCTTTATTAACCAATGAAATCAACAAAACAGAAGACCATCCCACATCAAGTCAGTGCTCTTAACCTCTGAACTATCTCTCTAGCCTCAGGTTTCATTTCTTAAAGATTTAAACATCGCACATTAACAGATAAAAATAATATGCCAGTTAAAAATTAACACACTATGAACATAACTGAATTGATTGTTAAAAGTGATTAGTCAAAACTAATCACTTCCTAATCATTTTACAAGTTTTTACAAGCTGCATAAGGCCATCTCTTGTCTGTTCTATCTGTTTGGCAGATGACCTGTGTTAATAGTGTGCTGTACATCACTGCTATGTCTCTTCTTACGCCAGCCCACTTGTTTCTCCTTGTAAGCTATGGATAGTGAAAACATTTTTTGGGTTACAGTGGAATGCTTCTAGCCCCATAATATTGGAATTATTAACACAATATTCTATTTATTATGACATAGTCACTACATTGTCAATAAAATTTTTTGCCATTGTTAAAGTCATTGATAGCCACTTGAAAGTGAATATTGTTTAACTTTCAAAATGTTTTCATATCATAATCTGTGTTGCATAATATTATGTCTAGGTTTATCTTTCACTTTCTTAGTATTGCTACTATATTGAGTTATATCCTTTCTAATACACAATTGTCATAACTTCAAAAGCAAAGTAAAACTCAGTATATGAGTTTCCTTTCTTATTTGCTGTAAAAATGTCAATCAGTATTAACTACTTGTGTGTAATTTGTCTTTTCTAAGATACTTCTTTTCATTTTTTAAGCCTTTTATATTTCTGCAATATTTTATGCTTGCTCCATTAATACTGATAATGTATACATTTACTTATTTATGTGTATGCATATGTATGTATATATGTTCACACATATCTGTGCTTGTGAGTTCAAACGCAGGTCACCTACTTGTTGAGCTGCCTCAACAAGTCCTGAGAATAAATATATTGATTAAAGAGAAGTATCAAGAGAAAATGAAGTAGACATGTTAAGTAGAGCCCATTACTCTTTAAAAAGAAATAGTTATGTTTCCATTTTCAAAGGGCCATATATTTCTAATCAATTATTATGTTGTTATCTAATCTCTTATTTAATTATCAGCCTTTTAAAATTCATAGGAATAATTGTAATCTTTTATCATCAAAAAATGTCTGGGACTCCATATTCCTTTCTATATAGTCTTTACAGATAGTATTTTTCTCCCATAAATGGATGACTACTTTATAGATTTTTTTCTTTGTTGCTTATTAACTAAGAGCTGAAAGTATGTGTCTATACTGCAGAAATTAGGCAAGGAGGATACTCACTCTAAGACTACCTCTCTTCCTATATATAACCATATTAGGCTTTTAATAAAGATTATGGACTAGAATTATTAGTAACTGTCACAGTTTTCCTTTTTTGCATCAAACCCAAACTATTAAACAGTGTTGTTTTTCAAGTGTATTAATTAGATGTGTTGTATTCTTTGTGTGATGAAGAGAGACATGGAGAAGATATACAAGTTAAGGTAAATATATTTGTGTCACCTTGTTATTGTCCTATGGCCCATTGAAAATGGAAACATAACTATTTCTTTTTAAAGATTAATGGGCTCTACTTAACATTTCTCCTATCTTGTCTTGGAAAATTTTGGCAGTTGCCTTCTTTTGTGTCTTGCTTGTCCAGTTTGTACAGCATACTGTCAGCAGTTGAGGCAAGGACAGTTTCTTGCCCAGTGATTAACTTTGCCACAATGAAAACAAACTCCATAGAGAGGATCTTTGATATCAATTATCCTTTTTCAAAGTAAGTTTGTACTGTCAGGAGCAAACATGTCTCACTGTAATGAAAAGCCTTACATTATTAAAAGATCTTAAATGGGGGCTGGAGAGATGGCTCAGAGGTTAAGAGCACTGGCTGCTCTTCCAGAGGTCCTGAGTTCAATTCCCAGCAACCACATGGTGGCTCACAACCATCTGTACTGAGATCTGGCACCCTCCTCTGGTGTGCGGGCATACATCGAGGCAGAATGTTGTATACATAATAAATAAAATCTTTTAAAAAGATCTTAAATGGCATATTCTATAGATCTCTGAGGTATTTGAAGACCATATATCTAACTAAACTTTATCTGTGCATGACATGGAAAACATACCTAACACGACTATAAATTTGATCGTTGTACATGAGTAACTGCTTTTAATCTGCATTTCTTAATTATCCTAAATAGTTTCTAATCATGGATTTTAAGGACTAGAACTTTATATTTTTTAATGAGCTACATAGGTACAATACTTTAAACAAAAGTGGAAACATATATACAGTGTGTTTTAACAAAAATAACCGTAAATTTATATCAATATAAAAAATCCCTACCACTGAAAAGTATTTGAGACTAGTAGTTGCTTTCTCTTTAGTTTACAAGGAGATTCAATTATCTACCCTTTTATATCCTATCATTCCTATATGCCACCTTTTTTCTTTTTAAAACAAAATTGTGAATCTGATCTCCTTTGCTTAGTTTCCTCCCTGACCATGACTAATAACAACTTACAGTCAACCTTCCTAAATGATGATAAACATCTATAGCCCACTGACCAACTAAAACCACCCACTCCACTTCTTGGGAATGTTGGTGTAATGTTTTTAATTACTTCCTGTTGTCTGTATTGGTGGCATCTTTAGGAGACCCTGAAAAAATTTAGATGATGGTAAAATCCTGGGAGAGCTAGCTGTTGTCCAGTCTCTTAGTGTGATAGGAAAGTGCAGGACCTATTTGAGGTCCTCCTTGGAGTAGTCTATGAGGCTGGACCATCTGGGCTAACTGCCTTGAAGTTGTCCTGTTCTGACTGTTCAAGAGCCTATATTTTTCTGATGTCAAAGGCCATTGTTCCACCCAGACAGTTTGTCACTTAACTGTTTTAAGGGTAGGGTTGTTAGTACCTCCTAAAGATCAACAGCTACTGTTGCATATGTAGAATCTGAATGGTCAGTGAGTGTTCTTGATAATATCTTTCAATATTTCTCTCAGAAGCATTCTTTAGGGTTTGTTTCTGAGATTGGAAAAGTGTTAATCTATTTTTTCAATTACTATAACAGATCATGTTCTCATGAATTTATTGCTATGTTAGCCACCTTTGGCTTTAACTTTCCAATCTGTCTTTCTGACCCTATACTTTCTATTCCTCTTGTACTTTGTTTTTCCTGAGATAAAGTTCCAATCCCTAGAACTGGATATTTGTCTCCTGAAGAAGCCAAACTGGATGCCAAGATTTGGGTGAAATTATTGTTACATCCATGCTTATGTCAACCAAACCTTCAATTGCAATGTCACTTATTCATATTTGTAGCTTTGTTCTTTGATAATTTATAGAAGTTTGCCAAAATGCTTGTTTTATGGTCTTTCCTAAAAATTTTGTTTCATCTACCAAAACTGTTCTGTCGCCCAGAGAAGTATGGTTTTACAATAGGCATTAGGTTTTTAATTTCTCTGTAGATGAATTTCTGATAGGGAATTGTTGAACCAAATTTGATATCAGGGCCTAGGAAAGGCCCCCTATGTCATTTGCTGATGTCAAAGGGTTACCTTGCATGTCCATTGTTGATCTGCATTCATCAGTTCTATACCAGCTTTTGCCACATCTTCTACATACTCCAGAAGGCTGGAGCATTGTTTGGATTACCTCTAGATAAAACCTTATTTCTGGGAATGTCTTGCCTACAATCCCTTTTCAGATGACCTTGTTTACCATAAGGACTGAAAGAAGTATAGCAGCATCAATAAGATTCTGAAAGGATAGCATTACACTATCGAAATTTAAAACATGACCAAAGATTGGTGGTCTAACAACTATAACTCTAGAACTTAGGAGAATTAGGCAGTACATAATGAGTCCTTGCTTAATCAATCAATCAATCAATCAATCAACAAATAAATAAATAATCCATTTATTCTTTGTCAGTCTAATCCTTCTTTTGTGGCTATACCTTACCACAGCCCATCCCTGTGTCAAAGGTGATGTGTAGACAAAGTTGCTTGTTGAAATTATTCGTGTTAAAAATAATAATAACTCAATTATCCATTGATAGGAAGCTGATTAGATGAACTCTGGCATGTTCAGACAATCAAATACTCTGTAGCTATTATAAAAATAAAGATGCAACTGTTTATATAACAAGAGGGAAATAATTTTAATTTCTTAATGGGAGAAAAACAAGCTATGTTATACATGTATGTAATATATATATACCTTTTGTGTAGGACAGGGGAAAGTAAATAGAATGTAATTATTTTATAGAAAAAATATGTGAAGTATTTTTTTGCAGAAACAGTGGCAGAACCCAGAATTATTGAGTAGTTAGGAGAATTTTTTCCAGAGAACGGGGGCAGATATGTAAAACTAATGACATAGTACACTTTCAGTCATTCCTGTGAAGGACTTGAAAGACCTTTTCATATATTCTGAACAAATGGCATTCATTCATATTTCATATGTGTGTTTCCTGTAGATGCCAGAAGAGCAAGCATTCTGTGTCTTAGTGAAAATCATGGATAAGTATGGATTACGAGATCTATATAAAAACAATTTTGAAGATCTCCATTGCAAATTTTATCAACTTGAGAAACTAATGCAGGTAAGGAAAAGCGGGAAATTCTATTACCCACAGGTTTGTTGTTATCAAAAATCCCTAATATGAGCAATAATTAATTGTGAAGCTTTAATGAATACAATTGAAAATGTAAATAGATTTATTTTATTAATGCTTTTGACTTTTCAGACATAAAAGTTACTTTTTCTGAAAAGTCAGTGTTTCTTGTAGGATTTAAGAGTCAAATCGCTATATTTAATAAATGAAAAATTAGTTGGGCCTAATGATCATTTAGATACTTTATTTAAACCATCATGTAGATGTGTTTGGGTCCTTTTCAAGGTAATCATTTTGTATAATAGTTTAGTGTATGTGTGTGTGTGTGTCTGCATGTGCATGTATGTGTGTGTGTGAATGTGTGAGCTATTTAAGAAGAAAATGAAAATGATCTTTTCTGTGTCTTTGCTTCTGTTTTTCAGTTATGGAAATGCTTTGTGCTTGGCCTCTCAGGCCTTTGAAAAGCATTTGCATGTTTAATTATTGAAAGAGTAAAGGTAGCCTAAAGGGCTTGTTAGGAGCTAGTTATCTTTATTATACTCATGCATAATTTTACTTTTTCATTTTTCATACAATCAAGATTGGATTGTTAAAGATGTATTTTTTATTTACATGAATACATACGTACATACATACATACATACATACGCAAATGTATTTGGGTGTCCAGAGAGGGCAGCATATCTCCTGGAGCTAAAGCTGTAGGTAGATGGTAGCTACCTGACTTGAGTGTAGGGAACCAAACTCAGGTCTTCTGGAGCATCAGCAAGCGCTCTGAACTGCTGAACCATCTCTCCAACCCATAGATAGGTTTTAATATCTGGTTATGCTTTGTAGTTTTCCAAGTGTTCGAGAATATTTTAAAATCATGCTATATAACCTCAGATAATGTTGTTTGATGATTTATAAAGTAAATATACATTTTGTTTCTAGGTAAGTCAAAGGTGAATTCTGTGACTTACCTTGGAGTCACAATTTTCATTAGAATGCAGGTGTTCTGAGAGAACAAGATTTCCCAAGGTAGCAAGAACACTTGTGTTAGCAAGGATAATCTTTGTTATAAGTCTTTGCTGTCTGCACTCATCTGTCATGTGTTTAATTCCCATCTCCTGTCGTCACTTCTGTACACTGACAAATACCAAATCACTGCTGGAATACAATTCAAATACAACAGAGAACTTGATAGAAATTGCAGTTGTTGAAGAAATAATGCTTCTTCAGCAATCGTCCTCCTAACTCTTTTATTTTGACTTTTAGGAACAACTGCCAGACCTGTACAACCATTTTTGTGATCTGAACCTAGAAGCTCATATGTACGCATCCCAGTGGTTCCTCACACTTTTTACTGCCAAGTTTCCTCTCTGCATGGTGTTCCACATCATTGACCTACTGCTGTGTGAGGTACAGTGGCCAACTTTCATACTTGTAGCAAACTAGCAAAGTCTACTTAAAACAAGTTACTTATTTTTTCTCATACTTTTCTTCTTAACCCATACTTACAGACCAAAATTTCATTTGAATTTTTAATAGAGATTATGTAATTTTATTATTTGTTAGTAATAAAAACATTAAGGCTTATGTAATTCCCACAAAATAAAATTAGATGCTTAAATTTGTGTTATTATATTCCTAATAAGCCTATATCTGTGAATAATATATCAGCAGTATAACTTTTAGAAAGGCTAAATAAATGAATTTAGAGCCAGGGGTTTTTACTGTTGATGCCCTATTATTACATTAGGGAATATGATTGAGACACACACACACACCTCCAGAAATTAATTCCTTCATTTGTTAGCTCCCTCTGTGTGTATGGTATTTTTGGTTCCTCCAAGAGAGAAAACTAATAAAAATTTTGGACCTTGTAATCTTCCTTTTTTTTCCTTTTCTTCTTCACTTTTTCTTTCCTTCTTGAAATAGTAGGATTCAAACTTTTGGCTTTGTGCATTCCAAACAAGTGTTCTGACACTGAATTACAGTAGAAAGCATCAGGAATTCATTTTCAAATATTCCTTTGGTGTTTGTCTTTGTTTACTCTATTCTTTTTCGTTCCCTTAGTTCACTATATTTATTTTCTCTGTCTTCTTTCAGAGTGGTGGTGTGAAGGTTGAACCCTGCCTTATCCATGCACATATTCTATCACTGAAGTTCAACCCCATACCCACTTTTTCCTTTTAAATAATTTATTACAATACGCATCTAATATTGTATTGTCTGTCAAAGTGCCTGACAATTATCTTGAAAGGTAGTTTGATGGGCCAGGCATATGGTGCACACCTTTAATCCCAGTACTCAGGAGGCAGAGGCAGTAGAATCTCCACGAGTTACAGGCCAGCCGGAGCTACATAGTGAGATTCTGTCTTTAAAAAGAGGGAAGGGTAGCTTGCTTGATGAAAAGAAAAGTATATATTTAAATGTAAGTATAAATGTATATAAAGGTAAGACTACCCATTTTAATCATTTTAGACATTTAAATATACATAAATGTAAGACTACCCATTTTAATCATTCTAGACATTAGTAATTTGACTCTAAAAATAGTATTTGTATAATCTAAATGTTATTTCTCAGCCTAATGAGAAACATTTTATATGCAAACATTGCTGGACTTTTGTTCTCAAAGGTTCTTGTTATTAGTTGCATAGCATCTGAAATTGGAAAGCATTTTGTAGGCAAGGAAGGTTTTTAATAATTTATGAGGTATTTTTGATAAGGAAAATCTCAGTGCTTTGCTAAATTCACAGAAAAAGATTTTTAGTCTTGATTATGTAACAACTATTAATGCTAATTGATAATATATTCATTGTCCTTTTCATTTTACTTATAAATTGGTCTATAAAATGCCATTTTAAATCCAGGCAGTGGTGGCACATGCCTGTAATCCCAGCATTTGGGAGGCAGAGGCAGACAAATCTCGTGAGTTTGAGGCCAGACTGGTCAAC
This sequence comes from Arvicola amphibius, assembly GCF_903992535.2. Classification (NCBI taxonomy): domain Eukaryota; kingdom Metazoa; phylum Chordata; class Mammalia; order Rodentia; family Cricetidae; genus Arvicola; species Arvicola amphibius. Next base: position 61,066,441 of record NC_052058.2, read on the forward strand.
AAAGCTTTCCAGGATAGCCAGGACTGTTATACAGAGAAAACTTGTCTTGAAAAACAAAACAATAACAACAAAAATGCCATTTTAAATGTAACCAGTGAGAGAACACAAAGAAGCTAAAACCTTCTTCAGCATATTATTATCAGTCACAATATACACAAAGAAAACTTGGGCATTTATGGCCTTTGCCTGATTATCCTGAATGGTTTTGACCCCATTTTAAACATAGTACTCTTTTAGAAGAAACCAAATTCAGATATTTGAGTTCTATAATCCTAAAACCAGCTAATATTCAGAATTAATTCTGCTAAGTCTTCATAGGCTTTCCAGGTTATACACTGAGTTAAGGATAGTACTTCATGAAATGAGGAAAGTGACTATGATATGTTAATGGTTTTCGTATTTTATACAGTATGAACTTGAAATTACCATCATCACTTTATACTGTTCGTAAAAAGGTTACCTGTGTTCATACTAGATTAGTTTGTGATTTTCATTACAGAGGTTAGTGTGCTTAACTGTTTTTCTAATTGGATTTCTCTATTGCTTCTGGTAGATAGTATTGCTGTAGTGTCATTTGCTGGATAGATGATGTTCTGAAATTGTCTCCTGAACTATGACACCTGGCACTGTTTGTGGGTCTTCTGGAATCTGCATTCACATTTTTTTTTGCAAAATTTAATCATAAAGACACTTAAATTTCTAATGTTGAATACTAAGAAAATCACTTTATAGTAAAGAAATGCAAACAAAATTTAAAAGCCTTCCTGTCCTTTGTCATCTGTGATCACAGTGGATGATTGCAATTAATAAAACCACCAGATGTTTCATTCTTCTTTTAAATTTATTTATTTGCTGTGTTTGGGGTTTTTGCCTGCACCATATAAACATGTACATGCCTGGTACTTGTGGAGGCCAGAAGAGGGCATCAGATCCCCAAGGACTGGAGTTACAGGTGATTTTAAACCATCATGAGAGTGCTGGGAATTGAACCTGGGTCCTCTGGAAGAGCATTCAGTGCTCTTAACCACTGAGCTGTCTCTCCAGCCAGATGTTTCATTCTTTCACCTTCAACTTATACTCTATGATAATATTTCTTATTATCATAGAAAGTAATTTTTCATTATTATATTTTAATACATTGTTTATTTAAAATTCTCTTTTGTTTTTCTGTAAAAATTCTTTTCTCCCCTCTCATGGACCCTTTCTTTGTGAGACTGGGTTACCTCACTAAATGTAATAATTTCCAGATTCATTAATATTACCAAAAGTTTCATTTTTCCTTATGGCTGAATAAAAGTTCATTGTGTGTACACACACACACACACACACACACACACACACACACACATATGGGGTTTTCGTTTTCCATTCATCTGTTGGTGGACATCTAGGTGGGATACACTTCATGGTTATTGCGAATAGTGCCTCAGTGAACATGGATATGCACGAATCCGTGCTACTTATTCAGAGTTTTTAGGATGTACCTCATAGTAGTAGAACTGAGTCATAGGAAAGTTTTAGGTTTAGGTGAGTAGGAAGCCTCCTGTCCAAATTTGCTTCTCTGTTGCTATGATAAACACCTTGACCAAAAGCACCTTTTTACATGGCTTACACTTCCTGATCACAGTCCATCACTGAGAAAAGTCAGGTCAGGACCTCAAGCAGGAGCAGAGGCAGGAACAAAGGAATACTGACTTGCTCCCCGGGTTTTGCTCAGCTTCCTTTGGTATACAGCCCAGCCCTACTCCCTCAGGGATGGCACTGCCTGCATGAAAATGCGCCAATTGCTGACATTCCCATGACATTTTCATGGAGGCAATTCCTCAATTGAGATTTCCATTTGCCAGGGGGCTCTATCAGTATCAGACTGACCCAGCCAGCACACTTCCAGTGATTTTCATACTGTCCGCACTAGTTTACATTTCCAGCTGTGAATAAGTGTTTTGTTTCTTGTCTCCAGATTCTTGCCAGCATTTATTTTGTTAATGATGGCCATTCTGACTGTAGTGAGGTAGACTCTTAAAGGAGTTTAAATTTGCATTTCTCTGGTAGGTAAGGATATTGGATATGCTTTATAACTTTATTGGCCATTTGTTTTTTTCCTCTTTTAAGAAGGGTCTCTTCAGTTTATTTGTCCATTTATTGATTATTCATTGATCAGCATTTTGTTTTATGCATGTTTAATTCTTGCAGTTGTTTATATATTTTAGGTACCATTACCATATCCAAATCTGACAGAAATTTTCCCCCATTCTGTGGGCTGTGTTTTCACTGTTTTGATATTTCCCTTCCCTATGCAGAAAATTTCGATTTAATATAATCCCATATATAGCATTTCTTATACTGTTGGAATCCTTTTTAGAATGTTCTTGCTTTAGTTGTTTTAGAATGTTTTAGAATGTTACTTTTATCCTAACTTATTTTCTCATAGCAGGTTTTAAACTAAGGCTTTTGATCCATCTTGGTTTGTTTTTGTGTGTGATATGTAGGTGATACGGATCTAATTTCATTCTTTTGTATATGGCTATCCAAATTACCAGCGCTATTTGTCGAATGGGGTACTTTTTCTCTATTGTATTTTTTAACTCCTTTGTAGATAACATTAGATGGTCAAAAATGTCCATTTATTTATGGATCTTCTCTTCTACTGGCCCACATGTTTTCATGCCATTACTTTGCTTTCTTTGTCACAGTATTTCTGTGGTACAAATTTGAGGTCAGTGCCGGGCGGTGGTGGCGCATGCCTTTAATCCCAGCACTCGGGAGGCAGAGGCAGGCTCTGTGAGTTCGAGACCAGCCTGGTCTACAAGAGCTAGTTCCAGGACAGGCTCTAAAGCTGCAGAGAAACCCTGTCTCGAAAAACCAAAAAAACAAAACAAAACAAAAAAAAATTTGAGGTCAGGTGTTGTCATAGCTCCAACAGTATTGTTTTTGTTTAGGATTGTATTCGATATCTGTGTCTTTTGTATTTACATATGAATTTTAGAATTATCTTTACTAGTTCTGTGAAGAGTGTATTTGTGGGATTGCATTTGAATCTGTAGATTAATTACTTTTGATAACACAGCCATATTTACACATTCTGCTAGTCGTGGAGCATGGATATTCTTTCTGTTTTGTAGTTTCTTTCTCTGGTGTCTTAAAGTTTTCACTTCAGAGATCTTTTACCTCACTGGTTAAGCTTATTTCTGTACCTACACATAGCTTTTCAAAATGTAGGGTGGGTTATAGTCGTAGCATCATTATTTCCAAGGAAGTAACAGAGTAAAGTAGCTTTTCAAAATAAACTCTGTAAGAAACAGCATTGTAGTGTGCTCAGGATGTTCATTCTTTCCACTAACTCATCTTTGTCATCTCTGTCAAGGATTATTTTGCAAAGAAGCTTTTGAATAAACTTTGACTTCCTGCCTGTCTGCTTTTTCTCTTTGCCACTTTCCTTCTTCTAGTTAATAAAATATTTATATCAAAAGCTATTTTCTATGTATTAAATATTCTAGTTGAAGAACTGGTCTTAAATAAACTACATACTAGATCTTTTTCACATCTTTTTATAAGAAAACAGTACAGATCTTGATATTTGTCAATTAATATTTGATTGTAAATGAAAGGCTAGGAAATTCTTACAAAAACATTGGTTTAGCTAGTCATTCTAGCTAAAAAATATTTGTGAGTAAAGAATTTTACTCAAAAATCGTAGTATAAAGTAAAAAAGAAAGATATTGAGTTTGTTTTTATACTTAAGGGTCTGATCATCATGTCATGTGTTCCTCTTTTATTCTGAAGTTAGGACTACAAACCTAATTTAGCAGAAGGAATCATTTTGTCAGTACAACTTGAGTTTTTAAAACATCCTAGTTATTAATAATTGTTATTTACAATACTTAAACCTGACTTGTGGTGGCCTGTGTAGATTCTCTAATTTAGTTGAAGATGTGTGGCAACAGGGTTTAAATATTAAGAGTTCTGAAACATACTTCTTATACTAAAATGAATACCTCATCTCTAAGCTTTTAGCCAGCAATTGAAAGGAAAATCATTATAACTCCCTATATTAATGTCTGTTTTTGAGATAGGAAACCTACACATATTATAGTGCAAATATTGTGCTGTTAACCCACCAAGAATATAATGCTGCATGTTTTTAAATAGCTTTTTGTTAGAATGATGAAATGAATGTTAATTAGGAATACTTGATGCTTTTTCACATAAGGAACATGTCTAATGTAGTCAACACAAAACAGCATCTCATCTGCATTTCAGACTTGCTTTAGAACCTCGTTTAAGTATGTCCTGATATCCAGCATACATTTGTTTTACTTGTTTCTGTACTTCCTGTAGTCACACAATAAGCTTCCTATATTATTTCTCTTATTCCTGTCATGTTATAAGATTCATTTACATTTTTCCATCTAGATATGGTTTATCTTTCTCATTGTAACTATACTGCAACTTATTCATTCTTCCATTCCATTGTTAATAGCCTTAGAATTGTTTCCACATTAAGGGTGTAAAGATTCGCTGTTGATGATCCTGAATCTGCCATTTGGTGAATAGGCACACACTTTTGTGGATATACTCCTAGAAATGAAATTGCTTGGTTTGAGTGTATGTACGCTAAATATGAGTAGATACTGCCAAATGCATTCTAAACCACTATAGCCATTGCCTCTTGAGTTGTTTAATTCAGTTTAAGTACTCCTTATAACCAAGGGAAAGAGATTTGTTGAGCTTTTTGTTAGCTAATCCTAGGCCAGATTATAATTCACAAAAACGCAGCTAAATGAAACTTATTTGGAGATCAAAGAATTAACTTGAACTTATGAAATTCCATAGAGATAGGGGTCAGGGCTAGATCTAAAAGCTGAAGCACCTTTCCCCATTGTCTTGAAAACAGATTTTTTTAAAAATACATACATAATATATCCTGATTATAGTTTACCCTAACTCCTTTACTTCCTCTTCCATTTCCCTCTCATCTTGATTGACTCCCTATTTCTTCTTAAAAAACAAATGGGCTTCTAAGTGATAATAATCAATAAAGGTAAGATAAGATAAAACAAAAACTGACACATCAGAATTCAATAAAATAAACAGAAGGAATATAGCCCAAGAGAGGGCACAAGAAACAGAGGCCCTTGTATTCCCACTCTCAGGAATAACATAAAAACACTAAATTGGAAGCCGTATACACATTGGACCTGGTGCTAACCTATGCAGGCCCTGTGCATATTGCTTCAATCTCTCTGAGTTCATTCTTGCTTTGATCATGTTAATTTAGAAAGCTTTGTTTCTTGATGTGCTCCTTCCTCTCTGGCTCTTATGTTCCTTCCACCTCCTTTTCCTTAGGATTCCCTGATAGAGACTCCCATTTAGGGCTGAGTTTTCCAGGTATTCTCACTTCCTGCTGTGGGTCTTTATTTTTGTTTCGATCTGCTGCAGGAAGAAATTCTCTGATGAAAACTGAATAATTCACTGATCAGTGAGTATAACAGAATGTCTTTAGGAAGTATTTTATTGCTTTTTTTTTTTAGAATAGTAGTATTTGTTGCAGTCTACTTCCCACTTTCTCTTCTATCAGGTTGAGTGTGGCCAGATTTATATTGAGGTCTTTAATCCATTGGACTTGAGTTTTGTGCATGGTGATAGATATGGATCTATTTTCATTCTTCTACAGGTTGACATCCAGTTATGCCAGCACCATTTGTTGAAGATACTTTCTTTCTTCCATTGTATACTTTTAGCTCCTTTGTCGAAAATCAGGTGTTCATAGGTTTGTGAGTTAATATCCGGGTCTTCGATTCGATTCCATTGGTCAACATCTCTGTTTTTATGCCAATACCAAGCTGTTTTCATTACTGTGGCTCTGTAATAGAGTTTGAAGTCAGGGATGGTAATGCCTCCGGAAGTTCCTTTATTGTATAGGATTGTTTTGGCTATCCTGGGTTTTTTGTTTTTGCATAAAAGTTGATTATAGTAGTATTTGGTTTTACCCAAGGTTCCTAGGCTATTCTAGTTTCAGATTATTGGTCACCCAAGCAGTAGTGGTTATGGGTTCCATCTTAAGGAGTGGGCCTTAAGTTAAATCAGATATTGATTGGTTGCTCCCACAAGTGTAGTGCCACAGTTGCCTTATCATATCTTGCAGGCAGGACAGTATTGTAGATCAAAGCGTTTGTGACTGGGTTGGTTCTTACATTGTTTTTTTTTTATTTTTTTATAAAGCAGCGTAACTTCCTGTACCAAAGACATTAGAACATAGGGGTGAAGGGTCTATGTAGGCATCGGCTCAACTTCTACATGTTCAATGAGTTATATAAGTGTTGTCTTCAGCAATGTGGAGAGCACCCTATAGTCTTGGTAACAGCCTGGGTTATTTGGGGATTCCCATAGGACCCCTTTGGCCAACAGCGATATTAAATGTAAACCAATCCCAGGACTGAATCACTTTTGTGCCTGTATGGCAGAAGTTACACTGACTGGGAAAATTCTGAAAGAATTCACAGGTAGAAGAAGGAACATAGAGACAGTATAAAATTAGCTAATAGTTAAGATATTAGACTTAAGATATTGATCCTTTCTGGATCGCTTGCTCATGTTAGTTAACCCATATAAACCTCTACAGCTTTAGGTATAAAATAAGACTATCTCTCAAGTCAAGTAAGATTGTAACAGAGTACTTAACTTTAAATATCCCATTTATTATAAACTTCTCTTATACTATGCTCTGCTCATCTATATAGCCCTTTTAGTTATTTCTCATTTTAAAATAAGCCAGTCATATTAATCTTACCCCCAAATATACCTACTTGAGATACTTTTTGGTAAAAGCAAAATTTTAGTCAGTGGCCTTAATAGAAGTTTCCTTTTACTTTTTTTTTCCTATTAATGATTTAAGTAGTTCTACAAAGTTTTCTTTCCTTCCCTTTCCCTTCACTTTTCCAAAAGAAGTAAGGAAAACTGCAACATTTTTCTTAGTCTGACAAGATAACTGACAGCCGGTGTTTGAAGTTGACTCTTACTAGACAGTTCAATTTTAAAGTATGAAGTATATTCAGCTTTATATAGTAACTTGATATTTCAAGAAATTTAAGGAAATCATTGACCGTTTGAATTAGAGTATGTCTCTAGTGCCTCCTTTATTATAAGAATGATGAGAAAATGACAGTTCTATATTATCGGATTAAATACCACCAAGGGCAATTTCCCTTTCAAGGAAGTTTTCTAACAAGAATTGAATGGATTCCTTATATAACATTGTCCTCTTTTAGCCCCCAACACTCCTACCCCTAAAAAACCTTTTCAGAATAAGATGATCTAAGGACAGTTAAGACTTCTGGAAAGAATACATGTTACTGAAAACTCTCAAGAGTTGTTAGTATTAGACCGGGTGGTGGTGGCATACACCTTTAACCCTAAAACTCAGGAGTCAGAGGCAGGTGGAGCTCCATGAGTTCGAGGCAAGCCTGGTCTGCAAGAACTAGTTCCAGAACAGTTAGGACTGTTACACAGAGAAACCCTGTCTTGAAAAACAGAGACCCACATTGGAGCACTGGACTGAGCTCCCAAGGTCCAAATGAGGAGCAGAAGGAGAGAGAACATGAGCAAGGAAGTCAAGTCTGCGAGGGATGCGCCCACCCACTGTGACGGTGGGGCCTATCTAATGGGAATTCATCAAGGCCAGCTGGACTGGGACTGATGGAGCATGTGATCAAACTGGACTCTCTGAATGTGGCTTACATGGAGGGCTGACTGAGAAGCCAAGGACAATGGCACTGGGTTTTGATTCTACTCCATGTACTGGCTTTGTGGGAACCTAGTCTGTTTGGATGCTCACCTTCCTAGACCTGGATAGAGGGGGGGAGGACCTTGGACTTCCCACAGGGCAGGGAACTCTGACTGCTCTTTGAACTGGAGAAGTAGGGGAAGGGGGAATGGTGGGAGGGGGAGGGAAATGGGAGGAGGTGAAAATTTGTAATAATAATAACAACAATAATAATAATAGTAATAATGAAAAACAAATAATAAAAACAAAGCAAAACAAAAAGAGTTGTTGGTATATATGCATAAGGATACAGAAAATAAGTGCTTTGTATAAATCAACAACAACAGTAAAACCTGTATAGGCTTCTTATAGTTTATTTACCAATGGAAGTTTTGAGAGTCAGAAAAATTTAAATACAAAACTAACATAATTTTAAAATGAAAATTATAAAGCAAAAACTGCAAAGACCTTCCATGTTCAAGTATTAGACAATTAATTAATTAATTAATTAATTAATTATTAAACTCTCAGACGCAATTCAGCCTTCATCAAAGTATCAAGGTTTTCTTACCAAAACTAGAAAAGTAATCTCAAAAGGAAAAAAAAGTAAAAAGAACAAAGCTGTAGGTACCACAATACCTGATTTCAAGCTGCTGTAGGAACCATAAGAACAGAAACATAGAACCAGATATGTAAATCTATACAATACAGTATGAAACCCAGAATCCAAGAATTTGCCTTACAACTGCAGCCCGTTAACAAAGGTGCCAAAAACACATTTGAAAAAAGACAGCCTCTTCAGTAAATGGTTCTGAAACCATAGTGTCTTTCCCTGTACAAAACTCAAGATCAAAATAGATAAGCAGTCATAATATAAGACCTGAAATTATAAGAAGAAAATGTGAGTAAAACATTGAAGATACTGATTTAGTTAGCAATCTTCTGGATAAGCCCAAGAAACCAAAATTGATATTATATATCAATCTAAAAAATTTTTGTACAGAAAACAGAAGATCCAACCTACGGAGAAGAAAATAGGATATAGGGATAGGAAGAATACTGAATTCATACAGTTCATCTGGAAGTAGATTAATATCCCACAGCTATAAAGAACCCCAAAACTGTATTTACATGGCAGGATTTACCATGATGGCAAAAAATGGTTTTCCCTAGGTAAGGCTTAACTGTTGCACTCTGCATGTGCTGACTTCTGTGATTTCCCCAAATGTGGGAGATGCTGACTGTGTAATTTACAATAGTGGATACTGCGTTTGCATTCTACCCTGAAGTATATGAACTGAAAATCTTAACAATTTACCAAAAACAAGTTTTCCAATTAAAAGGGACACATGAATTGATAGATCATAAAGGAAGAAATGCAATTGCAGATAAGTATATGGGAAAATGCCTGTGTCTTTATCCCTTAGAGTAATGCCAAAAGTGATACTCTCACTGTATTTAGAGGGACTGTTATAAGAAGCAATGTTAGAGTGTGCAGGAAAGGAACTTGTATACATCATTGGTTAGGAGGTAATTGTGGTGGTTTGAACAAGAATACCTCTCATAAGCTTATATATATTTGCATGCTTAGTCCCCAGTTGATGAATTGTTTGTAATAATTAGGAGGTATGGCCTTGGTGGAGGAGGTGTGCTTTGAAGTTCTAGTCCCATTCTGGGTCCAGTTTGTATCTCTTGCTGCCTGCTGCCTATGGATCAGGATATAAAGCTCTCATATACTTGCCTAGTGCCATGTATGTTTGTTTCCCACCATGATGATAGCGGACTAGCTCTTTAAAACTGTAAGCAAGTCCCCCCAAAATGCTTTCTTTTATGAGTTAGTCAGCAATGGAACAGTCACTAAGACACTATAAAGAAGAGTTTGAAGCTTTTCTAAGAATCTAAAAGTAGAGCTTCCACATGACTCAGCTATTCTCCTTGATATGTATTCAGTGGAATGAAATAAGTACACTACAAAGACACTTATTTGTGCATTTTTATTACAGGCATATTTATAGTAGGTAAGATATGAGATCACCTTCACAACCAAGCACTGGGCTCAGCTCCTGGAGCTTAGTTGAAGAGAGGTAGAGGTAGGAGGGATCATATGAACAAGGTGGGGTCAAGATCATGATTGGGAAAATGACAGAGACAACTGACCTGAGTTAGTGGGAGCTCATGGACTCTGAACTGACAACTGAGGATCCTTCTTGGGACCTCTGAATCCTGAATGTGGATGACAGTTCTATGACTTGATCTGTTGGAGTGGTCCCTGCAGTGGGACTAGGATTTATCCTGAATGCATGAGCTTTATTTTTGGAGCCCATTCCCTATGGTGGGATACCTTGCTCAGCCTTGATACAGGGGGTAGGGGATTGATGCTGTCTCAACTTAGTATACCAGATTTTGATGACTCCCTAAGGGAGGCCTTACCTCCTCTGAGGAGTGGATGGGGCAGGGAGGGGTTGGTGGTGGAAGGATGGGACAAGGGAAGGGAGGGGAACTGAGGCTAGTATGTGAAACTAAAAAAATTTTAAATAAATAAAAGAAAGATGGGAAGCCCAACATGCTCATAAAATAAATTGGAAAATGAAATAGAGTGTACATACAACAAGGTATTGTTCTGCCTTAAAAAGTAAAGAAATCCTGCCATTTGCAGCAAAATGGGTCAAACTGGAAGTCATCATGTTAACTAAATAGGCCAGACATAGACAAGTACTGTGTGTTCTTTCACATGTGGAAACTTAAAAAAAAGAAGAAGAAGAAGAAGACCTACACATAAAATAGTAGTTACTAGTGACTGGGAAAGGTACCAGAGTATGTGGGAGGCAGGGTTAAAGAAGGGTGATTAGATATACACTGTGTACATACGTGGAAATATCATACTGACTCCCATTAATGTGTACAATTGATGGGCATTATAAAAATAATTATAATCCTGTTACTGTACACCACACAACTCCTCCCCATATTTAAGGCTCTCGATGGTTCTCAAATCAGATAACTTTATTCCTTTTTTCTGCTTTCATTACTTTTGACATTAGAGAAGGGGTCAAGAATTGCAAGTCAAAATGGAAGAATGGGTTCCTTAAAGAACATTTATTTAACTAAATTAATAGAAATAAATTTAAATCTAAATGTTTGGCACTGTTCCATTTGGATGTATAATAGTAAATGATGTTATTCCATTGGCACAGCAGCTGCACCTAAATCTACTGCTGTTTCATCCAATAATTGCTATTCCTCAGTTACTAGCCCTGATTCTCAGACAGTGGCTTGACTTTTGTGTCCCACTGTATTGCCTCCTGCCACTGCCACCAAATGTAGTTTTTAACTATCTCTATCATTCTATTTATCAATGAGACTCAGGAGCCAGAAGCTGGGGTAAAAATCTCCTAGCTCAGAGAAATTGAGGAGCAACTAGTAGTTGTAAATCATAGATATGGGTTACCGTAGGCCATTTGCCCATCTGTGGTTCAGTCTTATGTGTAGGTAATTGAACTGGGCAAGTCACATGGCCTCCAATCCTCCTAACCAGGATCTGTATATAAATGCAAAGTTCCTGAGAAGATACATCTTGGATTTGACAGAGGAAACCATTTCTATAGCTCATAAAGTAGAATTCCTAGTGTTGAGTACATTAGAAAGTAGCATTTGATAAACTTATTTATTTAATAAAATTCTCTTGTATCCCAAAGACAAATTATATTTTATATAGGGAGTAGAACAATTGCAAAGCAGGATTTAATCTCTACAGTTGAAGTTCAAACCTTAAACTGTTTACTTTGTTCTAAATCATTCCATACTTTTTTTTACGTTTATGGTTATTTACTTATTTGTTTAAAATTTCCACATCCTCCCATCCTCCCATTTCCCTCCTACTCTTCCCACTCCCCCTCTCCCTCGCTCTCCAGTTCTAAGAGAAGTCAAGGTGCCCTGTCCTGTGGGAAGTCCAAAGCCCCCCCTTCCATCCTAGGAAGGTGAGCATCCAAACAGACTAAGCTCCCAAAAAGCCAGTATATGCAGTAGAATCAAAACCCAGTGCTATTATCATTGGCTTCTCAGTCCGCCCTCATTGTCAGCCACATTCAGAGAGTCCGGTTTGATCATTTGCTCATTCAGACCCAGTTCAGCTGGCCTTGGTGAGCTCCCATTAGATCAGTCCCACCATCTTATCCAGGAGGATAACTATATGTATTTCTTTGGGTTCACCTTCTTATTTAGCTTCTCTAGGATCACGAACTATAGGCTCAGTGTCCTTTGTTTAAGGCTAGAATCCACTTATGAATGAGTACATACCATATTCCTCTTTGAGTCTGGGTTATCTCACTCAGTAAAGTGTTTTCTATTTCCATCCATTTGCATGCAAAATTCAAGATGTCATTTTTTTTATCGCTGAGTAGAAATCTAAAGTGTATATGTGCCACAGTTTCTTTATGCATTCCTCTATTGAGGGGCACCTAGGTTGTTTCCAGGTTCTGGTTATTACAAATAGTGCTGCTATGAACATAGTTGAACAAATGCTTTTATAGTATGATTGGGCATCTCTTGGGTATATTCCCAAGAGTGGAATTGCTGGATTGTGAGGTATGTTGACTCCCAGCTTCCTGAGAAACCACCACCCTGATTTCCAAAGTGGTTGCAAAAGTTTGCATTCCCACCAACAATGGATGAGTGTTCCCCTTACTCCACAACCTCTCTAGCATAGGCTATCATTGATGTTTTTGATTTTAGCTATTCTGACAGGTGTACGATGGTATCTCAAAGTTGTTTTGATTTGCATTTCCCTGATCGCTAAGGAGGTTGAACATGACCTTAAGTGTCTTTTGGCCATTTGAACGTCTTCTATTGAGAATTCTCTGTTCAGTTCAGTACCCCATTTTTAATTGAGTTAATTAGAGTTTTAATGTCTAGTTTCTTGAGTTCTTTATATATTTTGGAGATCAGACCTTTGTCTGATGCGGGATTGGTGAAGATCTTCTCCCATTCAGTAGGTTGCCTTTTTGTCTTAATGACAGTGTCCTTTGCATTACAGAAGCTTCTCAGTTTCAGGAGGTCCCATTTATTCACTGTTGCTCCTATTGTCTGTGCTACTGGGGTTATACAAAGGAAGTGGTCTCCTGTGCCCATGTGTTACAGATTACTTCCCATTTTCTCTTCTATCAGGTTCAGTGTGGTTGGATTTAAATTGAGGTCTTTAACCCATTTGGACTTGAGTTTTGTGCATGGTGATAGATATGGATCTATTTTCATTCTTCTACATGTTGATATCCAGTTATGCCAGCACCATTTGTTAAAGATACTTTTAACACTTTTCATAAAGACAACATGCCTGTTTGACTTATATTGCTTATTTTAATGACTACCTGCAAAGCTGTGTGGAGTATTTGAGTGCTTCCCATTCTCAGGAAGTTGGGTTCTAAAGATACTTTTTAACTAGTTCTTTCTGGACTTCCACTCAGTTATTTTAGTACAATATTCCCTTATTTATAGATTAATTGTATAGTCTCATGTAGTAGTAATTGAAGGTATATTCCTAAATGAGGCTGTGTGTGAGAGAAGCTACTTGCATTTATTGTTCTGTCTCATACATAGCCAAGTTTAGCTGATAAATTTCTGGACTCTACGTTTTAAAGAACAACAGTATGTTAGCAGGAGGGTTTTATTGGAGTGTTTGTGGATGAAACACTGTACTAAAAACTACATACCTTGTTCTAATCCACCCATAGTATTACTTTATACATCTCTCATATATTTGGCCAGTTTAGTAATAGATTTTTGCACTTATAAATTTTTTAAAGAAATTCTGATTATTCTTGTCCTTCAGGCCCACAGAAAATAAATATGTTCTTTTTCTTTCTTAAGACAAAAATAAATGTTATTAAAATAAATCATTATTTACTCTCCTGTTAATGTTGAGATCTTTTCAATTCACTGTTCAATGCTGTCTCACTGCAGTGCTATTAATCTCATATCACAGGTGTGTCTCACTGCTCTGACAGTACTTCACCATGATAAATCACTTTTGGGGCTGCATTGTTTGACATTTTAACCAAATGAAGGTTTGTTCTTTTCTGTTGTCCAGGGCCTCTTAATTATACCTGTGTGTACATACCATTACTAACATGCTGTCAGTTAGTTATCCAGTTGCCTTATACTAAGGTTGCCATTGTACTGGACAGAAGAGGCATAATAAGACCTTCTGGCCTCCTATTTTTTAGGTTGTCTCACCAGAGCATTCAAAAGCTCTGATGGTTTAGATGTCCACCTGACATTTTACTCTTGTTCATGTTCTAGTAGTGTAACCCATTTTACTCTTCATTTCTGAAGACTAATGCAGTAAAATTCTTACATAATTGAATAAAACAACGTTTTGTTTTTACATTTCTTCCTTGACCTAAGAACTGGAGTTTGGGATATACCATAGTCTGGTTGTTGATTCTTAAGATACCTAATTGTTTCTTATGTAAGACACTTAAAGCATTTGGAAGTGCAATTACTTAAAATGTGTCTAGTTGTTCTTCTCTTATCCCAGTGAAGTAGGTACATATTACTTTAGACAGGGATTTTGATTTGCTTATTAACAAACACACGTTTCTGTTTTGTTCATAAGATTTCTTAATACAAAGAAAATTAGTGTCTTTTAATGTACAAATCATTTTTGAGTGGAGAGGCTAGGGATTTAGCCTCACCTTGAACATGTTCAACAAGCATGCTACCACTGAGCTAAGTTAGGGTGTTGCTAACTGACCCAGGCTAGCCTTTGCTCACTTTTTAGCTCAGGTCAGCCTTGAAACAGACTTCTGAGTAATGGGGATTATAGGACTGTGCCACAAGGCCCATCTTCCTAATCTCTTTTACCCTTCACATCTTAAGACATTGTTTATTAGTCATAACAAAACCCTCTAAGATGAACAGGAGAGCCCTGATAGTATTTAAAGCTGTAGTTTTTTAACCCCCCCCTTTTTTTTTACAAAATAGAACCAAAAATTTTATTTTATCCAACATTTTATCCAACAGTTTTCAACTTGAAAGTTCGATAAATTATGATGAGCTGAAACTATTATTTATTGAACATATATAAGTGAACACATTTAACTTTTCAGGACTCTGAAAAACAACCCTTAGTACCTCATGCTACTCTGCCTTCTTACCTATCCAGGGATGTGCGTTATAACCCTTCTTCCATATCTTTCTCCACCCCCTCTTAATCGTTGTTTCTTTGTGTTTATGTCTGGTAGTGAATTGCACAGAAAGTTTAGAAATGCTGTTTTCAAGCCTAAAAGTTACAGCACAGTCCCTACTCTTAGTTGATTTGTCATATAATTAAGTCTTTAAAATGGAGAGAATCACTCTGTTCTCTGAGCTTCACTTACACATTAGGGTCTGCAGGGAACCTCTCTGGGATGGGACTTCTCTACATGTTGCTCTTGGGCAACTTTAGACTCTACTCAACAAGTCCTTTCTTGGTACTTGAGGTGCTTCTATGTAGAATCTTCTTCCTCTTGTCCTCCCACCCTATCTTTTTCCTTTTTAGTCCTTTCTTCTTTGGTCTTCTATTTCTGAAGCTTTCTGCCTGTTTTTCAGTTATTTAGTTTGACCTAATATACTAAAAAGTGTTTCAACACTGACTGGAATGAAGAAGATGAAAGGAAATCTTTTGCATTGGCCTTAGGATATGCCCTGTGCATGTCAAAAAGACATTCTTAGTTTCCAAGGTAACAGCTCTGTTTCAAGGATTTCTGCTTGAAGCTATTTTGTAAAGACTTCTTTTATTCTGGTTAGGGAGAGTCTAGTCCTAAAAGGAGAAGGAGGAACTTGAATTCTCCAGTAACAGATTGATAAGGGGGAGGGGGGGTGAGAACCTGTCCTGATTTATCTGATGTTATAGTTGGTATCTCTCTGCTTTTAACATCTGATTACCTCATTCATTTTTGAGACCCTTGGTAACGTATATCTGTATACACTCTTCTACTGAGAATCAAACATTCCTTCAGGTAGATCAGGTTTAGTGTGAGGACAGTGGAGATGCAGAGCAGTCTCCTGAAACACTCTGCGGGGTGTAGGAACAGCAAAAGAAAGAGCCATACTGAGACTAACCACAACCAAAACAGTGGACTGCCGACAGATCCCTCAGGCAGGGGCCCCCACCTTCTTCATAGTGACATTGAATCTCTGAAGCTTTCTTCACGCCAAGTGTTTAAAGTAACTATTAATGTCATGTTTAGCAGCATTTTATCTATGTATTTTTCTCTAAGATATGCAAACCACTTTTAAATATCTTTGATAAAGACAATTCAGAATTTTATCTGAAGTTTACCAATAAACTTGAATTATATTTTACCTACTTTATTATCTTTAACTTTGAAATTTCCAGTAGATTTAATACCAGATAATACTTTGAACCAACTGGAATGTCACCCATTTTCTCTAATCTTGTAAGCTGTGGAATTCACCACATCAGTACACATTCATTAAATATTCTTTTTTTTTTTTTTTTTTTTTGTTTTTCGAGACAGGGTTTCTCTGTGGCTTTGGAGCCTGTCCTGGAACTAGCTCTTGTAGACCAGGCTGGTCTCGAACTCACAGAGATCCGCCTGCCTCTGCCTCCCGAGTGCTGGGATTAAAGGCGTGCGCCACCACCACCACCCGGCTCATTAAATATTCTTAAGTTCAGGGAGGGTCTTTGAACTTCATCATTTTATAACATCATTGGAATAATTGGTACTTGCTTACAACAAAACAAGAAATCAGCACTTTTTTTCCATTTTTCTTTAATAGTACTACGCTGATCAGACATGACCAATTCAAATACACAAAAGAGAATAAAATGGGCTAGGTACAGAATAATGCAGAACACCTGGTACTATAGCTCAAGCTCACATTATTTGGCCAAAGAGAATACCTCATCAGTCCAAATTTGGCTAAAGCCTGCAGAGTGTGGCCTTTGACTTAGAGAGAACAAGGCCATATAATTTGTGGAGGGAGATTTGGAAATGATGAGAGTGACTTAATCATGATAAATTGCCATGTTTGTGTTTGGAAATATTGCAAAAGCCACATTTCTGATTACAGAAACAAGACTCTGCTGGAAGAGCTTAATTACACTTGAAAGCATCAGATGGCATTTCTCCGAGCATAGTCCATAGACAATTTTCATCAGAATAATTTGGGGGCAGGGAGCAATCTCAAAACTTATTAGAAAGCTACAAAAATAGAAACTATGAGATAGTCAGATGTGGCAGCACATGCCTATAATCCAATACTGGGAACTGAGGCAAGATGACCCACCACTAGTTTGAGACTAACCTGGGCTATATAGAAAGATCCTATCTCAGGAACAACAACAAAAAAAGATAAGGAAAACAATAAGCAACAACATGTGAGCTAATAGCATAGATATATAACTATATATTACTGAATTGAGGAACTAAGAGATTATAAATGAACTCATGTAGTTGAGGGCAGTTGATTTTAAACCAAGGTGCCATGGCAATAAAATAAGGAAATATTAGTCCCAAAGAAAGATTACTGGATAACTGGATACTGGCATGTAACAGAGTAAAATTACACCTGTACCTCACAGTATATATATATGAATTAATTCAAAATAGAGTGAGCAGAGATGTAAATGTAAAGGATAAATCTATTGTAAATTTTAATAGCTATGGGTGAGCTAAAGAATTCATTTATAAGATATCCATGGTGGCTGGAAAGATGGCCTAGCAGCTAAGAGCACTTGTTGCTCTTCCAGAGGACCTGGGTTCAATCCCAGCACCAGCATGACAATTCACAACTGTCTATAACTCCAGTTCCTAGCCATCTGACACCCTCTTCTGGCCTCTGTGGGCACAAGACAAGCACATGGTGCACAGATATTCATGCAGGCAAAACACCCACACACATTTTTTTTTTAAAAAAAAAATAAAAGACATCCATAGTGATAGCAAAGGAAAGAAGGAGCAAGAAAGCTGGAAATATTTAGGGTAGTGGATAGAGAACCTGCCTAGTATGTGTGAGTTCCCTGGGCTCTGAGATTGCTTCCTAGTTTCTCAAGAAACTTGTTTGATGTGAAAGATTCTTTCAAAATGCAGTCCCAGAGTACCTGTTTCATAAACCCCTATTTGTCCTGTTTATCATATTTGAAGAAATATGAATTGGCATATACTGAAACATTGAACTGAATTTGAACTAATGCATCTGTGCTTTGGTATCATTTCTGTCAAATGCAACCACTGCCAAGGATAATTGGGGTAAAATGTTCTGTTCCACATGGGAGTTACTGAGTTATATGGGTATGGTCTTCTCTGTGGAGGAAAGTGAAGAGAAAGATGGAGAAGCAGGGTAATGGCTAAGCTATGCAGGTGTCGTCCTCTTCATGGAGGAGAGGCAAGAAACTGTACTCCTTTCAATTCTTTGAATTCATTAGTATGTCAGGTTCTAAGAATTAAGATAATAGTCGAAGGTAATGAATTCAGAGAAATAGAAATTTTATAGGAATATCTATCAGTGTTTCTTTGGTCACAGCATTTTTAGTGTTGATTCTAGGGTAAAAATCGTGCTGTGCTGACTTTTTTGCAAGGCTTCTTGTTACCATGAGCATATCAACAAAGCCAAGTTGACAGAGAACAGGCACACATTTTAACAGCAGAACTTCCTCAGCAATTGTATCTGGATCTGATTTGTTTCACACCATTGCAGAACCAATTGTGATTAAAAACAGGCATGAGGATTTAGACAAGTGGAAACCTTTTAGAGTTAGCAGTTTCTAACCCCAATGAAGGTGGGTCTGCTTTTTCGCATTACAAAATATTTGGGGGCTTATTCAAATGTTTACTTCCATTGAGTTAAAAATAGTTTATAATTTTTAATTGTGTCCTATCAATATTAATTAAAACATCTCCTTTTAAAGTCTTTAACTGTTCTTTTTTCAAATTAACACAATTTTTTTTTTTTTTTTAGAGCCTGTCCTGGAACTAGCTCTTGTAGACCACAATTTTTAAAAAATCCCTAACTTCAGATATCTTTCTTTGGGGTAGTTTCCCCTGACCTGACTGGACTTGAACTTGCAGTGGTACTCAAGTTTCTATGTACCCATTTGCTAAGATTACAGGAATGAGCTGCCATACCTTGCTTCACAAATGCCATTTTACAAAGAAGTAGGGCCAGTGATGAGATAGCTAAGTTGGTAAAGGCGTTTGCTGCCAAGCCTGATGACCTGAGGTTGATCCTCAGGGTCCACGTGGTAGGAGACAATCTATCTACTTAATGCAAGTTGTCCTTTGACCTTCTCACATAGCTTGTGCTATCCCTCCCTTCCAAAAACAAATGAATTAATGAATGTCAATTTTTTAAAGAGTAATACAGTTTGATACTTAGTAAGTTCTGCATGATTGATACCATTCCCTTTTATTTTGTATGACTTTCATTCCCTTTTACTTTATTTTCTTTGTTGACAACAAAATAGATAACCAAGCTTAAAAGATTTTACAGTTAGGTATTTTAGAATAGTTCTGTTAAATATAAACGCACTCATATAATATAGGACAGGTGTTTTGTTCAGTTTGGGTCTGGGATTAGATTACCACTTCTCCCTTTCTTAAAATATATATTTTTAATTAAAATATAACTGTCATTTTCCCTTTTATTTCCCCCTCGAGCCCTCTCAAATTAATGACCTTTCTTTCTTTGATTATTATTACATATATATTTTTGTATTTGCACAAATATATAAATACAACTTGTTAATTTTTGTTTCTTTGTGTGTGTGTGTGTGTGTGTGTGTGTGTGTGTGTGTTCGTGAGTACATAATTTCAGGGTTGACTACTTTGTGAGGGATAACTAATCAGGGGTTCATCCCTAGGAGAGGCTTCCTCTCTCAGCAGCCTATAGTTCTTTGTCTAGCATGTCTTTTGATGTTGTCATTGTTCGGGTCACTTCTTCATTTGATATGAGCTTCTGTCCATGCTACTTTTATGTCTAGCGGGATCCACTGTGCCTCACTCCAAAGCACGGGAGTCTGTTTCAATGTTCTTTCTGTAAAATTTTGGGGCTTTGGATGGTCTTTCATCTTTTGGGTACAATGGACAAAGCTCAACCCTCAGACAACATTTTTGTGCTCTGTTTTAGGCCAGTAACATTACTTAGTGGTGGAGACACGGAATTGATAAACGTTTTTAGGAGTCAACTCAGAGTGACCAGCTACAAATAAATAGATACTATGCTGGACCATAGGAATTTGCATATAGATTCTTGGTTGATTTGGATGTTTTGAGGAAAGATGTCATGATGTAGCTTAGGCTGGCCTGGGACTTGATATCTAACCCAGCCTGTCCTCAAACTTATGGTTCTCCTCTCCCATTCCTGAATGCTGGATTATGGTTGTATATCATCATGCCTGCCTACAAATTTGCAGTTTTATAAGTCTAAAATAATCAAACACTGGCAATTCCCTGTGTTTCAGTATTTGAAAACAGTGATGTGTTGGGAAACTAACACATCAGTAAGAACTAGCAACCTCTGATCCTTACTGTGGACTGTATGCTATTGAGTCCCAGTGTTTCTGAATGAGACAGTCACTACATGACACATGAATGAACTCTTCTCTGTTGTCAATACAATTACTGAGTGTATATAATGTATCTTAAAAAAACCATCCCAAACTCAGAACTGTTCTGAATTGCAAGCCAGACTGTTTTTGAAAACCTTCATACTTACATTTGGCTGGCCAGTAGAACCATAGCTGTCTTTGTGTTGTTTTATCACATGTTCATGTGTTCCAGTAAAAGAAGTCTATCCAAAGAGATGTAGCATGTTAGCCTTGGCTTCCTCTCTTCACACCTAGCATTCTCTACCTGAGGAGTTTGAAACCCCAGTTTGGTAACTACAGTTACATAAATGGTAAGCCATTGAAAATTTAAATCGTGGCAATCACATGGTAACACTGATGGTTTTATAACGGTATCTGAGACAGCCAAGGTCACAGTAGTATAGTATCAAATGACCCTGTGTACCTTAAGAACAAATGCTGAAGTGAGCATGTTAGTGCATGCCCATAATCTCAGCACTCAGGCTGAAGCAGGAAAATGGTGAATTTAAGGCTTACTTGAGTTACACAGCTAGTTCAAGACTGGTCTGAGCTACATAGTGAGATCCTGTCAAAAACAAAACAATGAAATGCTGAAATGATTTATTCATTGTTTTTATGAATCTATCCTTTATCTTTTGTGTCTTTTAAAAATATACATTTATGTGGACAGAGATTTCTGTCCCACCTGGTCTCACAGTTGTTCAATCCCAAAGAAACACACAGAGGTCTACAGTAATTATAAATTGGTTGGCCTATTAGCTTAGGCTTCTTGTTAACTCTTGTATCCTACATTAACCCATAATTCTTGTCTGTGTTAGCCACATGGCTTGGTACCTTTTATCAGTGAGACATTCTTATCTTGTCTCCTCTGTGTCTGGGTGATGACTGCAGACTGAGCCTTTCCTCTTTCCAGAATTCTCCTGTTCTGGTCGCCCCACCTATACTTCCTGCCTAGCTACTGACCAATCAGCACTTTATTAAACCAGTACAAATGACAAATATTTACAGGGTACAAGACCATTGTTCCACAGCACATTTACTTTTGAGGAGGGCACATGGGCCAGTGTATATGTGAGAAGGTCAGAGGACTACTTTTGGTAGTCATTTCTCTCCTTCCACTATGTGGGTCTGAATGCTTGAACTCAGGTCATCAGGCAAGTGCCTTTACCTGTGGAGCCATCTCTCCATCAATAGCAGTTATTTCCTTTATCTTCTGTATTAAGTATACATTCAAAGGTATGTTATATAATACTGAATTGTCTAGCAGTAGTTTATTTCTGCAGAATTGTGGGGGAAGAAACATGTTATGTAATATATGCAGAATTTGCGGGCTAGATTTTCTGGCCAGTTCTCTGAAGTGGTTTCTTAAACTTGGTGAAAATAACTCATAGAAAACATTTTTGTGTATTATATTCATCATGATAACCTGACTTTTGAAGGTTAGGTTGCCAAATCTTTGTATTAGAATCCTTGAAGGTTTAAGGTCATTGAAAGGAGTGAAAACTGATATCTATTCAATTTGGGACACCAATATGAGATAGACTAAATAAGACACACAGTATGGAGGAGAACACCAGGATAGCCCAGAATAACTTGAAATAAGACATTGTCTCCTGAAATATCCAATAGTTCATCAATTCAACATATAGGGTACCAGAAATGCTAATTTAAGAAAATTTCACCTCATTTATTTATTGAATAATTAAATTAATATTGGATATAATATATGCTGATATTGAGATAATCCTAAGAAATACTGTGGCTCATAGAATAGACAATATTCTTATATCCATGGTACAAGCTGACTAATAAATATAGACAATAAATGCAAAAACATGTATTATGATATTAAAGAAAGTGCTATGAAGGAAAAGTTCAAATTGCCTAAGATTTTTATAATAATGAAACTTATTTTAGCTTAGAAGTACAAGAATATTATTATTACTTAATAATTATACATATTTATGGAGTACAGTGTGCCATTTCAATACATGTATACAATGTATAGTGATCTGGTCGGATAATTGATCTTTCACTTCAAACACTTGTCCCTTCCTTCCTTCCTTCCTTCCTTCCTTCCTTCCTTCCTTCCTTCCTTCTTTCCTTCCTTCCTTCCTTTCTTCCTTCCTTTTTCCCTTTAGTCCTTACATCTTTCCTTGCAAATGTTCATGGCAATGAGTTATTAATTTGGTTCAAGGCCTCTGGCTTCTGTTACACTATCAATACTAGATCCTCATTGGGAATCCTCTTGGATCTACTGGTTTTGCCCTATGTTGTGGAGATCCTGTAGCTTTGCATCTGCACGAACAGCCCCTCCATGAGTTCCAACAGTTTATAGATGAATTGGATATTGGGATCTGGACCTGGGTGGTAGCAAAGTTGGTTAGCCTGTCAGTTCTCCCTCATCCTCATTACCAGCAATTGGAACTGAGATCTCTGAGTTGAGTAGGAGAAATTCCACTCATGGGTGGTGGAGGTGCACATTGAAATTCTTGGGTAAAAGTCTCTTAAAGTAGGAACATTAGAACACAGAGATCAGTAGGCCAGAGGTAAGTTGGAACCAAACTGCAATACTTTGATGGCTTCCCTGAATCTATGGGGTTCATTTCAACTTCATTGAAAATCTTTCAAAATTTCTGTCTCTGTCTCTGTCTCTGTCTTTCTCTGTCTCTCTATCTCTCTGTCTCTCTCTCCCTCTGTGTTATGCATGTGTGAAGGTATAGGCACATGTAAGGGACATGTGTGGTGGTCAGAACAATTTACAGGAGTCTGTTTTTCCTTCCACCTTTATGTGGGTTCTAAGTATCAAATTCAGATTATGAAGCTTGCATACCAAGCACTTTTACACACTAAGCCATCTCATTGCCCACCCCTCCCTCCTCCATGAAAGATCTTAAATGTCCAAATACTTGCAAGGTGTGGTTTTTAATGGTTCTGAGATGAATGTGGCTATAGTGAATGCAATTAATGGGATAATGAGCCCAGAGAGACACTACTGCTTGGGAAGAGCTGATGGTAGTGGTTAGCTGGATTTGGGTAATTGCAGATGAAAACTTAAAGCTTAAAAAATAGATTTGTAGTTGTGCTTAATGAAAGAAGTTAACTGAGTCTTTAATTGAAAATGAACATGGAGGATAATAAAATGAACATGGTAGCTATATAAATGACAAGCTGTATAGGAATTAGAGTAGTGACTGAATGCCTAAAAAAATAGGAGTTATGAAACGTCATAAACTTGTGAGAGATTGTGGAGCATAGGAGGAGTTGAATGTGAGAAGGGGTAGAAATGATGGAAATACAGTACTCATATCAACTTCTCAGAATTTTAGATGTTGAAAGAAGAAGAAAAGGCTTTCTGTCTAGGTCCTTGCATGGGTGGATGGATAATCTAGTGTTGCTTGGAAACAGCTTGACAAAGACTTTTCAGACTTGGGGGACTTTACATTATATATAATGGGGTTTAGCACTAGGGTAAATGTGAAATAGAGATTGACATCAGTGTATGAACATGAGGAAGAGCTAGTATATTGCCACCTGGTCAAGGTGGTGCACACCTCTAATTCCAGCACCTGGAAGGCAGAGGCAAGATCAGTACTCCAAGTCCAACTTTAGCTACATAACAAGTTTCAGACCAGCCTGGGTTACATGACACCCTTCCTTTGCTGAGTTTACCTAGAAAAGCATACTTGTATAGAACAGTGGTAAATGATATGTGCCAAAACTCTCCATGTATAACAGCTTGAAATATTGCAGAGAAAATTTTAGTGAGACCTGCTTATTGTTGTTACTTGCTTTCTGAAACACTGTTTCTGTTTTTTTTTTATTTCCAACAAGTTTTTCATTTGGGAAGAAGGGTTTAGTAGAGTTTAGAGCTAAAATTCAATAAAGTCAAAATGTATAATCTCCCCATTACTTTTGATTTTCATTTTAACTCCTGATGTTTTAATTTATAACTTTTCTAAAAGTTGAATTTATGATGTCCCTTTGTGTTTTGGAAGGAAGACGGTGCAGCACTTCATGGTCTCAGGAATGAAATAGGCTCTGACAGCGTCTACTGAGTTGCTGGGCCAAGCAGAGCAGTTCACACTCTGCAGGGTTTGATTTAGCCTGATTTAGGTTCCTTGATAGTTTAAGGGAGCTTCTGGATCAAGGCGTTAACAGTGAGGTGACAATAAAAACGTAATTCCTCATGAACTGTAGTGAACAGTACCATGAATTATCTTTGGTGATTGGCATCTTTGTTTGATTGTTGATTTTTTATCACATTCCAAATGTTTTATGATTAATTTGTATTTTTGCAATGATTAAGTTGTTTGAGATTTCTGCTTAAATATTTATTCTCCTAGTAATTTTTGCCAGGCTGTGTTTTGTTAGGACTTTTTAATACCTCTATTGAAAAGTTTTACTTATAAATGGGTTTTCACTAGGATTTTCCAGTTAAGGGGAAATTATTCGCTGTCTCTTGTCTCCTTATGTAATCTGCTCATTAATACTGAATCAAAAGTAACTTATTATTTCATTTTTAGAGAATTACCAAGAAGAGATCTTTTTAATTATTTGTTGTTATTATAAAGCTATCTCTTTTTGCTCAAGATAAACAAATGAATTTTAATATGACAGTATGTTCATATTACAGTTTCTAATTGTGTATAAAGATGTGTCTTTTATGAAACCTGAGTGATCTTCTAAAAAATACGTACTCTGACTGTTTGGCTTTCATCATATTTCCTCATTTCTCCACTGAGGAGTAGTGCCATCTGCTGTTTGTAGAAAGTAGATTTTGAACTACCAAAAAGGATAGATATGTGATATCTATGAAAAATGCAAAAATAGATTAAATAGAACAGGCAGAAGTATAACTGGCAAAATGGCTCAATAAGTAAAGGTGTCTGCTGTCAAACCTGATGATCTGAGGGAAAACCCAGGGACCCAAATGGTAGAAGAAAGAGAGAACTGACTCCCACTGCCTGTCCTGACTACTTCTATGGCCACATGAGCATCTACACAAATATACCCAAAATAAGTAACTTTTTTTGTTTTGTTTTGTTTTGTTTTTTGAGACAGTGTTTCTCTGTGTAGTTCTGGGTGTCCTGGAATTTGCTCTGTAGACCAGATTGATTTTGAACTCTTGAAGATCTATTTGCCTCTGCCTCCAGAGTGCTGGGATTAAGGATGTGTGCCACGCCACCCAGCTTAATAAATTCTTAAAAATTAATATCAAAGGAAAACCAATTTGAAACATTGTGGGCTGTGTCTTATTTACATCTCTATTATATAAAATCATTTTTAAAATTGATAATATCTTTTATTCATATTCTGTTATAGTTTTGTTTACTTGCTCATCCTAACTTACTTTTTGGAGTAGCAGTCCTCAGCACAGAGTAAGTAATCAACCAACACATGTCTGCTGGTGTTTGGTTAACTTATCCTTGGTTTGTTTTTGTGACGTTCTTAATCCTGAGGAAAACTTTGTTGGGAGAGGGGACTTCATCTTCTAGAATTACTTCCAGCTGTCATGGGAGCAGTGTTCTTTTTATGGGATCCTGTGAAAGTAAAATGATGGTTAAGTTCCAAGATTACTGTCTGGTATAATTGCAAATAGTCTCTAAGTATTTGGTAAGGTTTTTCGGAGGTTCCTACTTAGAGTTCTAGCCAGAATGATGTAAAAAAGTGCACCATTCCAGCTAACCAAGTTAGAACCATCTTGAGCAGCTGGTACCCAAAACAGGTCTTATCTGGTCTTATCATGCACTGTCATCATCATGACATCATATCAACCAAGTGAAAGTGTTGTGGGCCCCATCTTCTTCCTGGAAACTTCAAAGATAACTGCAGGAAAATTTATTGTTCATTGTGGAAAACTTAAACATTATTTATATAGACATATACAATCATATATATTCAATGAAAGGTATGATAGAGACAAAAAAGGTATGAAGAGAAGTGAATTTTTTTCTAAATTCTTTCTTCTTCCTGTCACATACCAGATGGCTCATGACATGAGACAGAAACTCTGAATTTTTCTTTTAACAACATGCTTGGATTTAGAGAAGGACAGAGCCATTGTCCAACTCCAAAGCCAGCTCTACATATTCATATATTTAAATGTATATGCTTTTTTTCTTTTTTTCTTTTAATTTTTTTTCTCATTTTTTTTTATTAAAAATTTCCATCTCCTCCCCTCCTCCTCCCCCTTCCCTCCCCTCCCTTCCACCCATGTTGAAGGAGCGGCAGGCTGTGTCCCGCCACCCGGCTAGCTTTGCCCAAAATAATTACACGGAAACTGTATTCTTTTAAAACACTGCCTGGCCCATAGTTTCAGCCTCTTATTGGCTAATTCTCACATCTTCCTTTAATCCATATTTAGTAATCTGTGTAGCACCACGAGTTGTGGCTTACCAGGAGAGATCTTAACCTGCGTCCATCTCGGAGAGGAGAAGCATGGAGACTCACTATGGCGACTGCCTGAAGCGTCTCCCCAACTCTTTCCCAGAATTCTGTTCTGTCTACTTCGCCTATCTAATTTTCTGTTCTCTTAAAGGGCCATGGCAGTATCTTTATTAATAATGAAATTAACACATAGACACTCCTCCATCACACCCATACCCCCACTCCCTCCCTCTCCAAGCCAAAGAGCCATCAGGGTTCCCTTCACTATGTTAAGTCCAAGGTCCTCCCAACTCCCCCTAAGTCCAGGAAGGTGAGCAACCAAACTGACAAGGCTCACAGTGAGCCCGTCCATGCTGTAGAGTTCAAGCTCATCGCCATTGTCCTTGGTTTCTCAGTCCTCCACCGTCAGCCACATTCAGAGAGTCCGGTTTGGTCCCCTGTTCCATCGGTCCCATTCCAACTGGACTTGGTTGTCTCCCGTTAGATCTGTCCCACCGTCTCAATGGGTGAACGCACCCCTCATGGTCCTACTTCCTTGCTCATGATCTCTCTCCTTTTGCTCCTCATCAGGACCTTGGAAGCTCAGTCCGGTGCTCCTATGTGGGGCTCTGTCATTTTATCCATCCAACACCAGGTGAAGGTTCTCTGGTGATATGCAAGATATTCATGAGTATGGCAATAGGATCTGGACATTTCTGGCACCCTCTCCTCAGCTGCCCAAGGAACTAGCTGGGGGCGTCTTCCTGGACACCTGGTAACCCCTCTAGAGTCAAGTCTCTGCCAACCCTAGAATGGCTCCCTTAATTGAGATATATAATTCCTTGTTCACATATCCACCCTTCCTATATCCCAACCATCCTATTCCCCCAAGCTCTTCCCATCCTCCACTTCACACTTTTCTCGCCCCATCCCCCCATTCCCCCATTCCACCCCACCCCCAAGTTCCCATTTTTTGTCCGGCAATCTTGTCTACTTCCAATATCCAGGAGGATAGCTATATGTTTTTCTTTGGATTCACCTTCTTATTTAGCTTCTCTAGGATTTTTTACGAATTATAGGCTCGATGTCCTTTATTTATGGCTAGAAACCAATTATGAGTGAGTACATCCCATGTTCATCTTTTTGGGCCTGGGTTACCTCACTCAGGATGGTGTTTTCTATTTCCATCCATTTGCATGCAAAATACAAAATGTCATTGTTTTTTACCGCCGAGTAGTACTCTAATATGTATGTATTCCACACTTTCTTCATCCATTCTTCCACTGAAGGGCATCTAGGTTGTTTCCAGGTTCTGGCTATTACAAATAATGCTGCTATAAACATAGTTGAACAAATTCTTTGGTAATATGATTGGGCATCTTTTGGGTAAATACCCAAGAGTGGGATTGCTGGGTCCTGGGGTAGGTTGATCCCAAATTTCCTGAGAAACCGCCACACTGCTTTCCAAAGTGGTTGCACAAGTTTGCATTCCCACCAGCAATGGATGAGTGTACCCCTTACTCCACAACCTCTCCAGCAAAGGCTATCATTGGTATTTTTGATTTTAGCCAATCTGACAGGTGTAAGATGGTATCTCAACGTTGTTTTTATTTGCATTTCCCTGATTGCTAAGGAGGATGAGCATGCCCTTAAGTGTCTTTTGGCCATTTGAACTTCTTCTGTTGAGAATTCTCTGTTCAGTTCAGTGCCCCATTTTTTAATTGGGTTCATTAGCATTTTCAAGTCTAGTCTCTTGAGTTCCTTATATATTTTGGAGATCAGACCTTTGTCTGTTGCGGGGTTGGTGAAGATCTTTTCCCAGTCAGTAGGCTGCCTTTTTGTCTTAATGACAGTGTCCTTTGCTTTACAGAAGCTGCTCAGCTTCAGGAGGTCCCATTTATTCAATGTTGCCCTTAATGTCTGTGCTGCTGGGGCTATACGTGGGAAGCGGTCTCCTGTGCCCAAATGTTGTAGAGTACTTCCCACTTTCTCCTCTAACAGGTTCAGTGTGTTCAGATTGATATTGAGGTCTTTAATCCATTTGGACTTGAGTTTTGTGCTTAGTGATAGATACGGATCTACTTTCATTCTTCTACAGGTTGACATCCAGTTATGCCAGCACCATTTGTTGAAGATGCTTTCTTTCTTCCATTGTGTACTTATAGCTCTTTTATCGAAAATCAGGTGTTCATAGGTTTATGGTTTAAGATCCGGGTCTTCTATTCGATTCCATTGGTCGACTTCTCTATTTTTATGCCAGTACCAAGCTGTTTTCAATACTGTAGCTCTGTAATAGAGTTTGAAGTCAGGGATGGTAATGCCTCCAGAAGTTCCTTTATTGTATAAGATTGTTTTGGCTATCCTGGGTTTCTTGTTCTTCCATATAAAGTTGATTATTGTCCTCTCAAGATCTGTGAAGAATTTTGATGGGATCTTTAAGGGGATTGCATTAAATCTATAGATTGCCTTTGGTCGTATTGTCATTTTTACTATGTTGATCCTCCCAATCCAAGAGCAAGGGAGATCCTTCCATTTTCTTGTATCCTCTTCAATTTCTTTCTTCAAAGACTTAAAGTTCTTGTCAAATAGGTCTTTCACTTCCTTGGTTAGAGTTACCCCAAGATATTTTATGCTATTTGTGGCTATCGTGAAAGGTGACGCTTCTCTGATTTCTTTCTCTGCTTCCTTATCTTTTGTATATAGGAGGGCAACTAATTTTTTGGAGTTGATCTTGTATCCTGCCACGATACTAAAGGAGTTTATCAGCTGTAGGAGTTCTTTGGTGGAGTTTTTCAGGTCGCTGATGTACACTATCATATCATCTGCAAATAACGAAAGTTTAACTTCTTCCTTTCCAATTCGAGTCCCCTTGATCCCCTTGTGTTGTCTTATTGCTATTGCTAGAACTTCAAGCACTATATTGAAGAGATAAGGAGAGAGTGGACAGCCTTGTCGTGTTCCTGAATTTAGTGGGATAGCCTTGAGTTTCTCTCTGTTTAATTTGATGTTAGCTGTCAGCTTGCTGTAGATAGCCTTTAGTATATTTAGGAATGACCCTTGTATCCCTAATCTCTCCAAGACCTTTATCATAAAGGGGTGTTGAATTTTGTCAAATGCTTTTTCTGCATCTAATGAGATGATCATATGGTTTTTATCCTTCAGTTTATTTATATGATGGATTACATTGATAGATTTTCGTATGTTGAACCAGCCCTGCATCTCTGGGATGAAGCCTACTTACTTGATCATAGTGGATAATTTTTCTAATGTGTTCTTGGATTCTGTTTGCCAGTATTTTATTGAGAATTTTTGCATCGATGTTCATGAGTGAGATTGGCCTGTAATTCTCTTTCTTGGTTGAGTCTTTGTGTGGTTTAGGTATCAGGGTAATTGTAGCTTCATAAAAGGAATTTGGCAATGACTGTTCTGTTTCTATATTATGAAATACCTTAAGGAGTATAGGTATTAGGTCTTCTTGGAAGTTCTGGTAGAATTCTGCATTGAAACCATCTGGTCCTGGGCTTTTTTTTTGGTAGGGAGGTTTCTGATGAGTTTCTAATTCTTCGCGACTAACAGGACTATTTAGATTGTTCACATGGTCCTGGTTTAACTTTGGTATATGGTACTTATCTAAAAAAGTGTCCATTTCTTTTACATTTTCCAATTTTGTGGCATACAGGCTTTTGTAGTAAGATCTAATGATTCTCTGAATTTCCTCTGTGTCTGTGGTTATGTCCCCCTTTTCATTTCTAATCTTATTAATTTGTGTGTTCTCTCTCTGCCGTTTGATTAGTTTGGCTAGGGATTTGTCAATCTTGTTGATTTTGTCCAAGAACCAGCTTTTTGTTTCTTTGATTCTTTGGATTGTTTTCTGTGTTTCTATTTTGTTGATTTCAGCCCTCAGTTTGATAATTTCCAGTCTTCTACTCCTCCTAGATGAGTCTGCTTTTTTCTTTTCTAGAGCTTTCAGATGTGCTGTTAAGTCTCCAATGTGTGCTTTCTCCGTTTTTTTAAGTGGGCACTTAGTGCTATGAATTTTCCTCTTAGCACTGCTTTCATAGTGTCCCATAGGTTTGAGTATGTTGTGTCTTTATTTTCATTAAATTCAAGGAAGACTTTAATTTCTTTCTTTATTTATTCCTTGACCCAGCGGTGGTTCAGTAGTTGACTGTTTAGTTTCCATGAGTTTGTAGGCTTTCTGGGGGTAGCATTGTTGTTAAATTCTAATTTTAATCCATGGTGATCCGATAAGATGCAGGTGGTTACTAATATGTTTTTGTAACTGTGGAAGTTTGCTTTGTTACCGAGTATGTGGTCAATTTTCGAAAAGGTTCCATGAGCCGCAGAGAAGAAGTTATATTCTTTCCTGTTTGGATGGAATGTTCTATAGATGTCTGTTAAGTCCATTTGGTTCATTACCTCTATTAAGTCTCTTAATTCTCTGTTAGGTTTCTGTCAGATTGACCTGTCCATTGGTGAGAGAGGAGTGTTGAAGTCTCCCACTATCAGTGTGTTTGGTTTGATGGCTGCCTTGAGTTCTAGTAATGTTTCTTTTACATAAGTGGGTGCTTTTGTATTAGGGGCATAGATATTCAGGATTGAGACTTCATTCTGATAGATTTTTCCTGTAATGAGTATAAAATGTCCCTTTTCGTCTCTTCTGATTGATTTTAGTTTGAAGTCAACTTTGTTAGAGATTAGTATGGCCACACCCGCTTGTTTCTTAGGTCCATTTGCTTGATAAACCTTTTCCCAACCCTTTACTCTGAGTAGATGTCTGTCTTAGTGGTTGAGGTATGTTTCTTGTAAACAGCAGAATCTTGCATCCTGTTTTCGTATCCAATCTCTTAGCCTGTGCTTTTTTATAGGTGAATTGAGTCCATTGATATTAAGTGATATTAATGACCAGTGGATGTTAACTCCGGTTGTCATTTTTTATTTGGTAGTAGAGTTTGTTTTTCCTTTCTTTGAGATGTGCTGGTGAAGGGTCGCTAGATGTCTGAGTTATTTTGGGCAATGCTGGACTCCTTTGTTTGTGAATTTCCTTCTATTACTTTCTGTAAGGCTGGATTTGTGGCTACATATTGTTTAAATTTGTTTTTATCTTGGAATATTTTGTTTTCTCCATTTATAGTGAACGAAAGCTTGGCTGGGTATAGTAATCTGGGCTTGTATCCATGGTCTCTTAGTTTCTGCAAAACATCTATCCGGGACCTTCTGGCTTTCATGGTTTCCATAGAGAAGTCAGGTGTTAGTCTGATAGGTTTATCTTTATATGTTACTTGACCTTTTTCCTTTGCAGCTCTTAATATTCTTTCTTTATTCTGTATGTTTTGTGTTTTGATTATAATATGGCGAGGGGATGATTTTTTTTTTTTTGATCCAGTCTATTTGGTGATCTGTAAGCTTCTTGAACCTTAATAGGAATATCTTTCTTTAGGTTTGGGAAGTTTTCTTCTTTAATTTTATTAAATATATTTTCTGGACCATTGAGCTGTAATTCTTCTCCTTCTCCTACACTTTTATTCTTAGGTTTGGTCTTTTTATTGTGTCCCAGATTTCCTGAATGTTTTGTGATGAGAATTTGTTGGATTTGCTGTTTTCTTTGATCAGTGCGTTTCTTTTCTCTATGGTATCTTCAGAATCTGAGATTCTTTCTTCTATCTCTTGTATTCTGTTGGTTATGCTTGTTTCTGTAGTTTCTGTTCGTTTACATAGATTTTCCATATCCAGCTGGCCCTCGGGTTGTGTTTTCTTCCTTGCCTCCATTTCAGTTTTCAAGTCTTGCACTGTTTCCATTATCTGTTTGATTGTTTTTTCTTGTTTTCCTAGGATATCATTTACGGATTTACTCAATTCTTCAAACTTTTTGTTATTCTTCTCGTCCATTTCCTTAAGGGAGTTTTTCACCTCCTGTTTAAGGGACTCTATTACTTTCATAAAGTCAATTTTTTCTACTTCTTCTTGATTAGTGTGTTCAAGTCCTCCTGTTATAAGTTCGCTGCGTTCTGGTGCTTTCATGTTGTTTTTCAAATTGTTGGAGGAATTCTTGCATTGGCGCCTGCCCATTTCTTCCTCTGAATAATCCCCTTTGGGTCTTCTTTTAGAAGTGCAATTCACCCCAATGAATTCAACTCACTCACCCCAATGAATGATGGATCTTCTGGTAGACAGTCAGGTCTCCTTGCTGGCCAAGTGGCTCACTGACAAAGGGCCTAACTTGCTGCAGGCAGGCTATTGAAACAGGGGACTTCCCACCGGCCTGGGTGCACTCAATTCCCAGTCCAGGCGCCCAAACAGGCTGAGCTGTGGGATTTTGTGGCCCCAAAGACGAGAGGATGAAGGGGGGTCTGGGTGCAAGCTGGGAAGGGACAGGAAGAGAGAGGCAGTATCCGGGGAGAATAACCCCTGCAGCAAGAGCAGGAAGTGTGTGTGTGTGGGGGGGGGTGAGGAATGTTGGTGGTCCCTCTCCGGGCAGCTGCCACGGTTCAGGCACTCACTCACCCCAATGAATGATGGATCTTCTGGCAGAGAGTCCAGTCTCCTTGCAGGCAAAGCGCTCACTGACAAAGGGCCTACCTTGCTGCAGGCAGGCTAATGAAACAGGGGACCTCCCACCGGCCTGGGTGCACTCAATTCCCGGTCCTGGCACCCAAACAGGTTGCGCTGTGGGATTTTGTGGCCCCAAAGATGGGAGGATGAAGCGGGGGGGGGGGGGGTTGGTGCAAGCTGGGAAGGGACAGGAAGAGAGAGACAGTATCCGGGGAGAATCTAAATGTATATGTTTTTTATCACCTGCCCTTACAAGTCATACTTTTTTTCTTGATGTTCCTTATTGGATAGTTATTTTTCCTTCTTTCAGCATCCAAACATTCATAGTGTCTTGAATATTTGAAGATGTGTATTTTCCTGTAAAGACAAGAGCAGAAACCTTCCCCAATCCTAAATGGTTTCCACATGTATGATTGTTGCCATTGTGGATGAGCTGTCAATTTCTCAAGAGATTGCTCTTTTTCAAAGTGAATCTTTATCAATTTTTATGGTATCCATATTTTTTCTTCTCTTGTGGAAACAAGAGCAAAACCTTTTCCCCAATGTAGCACATCTCCTGACTTCCATTGTGCGGTCAACCCATCCTTGAAATACACCAACTGATTTAATTTAGAAGACTTCTATTATTTAATGTCTCTGCTGCTGTTGCCCTTTTCTCATTAATGTTAAGAAAATTCAAGGTTAATAAAGCATTATGTAGTCTATTTCTGGGGATATTTTCCATCCCTTTCTGTTTTTTTTAACATATCCTTTATAGTTTGATTTGATCTTTCTACAACTGCCTGACCTGTATGAGTGTGTGGTATACCTGTAATATGCTTTATATTATAGTAAGCAAAAAACTGTTTCATTTTCTTAGAGACAGATGCTGGACCATTATCTGTCTTTATTTGTGCAGGTATACCCATGATGGCCAAAACTTCTTATAAATGTGTGATTACTAAATCATCCTTTCTGAGGTTAAAGCAGCTGCCCACTCAAAACCTGAATAGCCTTTCCTGATTTATTTGTGTCAGTATAAAATGTATGGTTCCAGTTATTGGTGTGTTCCGTATGTGGGGAAGGATCCAAAAAGTTCTCTTTATAAGGTTAATTTTATCACTTTTGGGATAATTGCTATTAATCTCTCCTAAAAAATTATCACAAGCTCTTTGCCAAGGTTCATTGTCTTCCCGTAACTTTTTTATTTCATCAGAAGCAAAAGGCACTATAATCTCTTCTGGGCCTATACCTGATAGTTGGTAAAGTCTCAATTTTGTTTTATAATTAATTCAGAGACTTACTCCACAAAAGTTTTTATTTTTTTACTTGGTTTATGTTGAAAAATATCCATTCTAAGATAATACCTTCCCTTTGCATTAAAATTCCTATTGGGGAAATTTTGGAAGGGAATATGACTAGAACGCAATTAAAATTTGGCACACATATGTGCCTTCTGTAATTTTTCTTCAACAATAATCAATTCCTTTTCTGCTTCAGCTGTTAATTCTCTGGGACTATTTAAGTCTTTGTCACCATCTAAGGTTTTGTTTAAATGAACTATTAGATCAGGTGTTATCCCAAAAACTGGTTGTAGACTGGAAATGTTTCCTAATAGTCTTTGAAAGTCATTTAGAGTTCGCAATCATTCTCTCCTAATTTGTGCCTTTTGTGTTCTAATTTTCTGTAAATCTATTTTATAACCTAGGTGATTGACAGGGTCTCCTCTCTGTATTTTTTTCAGGAGCAATTTGTTATCCCCATTTGATAAAACTTTCTTTACTTCTTCAAATATTCTTTCTAAAGTATCTGCATTTGAATCAGATAATAAAATGTCATCCATGTAATGGTAAATTATAGACTTAGGAAATTGCTTACGTATTATTTCCAATGGCTGACTTACAAAGTATTGGCACAGAGTGGTGCTATTGAGCATTCCCTGTGGGTGGATGATTTATTGGTATCTCCTCGTAGGCTGAGAATTATTATAAGTAGGCACTGTGAAGGCATATTTTTCTCTGTTTTTTTCTTATAAAGATATAGTGAAGAAACAATCTTTCTAATCAATAACTATAAGAGGCCATCCTTTTGGTAATAGAGAAGGTAAAGGAATTCCAGATTGTAGAGGGCTTGAATTACCTTACTGACAGCTCTTAGATCTGTCACCATTCTCCATTTACCAGATTTCTTTTTTAACAACAAATACAGGAGAATTCCAGGGGCTGGTTAAGTCTTCAATATGGTGAGTATCTAGTTGCTCCTGTACCAGCTGTTCTAAAACCTGCTGTTTATCTTCTGTTAATGGCCACTGTTTAACCCATATTGGTTTCTCAGTTAAGCATTTTAAAGGTAGGGCCATTGATACCTCTAAATGTTTGTTAGTTGCTTTGTGTTCTTGTACAGCCTGAATGGCTGGTGACCTTTGTGTATAGTACCTTATAATATCCTTTAAAGAATTATGAGTTTCTGGGAGTGCAGGAATGTTAATCTGGGTATTCAGAAATTACTGCAGCAGATCACAACCATAAATTCACTGCAATATTAGCCACATATGACCTCAGCTTTCCTCTCTGACCCTATGCAGTCAACCCATCTCATACTTTGTTTCACTGGATATAGAGTTTCAATTCCTAGTAATTGAACATCTGCCTCTTGAAGAGACCAATTCTGGAATAATGACTCTCACGTCCACACCTGTGTCAATCAAACCCACAATTACAATGCCATTTATATACTCCCTTAGCTTTGCTCTTTGATCATTTATAGAAGGTTACCAGAATATACATTTCCTATTTCCTATTGGATTTTTTAATTTATCTTCCACGTTTATTCCATCATCTAGAACAGTATGATTTTTTTACAGGAGGCTCTAGATTTTTTAATTTTCCTGGTGATACATGTCCTTCACAGTGACTGGGGATGACTGTACTACTTTTGACTTGGGGGCCTGCGAGAGGCCCACCCAAGGAGTTTCCCAATGGTATTGGGTGCTTTGTCTGTCTTTGTTGATCTGCATTCATTGGTCCAATGTCGGCCTTTGCCACACCTCCTACATATACCTGAAGGCTAAGTCCTCCTATTCTTTTCTCCTCTCCTAGAGGAGACATTATTCCTAGGAACTCCTTGTCTGCAATCCCTTCTCAGATGCCCTGTTCTACCACAATTAAAACATTTTATATTTTGATGTCTCCTCATTCCTTTGGGAATTGCTTCTCCTACCCAAGATTCAGTAT
Source organism: Arvicola amphibius (assembly GCF_903992535.2). Classification (NCBI taxonomy): domain Eukaryota; kingdom Metazoa; phylum Chordata; class Mammalia; order Rodentia; family Cricetidae; genus Arvicola; species Arvicola amphibius. Next base: position 61,102,922 of record NC_052058.2, read on the forward strand.
TATAGTCAAATGTCTTGGTGTTCATTGTATGCAGGATCCATTCATGCATTGGTGCAAGTATCTTTTTGAATTCTAATTCTTTTTGAACAGCTAGCTAACAGGATTAATACCATTGAAAATCAAAAGTTACCTGAAAAAATTAATACTATTGAAAAGGGTAACAATAATTGACAGACAAAATTGAATCCATGTTAAAGGATATTGGTAAATTAAATGAAAGAATTTATATTGTTTAATTTGACAATCAAAATCTGTTAAAAGTTATGATAGGTTAGCAGATAGAATATCTCTCCAGAAAGGCAATCTCCATGTTATCCAAATAATGTCCAAAGATGAGATGTTATCTTTAAAGAAAAAACTTCAGACCTTGGAATCACACATGCAGAATAAGGATCAGAAGCAAGGTGCCTCAATGAAATCACTAGAAATATATACAGGCCAGGAGATTCAGGCTTTACAAAAGACAGTAGTAAAAAGATTTGAAATGATTGAGGAAATTACTGGAGCCGATGAGCAGGGAAAGAAGGTACAAGGACAGGATTCAGCATCACCAGGAGCTGTCAGAGATGACTTACCCAGGGTTTTAGCTTCCTACCCTGTAATCTACTCTGACAAAGCATTAAGTTCTAAAGGCCCCAAAGGATTCAAAGATGGTAGATGGATACCTATAGGAATGAATGATGTAAAAGAAATTAAGCAAGCTGTCATAACTTATGACTTGTATACTGCATTTGTTTGTTAGGGAGGTGATAAAGACATGGGCTTCTAGCATTAAGGTGATGCCACATGACTGGCTTCAGTTAGTTTCAGCAGTCCTGGATGACAGGCCTCAACTGATGTTTAAATGTTATTTCCGGGAAGAGGTAAAAGTTTTAGAACAGCAGGGAAAAGTAAAAGGACTTGAGACTTCCCAAGATCAAATTCTTGGTGAGAGCACTTCTGATGAGCCACAGACTCAAGCTCTTTATGATGAACAAATTGTCTCTATGCCACACAGCAGCTTTAAATACTTGGGAAAGAATACAAGAATAGGAAAAAGAACTGAATCATATACCAGGGTTAAAGAGGGTCAGAGAGAACCCTTTAGTGACTTTTTACAAAGATTAACTAAGACAGTACAAATAGGAGTAACAGACCCAGTTGCTAGACGAGTACTTATTGAATCTCTGGCTTTGAAAAATGCCAATATAATATGAAAAAAATGAGTCCCAATATCTAATAAATGGATGTATCACAATAACCATATAAGCCTTGCAGAATACAATCCATAGTATTAGCAAAAAAGTTACTAAACGTTTCAATGGTAATGTTGTCTGTCATTATATAACTTTCAAGTTTATTGATTTATTAATTAATAAGATATTTACTTGGTATGAGGTCCAGTAAATTGTATTAAGTGTAATAATCTTTATTGTCAAGCAGCTGTTGTGGTTGCAGAGTCGCAACTAGAGGTGCAACCTGGTGCCACTAACAGTCCTGAGCCTCTTTGGCTTTCTTGCCTTGGTTCTGGTTAAATACTGAGAAGTATGTTTTGCTTGACAAATTAAAAGCAATTAAATCAATTTTGTACACAGAGCAAAAAGCCCAGAACTCAAGGGTAGGGAACACAAACTGGAAGCTGTGCAAGTCGCCATGCGGCAGGGAACCATGACAGGGAATGCAGCAGTGGGGGCAGGGGAGGTGCTTGGTGGGAGGGCATGCACACACTTGAGAAATTTCAAAGCCACCACACTCAGTTAGCTCCACTGTGGTGGTGGTTCTCCAAAAAACTACTTAGGTAAAAGCAAACCAAGCATGTAGGGGTGGAAATCTTTCTGGACTGTGGACCTAAGCCTTTAAGCCCATTCCACCTGGTAGGTATGGCGTCCGGATCCACATGGGCGCCAGATGAAGAAGGACACTAGCTCAGAACTGAGTATAATAGATGATTATTTATTTAGGGGTAGCCTCACAGATCACAATCCTCTGCCCGAACGGGAAACAGCAACCAAATACAGCAGCCAGAAAAGAGGCTGAACTTGTGCTTTTCATTGGCATATATAGTATAAGAGGCCCCGCCCAAGTGGGCAGGTAAGTTAAAGGCTAATGGTGGTAGGAATTCCTACAACATATTATTTCTATCCATTTTTAAAAATGTTTTATTCTTTGACCTGTTTCTTCTAAGGTGATAGCTACCTCCAGTTGTCTAGTGACCCAAGTTTGTTTGTTTTTGGAAACAGGGTCTGTAGCCCAGACTGGCACCAAAACCACTACATAGCTGAAAATGGCTGATATTTTGCCCCTCCTGCTCCACGTCCTAAGTGTCAGGAATACATGTCTCACCGTGCCTGGTGAGTGATTATGGAGATTGAACCCAGGCCTTATGCATGCTAGGCAAACACTTTACAAACTAACGGAGCTACTGCCTCAGGTGTTCTTTTAAGGCTAAGTTACCGAGTGTCAAGATTGTATTGACTAGTTTGGAAAAGGGAGTAAGTGTCTCAAAAAGTTAAAGAAGAAATGTACAGATCAACTTTCATTAAAATGCATTCCATAGATTCCTGGGGTCCTTGGATAGCTGGAATTCCAAATGAAAATTCTGAGTTCACCTTTAGGAACTTTGATACAAGGATTCCTAAGATGTGTGGTACTTACCTGTGTGTCAGACAGTGTTCTACAGACTTCGCATGTAGTTAACTATGTAGTCCTCACAATGGCCATATTAGGTAGGTGCAGCTTGTGAGGAACCTGAAGTGTATAGAGTTTAAGTCCTATAATTAGAAGGAGATGAAAAATTGATTCAGAAGTAGGAAGCCAAGTTCCTAAGCCTACCTCATAACTACCTCTTCTTTTCCAAAAGAGATAAAGACAAGAAGTAAACAAAATTTAATTCTGAAGGAAAGGTCTGTGACATTGCCCAATTAGCTCTAGATCAAATATAAATTGGTACCAAGATAAGGAACATTGTAAAGACACAGGAAGCCAGTGAGCAGTGGGGTATCTTCCTCCACAGCCTGGTCCCTTTTGTGCAGTGTGTGTTACAGCTTCCCTGACGGCAAGAGTATGTAGGCTGCCCCTTCCCTGTTCTTACCAATGCTGCTCTCTCTTTACACTACTTCCTCCTTGCACTGTATATCTTTGTGTTTAGTCTTTAAACTTTGTTCAAGCTGCTACTGATTTGTAAGTACCAGACTCCCCACCCCATGTGTGTGTGAAACTTTTGTAAGTCTCCCTAAGGACTGACTGATATCTCTAACTTGAGCTTTCCCTGCAACACTTTCCTTTACCTCTGTCACCATCTTTCTTACGTTTTCATTCATTCTTTTGAATGTAAACTGTACATACACAGTGAAATCAGTCAACCTTAGCTTCTGATGTAATGAAACTTATAAAATATAAGTTAAAAGCAAAAACAATAAAGGACTTCGAGTAGAGAAATTTATCTGATCTTCCCTCCCCTACTCTTTTTCTCTTGTCCCTGTCTTTCTCCTTTATTCTCATCTTTATTTTCTCCTTTATTCTCATTAACCCAGAACTTTGCAGTTCAAGCAACCTTTCTTTCTCAACCAGGCCACCTTAGTAGCTGGGACTACAGGTGCATGCCACTGCGTAATGAAGGGCGTGGTCGACCGGTAGTCAGAATTAACTAGACCAGCTCAAAAACAAAGAATATAATTTTAATAATTGGGAGCAAGAGAAACTCACACGACCAGGATCCAGCAAGAATCACGCGCATCTGAATGAATACGAAACAAAGGGCAGGCACCTGGAAGCCCAGGTCCTTCTTCCCTCTCCCCAAGCGGCCACACCCTAGCCAAATGTGATTGGCTGAGCTTCCCCATCAGCATAAAGATTTGTTTTAACCCTACCCAGACTTTAGTGTAGGATTTCAAGAACAGAAACAAGGAAACTAGGGGGTCTTTTGTATAAACCAAGCTCAAGAAGTGATGGTGGGAGCTGGAGAGATGGATCAGTAGGTGTGAGTACTTCCTGCTCAAGTGGAAGCACCTGATTTTTGATCCCAGAATTCATGTTAAAAGCTGTCCATCTAAACAGAACTCTCAACAGAGGACTCTAACATGGCTTAAAGACACTTAAGGAAGTATTCAACATCCTTAGCCATCAGAGAAATGCAAATCAAAACAACTCTGAGATTTTTTTTCTTACACCTATCAAAATGGCTAAGATCAAAAACACTGATGACAACTTATTCTGGAGAGGATGTGGGATAAAGGGAACACTCCTGCATTGCTGGTGAGAGTGCAAAGTGGTACAGCCCCTTTGGATATCAGGATGGTGATTTCTCAGAAAATTATGAAACAACCTTCCTCAAGAACCAGCAATACCACTTTTGGGTACATATCCAAAGAATGCTCAATCATACCACAAGGACATTTGCTCAACTATGTTCAAAGCAGCATTATTTGTCATAGCCAGAACCTGAAAACAATCTAGATGTCCCTAGACCGAAGAATGGATAAGGAAAATGTGGTATATTTACACAATGAAGTACTACACCGCAGAAAAAAAATAACTACATCTTGAAATTTGTGGGCAAGTGGATGGATCTAGAAAACATCATATTGAGTGAAGTAACCAAGACCCAGAAAGATAAATATAATATTTACTCACTCATTAGTGGCTTTTAGACATAAAACAAAGAAAAAACAGCCTACAGTTCACATTCTCAGAGAACCCAGACAACAATGAGGACCTTAAGAGAGAAATACATGGATCTAATCTACATGGGAAGTAGAAAAAGACAAGATCTCCTGAGTAAATTGGGATCGTGGGGACCTTGGGAGAGGGTAGATTGTGAGGGGAGAGGCAGGGAGAGGAGCAGAGAAAAATACATAGCTCAATAAAGACAGTAAAAAAAAAAAAAGCTGCCCATGACTGTTTGACTGTTTGCATCTGTAACTCTGGCACTGTGGGGAGCTGAGATAGGAGGATTACTAGGCTTGCTGGCCACCAGCCCAGGTATGGGTTCAATAAGAAACCAGTCTCAAAGGAATAAATGCAGGATACTACAGAGCAGGACACCCAGTATCCCTCTCTGACTAATGCACATTCATGCATAGCCATAGGAACCTATGCACACATATACAGTCACCTCAAACAAGGACAAACATGATTATGTCTGGCATATATTGGGAAATTAGAGATGATAAGTAGTTGAATATGTAATATATTCATTCAGTTAAATAGAGCTCCCAAGATTTATTGATGAATGAGTATGGATTGTGAATGACAATCTTTTTGGTAGAACATCTAGAATAATATACATGTATGTTATAGGAATGTGGGAAATATTGTAGAAAAAAGATTTATGCTAGAAATAAAGAATGTAGAATTATAAATGTCTCAGATTCCTATTAAAATTACAGAAAGGGATATTCAGTTTGATCATTACTAATTTTAACTTTTTTCTTTAAGTTTTCTTAATTCAAAAATGCAGAAATGAGGCTTATCAAATGGGGTATATCTCAATGCTAGAGTGGCTATCTGGCATGCAAAAGGCCCTGAATTCAATCTTCGGTGGTGCATGTGTGCATGCACATGTGCGCACATGCACACACACATATACACACACACACATGAAACAAATGGGTCCTGAAGCTCATTTTACATTGTTAGAATCTACAGAGTAGGGTAGATGAACTAAAATATATGATAGGTGGTCACACTCATATTGGACTTCCTTAATCAGAATATTTCGGAATGGGATCCAAGAATGGAACATTTAACAAATCCTCTCACCATTCTTCACCAATATTCCTCATTTATTTACTTAGCAATCATATGCACAGAGAAGATGAGACATTTACTACCAAGCTAATTAGAAGCAGAATTGGAACCATAGCAGGTGCTTTCTAAAGCTTTTGGCTTAAAATGTCCTATTAATGAGCTGCTACATTTAACTGCCAGACTGCTTAATATTAGGCCTAATTTACTATATTTAGATGGGGTGGATTTAACAGGCCTTCTAGTGCCTTTCTCTGAATTACTGATATTTTTCCAGCAACTAGGACATTCCTGCTTCAATGGTATCCTTTACTAATTAGATCTTTGCTTTGTTATATAGCGTTCTTCACACACACACACACACACACACACACACACACACACACACACACACCAATTGTTTTGTTGATCTCAGACTAATTAACTGAACTTAAATCTTTCATCTTTTCTTTAAAAGGAACATCTCAGGCTCTAGAAACTACAGGGAAACCCTGTCTCGAAAAACAAAAAATAAAAAAATAAAAAAAATAAAAATAAAAATAAAAAATAAAAGGAACATCTCCTTGCTCTTTGGAAGGTAGACCTGTGATTTCCAATGTAATTTCTTGATGTGAGAACAGCATTTCTTAGAAATAAACTATTATTAGTAGTTTAATTACCCTTCCATTTTCCATAGATGCCTTCCTCCTGTTGGTTCTTATAAAAGGAATAATCTCTGTCTTCTGTCTTATGGTATCAGCGTAGTTGTACTATATCCAGAAGCTATCAAATAACTACCCCATGTTTCATGGAACTATAAGTTATGTTTGCCCCTTAAATTATATTGCATAATTGAAAACATACACAAGGTCATTTTTGCTTTGCCATCTGAAAGAGGAGTAGGTAATTATTATGCTTTAATAGCCAGAGGTTACAGATTTCAGATATCCACGATATGGGGATAAATGGACAGAACTTAGGGAAGTGTGGTCGTACATCACTGTGTTTACTATGATTTGTCTGACTAGAGCATATAAACCTGTAGCAATAAGAACTTTGCCAATTTAGATAGACTTTCCTCCAGGAAAGCCAGCCTCTAGTCAGATGTGCACTGTGTTACATTGCTTTTGTCATTGGTTCTTATATACATAAGTAACTTTTGTTTCCTTATAACTTCACATTGAAGTATATGTTATTAGTTTGAAAGCATGTATGTGTTTAGCTCTCCTGGTCAGGAATGGTATTTCCCAGGAATCAAGTAATATGTATTTGCTTTAAAATTTTGTAACACATAATGATCAAATATTTATTTTCAACAGAATTTTAAAGATAATAATATTAATGGTTCATTTTCTCTAAAATTTCTATTAGTTTCATCGAATTTAACTGCTTGTTTGAAGTTCTGCCACATTGTTTTCCTTGTTTGCTCATTTAGTCTCACTGTTAGTCTGTCAATATTTTATCACATTCAAGCTGTTACAGTTTATTAATATTATAAATCACTTGCCTAATGTGTGAAGGCTTGTGTTCCATCTATAGCACTAGAAAAAGATATGTACATACTCCAGTCTCCTATTTATGTTTGTATTTTACTAAGCTTGTCTTAGTCTCATGTAGATTTATTTATTTAAAAACAGGATCTTGTTTTGTAGCCTTGCTATGTAGAAATTTCTATGTTGCTCATTCTATCCTCAAACTCATAAGAGCTGTCTGCCTATGCCTCCTCTGGAATGCTGGGGATAAAAGGTGTGTACCATCATGCCAGACCCATTCCTGTAGATTTTAAAGTAGTTAATATACTTTAGTATATTAAGTAGTTAAAGTAGCTTCCTGATAAAGTAGAAGACTACTTCAGTACCTTAGTACCAGAATGTACTCAAGTACAAATCACTGAACAAACATGTTTGTGAGATTTAATAGGCATTACATGTGCTCAAAACCTTTCTAAATGATTGTCACATTTTTTTTTACTGCTGGCAGAGCATATAAAGGAAAAAATGGCAAAAACTGTATTTTTATATTTCAATTAACATTTTTGATAGAATAACATGTTCATTTAAAAATGTTTTTATTTATTATTTTATTTTATGTGTCTCAGTGTTTTACCTGCACATATGCCTACATGTATACCTGGTGCACTTAGAGGCCAGAGAGAGTGTCAGATTCCCTTGGATTTGAGTTACAGATTGTTATGAACCACTGTATGGGTTTGGGGAATTGTACTCTGTTCCTCTGGGTATAGCACCAGTGCTTTTGACTGCTGGACTATATTTCGAGCTTCACATGTGGTGAGTTTAAATGCATGAATCTAATGTTACCTCGATATTGTAAATACTTTGAGATCTTTGCATAATAGAAAAACACTCATGGACTGGAGAGAATGCTCAGAGGTTAAGGGTGTCTGCTCTTCCAGAGGTCCTGATTTCAATTTTCAACAACCACATGGTGGCTCACAACCATCTGTAATGAGATCTGGCACACACTTCTGACCTGCAGACATACATGTAGACAGAACAGTGCATATATAACAAATAAATAAATCTTAAAAATACACTCATTTGTTTGCTGTGAGACACATCAACTCCCTTTCCTTCATAAATTTTTTATGAATATGAATGTGCATGAAAGGAATACTCATTAGGGAATTGAATAGGTTATATTTTGATAATACTATATATTCAGAATTTGCATGTTCCAGAGATTATTTGACATTTTCATTAAGTCATTTTTCAGTTTCTGAAACAATGTCCACCGTCCTGTGCAGATGAATGAATTTCTAGTTTAGTTTAAATATATATTACTTCCATTATTTTCACCTTGATTCCATATATCTTAATAATTTCAGTCGACTTTGTTTTAGTATCTTTTAATTTTGATGTTGAACCTCAAGAACTTTCATAAGTGATTTTTTTGTTTTTTTTTTTGTTTTTTTTTTTTTTTTGGTTTTTCGAGACAGGGTTTCTCTGTGGCTTTGGAGCCTGTCCTGGAACTAGCTCTTGTAGACCAGGCTGGTCTCGAACTCACAGAGATCCGCCTGCCTCTGCCTCCCAAGTGCTGGGATTAAAGGCGTGCGCCACCACCGCCCGGCCATAAGTGATTTTTGAAAACATTTCAAATATTAAGAAATGTTAAGTTAAAGAATTTTAAGATTTGCTTGTTAAAAGACTAATTCTCTTTGTTGCATATCAAAACGCCTGAAAATTTAAGGCCCCACCTTGATCAACTAAATTAGACTCTACAGTGTTACTCAGACTTTTTAGGTAGTTCTGACAAGCAGGTGGCTTGCTATTTCTTGTTAGTGTGCAGTTCTCATCCTGGATTCATGATAGCATTGTCTGGGAAGTTCTTATAAAACATTAAGTATAGAGAACAAAGAAAGTATAAAGCTACGAGAGAGCACACACAAGCCACATATAAAGGAAAACTCATAAGACTAACAGCTGGTTTCTCAATGGAAGCTTGGTTTCCTAATGGAAGCTGTCTGATAGATCATTGGCAGAGAAACAGCAGGATTAAATGACATCATACATCAAATGGATATAAATTCAGCAGTTTCAATATGCAAAATAACTCTTACTGCATATTGCAGGTTCCATGAAGATCCATTAATACCATATATAGCGTATAATTCTGACTTTTAGACAAAGTCATACAGACTTTGAGGCATTTTACTTAAATTTTCTGATTTGTAAATTAAATTGTAAAATTAAAATTTCTGCTTTTCCTGATTTATTTGCACCAGTATAGAATGTAGGGCACCAGATATTGGTGTTTACCATACAATATGCGAATAGATCCAGTTAGTTTTCTCTATAAATTTAATTCTCTTGCTTTGGGGATATTTGTTGTTGGCTTGTATTCTGTTTGCATTATGCTTAGAAAAAGATATTGTTTCTAGAAAAAATGCAAGTTGCTGCATGCTGCTTCTGAGAAATGTTTTTGTTGTTATATGGCTGTTCTTTGGTGGAGCTTCTGCCTCTGTGTGCTATAAAAGTTCTCCAAGTAGTTTTTATTAAGTAGCCATGGCTAAGAACCACTGGTCTAATGCACAGAGAACTGAGTTGGAACCAGAAAACTGGACAGTCCACTCCTGATTTCTGTGAACTCAGGTAAACGGTCTGGCATATATGAGTCTTCTTTGTAAAATAGAACTGTGAGTAATAGCTTCTAAGCCTGACAGATAAAAGGTTAGTATAATTTTTTATTTTTTAAAAATCACTGTATGTGAGAATGCAGTCATGCATGTGGAAGTAAGATGACAATATTCGGGAGCCTGGGGTACTCGCTTGTTTATGCTGTGCAGCATACTCCAGGCCAGCTAGCCTACAAGCTTCCAGGAGATTCTTCTGTCTCCACCTCCCATCTCTCTTGCTGAAAGAAAACCAGAATTGCAAATGCATGCCACTGCATCCTTATTTTTACGTCGGCTCCTTGGCTAGCACTGCAAGTGCTAAGCCACCTCATGAGCCCAGTTATTACAGCCAAATGAAGCAATATTCTTACAGTGCTTCACAATCAAGTGCTGTAAATTGGTAGCAGTGAAGTCTTACAGTGGGAAGAAGGATCTCCTCAGGTCTCTTATACTTTGGGGAGGAAGATTTTAGATCTCCAAAGTACAAGTGGTTGGAAATCAACAGGGGATAGAAGAAAAACTGTAGTTGCTCTAAGATGGAAATTTGAAAAGAAAAGAAAAAGAATGTGGGCTAGGAGTGTAGCTCAGTAGTAGAGCTGTTGCTTAGCATATGAGAAATCCTGGGTTCAGGAGAGAAGCAGGGAAGGGTGGCAAGTCATATAACTAGAGTCACTTTTCTCTGATTTACCCATTTCCTTACACTCATTCAGTTAACACTGAACATCTTTATCCCAGTGTCCTGGCAACTGGAATGTACAACTAAAGACACAGGTTCCATAACTTAGACCACTTTTGGTAGGTGAGTGCGTAGTTAAGCAATGAGATCCTGTGTGCAGCGGGGAAAGGTGCTAGTCCAGACATCTTTCTTCTTATTCACTACTTGTGGAAAGGGAGAGTAAGACTCACCTGTTGTTTGTATATTTTACATTGTATTAGTCATCAGTATAACCTAGAGAAGATTTAGCCATGAGGGTTTTTCTGAGGGTCTGTAAAATCTGTTACATGAACCAGTTGCTTGATTTTCGTGCTCCAATCCTGACCTCTAGTGGCTGCCCATGAAAATTCCCCAGACCCACATCACTTCTTTTTGCTGATTACCTATCAAATTCCAATTTAGCTATCCTAAAAGATTAGACCTTTAAAGAATATAAAGAGAGGCAGCGCAAACAGTTTTAAGAGAGGCAGAGTAAAACAATGGACTTTTTGCCTAACATGCTGCAGTATTTTTGCTGAAGGTCTTATATTTAAAAGCAGCCAGTACCTCTTTACTTTTGCTTGCTAATTATCTATCACTTTCTCCATTCTTTGAGGAAGCGAAGGGTATTACTATACAGACTATAAAAGAGAGAAATTTCAAAGAAAGGCAAACTGGATTCTGTGCTGATTCTATGTTGCTTGTTGCATGGCACAAGCTGCACCAGAACTGACTGATTGAAAGCCACAGTTTTGTGATGGAGCATTGCTGTCATGTAGCCTCCTGGCGGCATGTGCAGAGAGCACATTGTTACTTCTGTGATATTTGTCATGTAGCCTCCTGGCGGCATGTGCAGAGAGCACATTGTTACTTCTGTGATATTTGTCATGTAGCCTCCTGGTGGCATGTGCAGAGAGCACATTGTTACTTCTGTGATATTTGTCATGTAGCCTCCTGGCGGCATGTGCAGAGAGCACATTGTTACTTCTGTGATATTTGTCATGTAGCCTCCTGGCGGCATGTGCAGAGAGCACATTGTTACTTCTGTGATATTTGTCATGTAGCCTCCTGGCGGCATGTGCAGAGAGCACATTGTTACTTCTGTGATATTTGTCATGTAGCCTCCTGGCGGCATGTGCAGAGAGCACATTGTTACTTCTGTGATATTTGTCATGTAGCCTCCTGGCGGCATGTGCAGAGAGCACATTGTTACTTCTGTGATATTTGTCATGTAGCTCCTGGCGGCATGTGCAGAGAGCACATTGTTACTTCTGTGATATTTGTCATGTAGCCTCCTGGCGGCATGTGCAGAGAGCACATTGTTACTTCTGTGATATTTGTCATGTAGCCTCCTGGTGGCATGTGCAGAGAGCACATTGTTACTTCTGTGATATTTGTCATGTAGCCTCCTGGTGGCATGTGCAGAGAGCACATTGTTACTTCTGTGATATTTGTCATGTAGCCTCCTGGTGGCATGTGCAGATAGCACATTGTTACTTCTGTGATATTTGTTATGTAGTCTCCTGGTGGTGTATGCAGAGAGTACATTGTTACTTCTGTGATATTTGTCATGTAGCCTCCTGGTGGTGTATGCAGAGAGCACATTGTTACTTCTGTGATATTTGTCATGTAGCCTCCTGGTGGCATATGCAGAGAGCACATTGTTACTTCTGTGATATTTGTCATGTAGCCTCCTGGTGGCATATGCAGAGAGCACATTGTTACTTCTGTGATATTTGTCATGTAGCCTCCTGGTGGCATGTGCAGAGAGCACATTGTTACTTCTGTGATATTTGTCATGTAGCCTCCTGGTGGCATGTGCAGAGAGCACATTGTTACTTCTGTGATATTTGTGCAAAAATATAACCTAAATTTCATTTTAATGGAAATCCAATTGAGGAACATCGTACAGACCAGTATTCTTCAGAAGTGCCAGGACTATGGAAATGAGGGTGAACTCTATCCTAGATGAAAGACGAGGTAGATCAGACATCAAATTCCTACGTAAGGCCCAGAGTTTTATCCTGGATCAGACAAAAAGACATTTGTGGTACGTTTGACATAGATTTCCTCCTTATTTCTTGGTTTGGTTTATTGTATATTATTTGATTATGTAGCATACTGTCATTTGGTGAAACTCAGTAAAAGGAATGCAGAGATTCTTGGAGCTTTTCTTTGGATATTTTCTCAGTTAGATTATTTCAATGAATGTTTTAAAAATTAAAAATACTTATTAATTTTGCTCATGGTCTCATGAGTTACCTATTTGAGAAGGGCTCAGATGTATGACCATTTATTAATCCACGTGATATTAACTAGATCAGTCCAATTGACTTCCAGGATCACTTCTCTCATGTAATTCCTGGTCTTTACCAGTGACATTGTCCGGTCCACTATACCCCCTTATTGTTCATCTTCTTAGAACAATGAGAATGAAGGTCTAAGTGCTCTTGTGCTTCTTATATGATAATTTAATTCCGGGAGCAACCAGTCTAGGAGATCGCAGTCTAGGAGTTGGTCCCTAAAACCCTCCCACCACAGTCTTATCATCAGAGTTGTAGCATACTTTCTCAGATTTAGAGGAGAGTTCAGATGCCCTGCCGCTCAATGGAAGAAGCCTTCATTAAGCCACCGCGGATACCTAACTAAAGTTTTACTAAATAAGCACCTGAGGTAAAATTAAAACACCAAGGGCCTGTGTCATTCTGACACTCCTAAGCTCTGTTCCTGGCTTTAAGAGTGTGTTGTCTCTGAGATTCAGTTTTCTTGTCTCAAAAATGATAACAATAACAAATATGCCATAGATTTGTTGAGGAAATATCATCAAGAAAAAAAGCCATAAAGTGCTGAAGATGGCAAATAAATACATGACCTAATAATAATTGCTAGCATTTATCAGATACCAAATAACCCCTCACTTGATAGACTTTTTGCATGCTGTTGCTGTTTCCTTTGGTCAGAACAACTTCCTAGGGTGATGTATCCTCTTTTGGATTTAACAGATAACCATCACCCATTCCTCTTACTGCCTGTGGTATCCTTGTATTTTGGCTCCTACAAATCTATTGACTTTGCACTCCCTTCTTAACTTTTCCATTCCTACATGCTGCTTACATACATTAATTCTGACTAATGACCGAGGTGATGATGCATATGTAGTCCTTTCTTGACATTATTTGTTCAGCAATGCTGTCAGCATAGTTTTTGATAGTGTCTCTCCCAAGCTGCGAGCCTTCTCTGAACCCATGGATGCCTGCTCATCACAGCCATATATTCAGAGTCTTTCTTGCAGTAAGTGTTCAACTGCCGCCTTTATTTATGCATGATTGTGCAGCTCATTCATTAACCTAATCAGAAACACCGTGATCTGTACTTCACAGCAATTACTCACTTTGGGACAATTAGTTATAGGTGTTCTTGAAGGCAAAGCTATTGTCAGACTGTGACTGAATTATGAAACAGCAGTGTCCAGATCAGTTGAGGAGCACCTCTTCTTGTACACAAGGCTGATGTCAATCTTCTGTCACCAGAGGAAAGTGGTGACCCTTTCTTTCTGCAGTAGTCTGGGTTTTTTAGTGTCTCATAACCTGAGAGCAGTCAACCACTTTTTGTTTGTGGATGTTTTCAATGTAGAAACAAATAATAGAATCTTGTTTAGACAGAACGCACCTATTTCTACTTTCTGCTCTGTAATTTTACTTGTATTTAAATGGGAGGAATTAATTTAATTCTTTGAATTTAGAGGCTATATTAAATAATACTGAAACAAGGCACAGGTTCATCTGAACTTTAGACTATTGTAACGCATATCCAAGAAAATCAGCTTGCAAGAAGAAAGGGGTTATTTTGACTGAAAGTTTATAAGTTTCACCGTGTGATTAAATGACCTCATTTCTTTGGAGTTATGCTGCGTTCATGACTTTATGGCAAGAGTTCAGAACAAAACCTCTTCCTTCGTAGTCAGAAAATATAAAATCAGGGAGAAGCCAGAGTTCCACAATCCTGTTAAAAAGCATTCTCCCAGGGACCTAAAGACACCTACTTAGCCCCACCTTTAAAGGCTCTGTCACATGTGTGGACACACACACACACACACACACACACACACACACACACACAAAGCAATGCCACCCAGGGAAGCAAGCCTTTATCACATAGGGCATGGGTCTTTTGATATGGAAGCTGTAATATCCACATGTCAGTTTCTTCTCTAACTTAGTGGTTTAGAGATTGACTTTTATAATTATGCTGCTTAAGTTAACATACTTGGTCTGTTTTTTTAACTGTGAAGCCCTAGAAAAATCAGTGATTTCTATAAAATATTTTTTTTTAATTTTTAAGTAAGGCTTCATTATATAGCCTATGGTGACTTCGACCTTATCACCCTGCTGACTCTCCTGATTTCTGGTAGATACACTACCACTCCTAGCTCATTCTGTAAATCATAATTTATTTTTTGAAAGTTTAGGATTGATGTGTAAGGAATAAGAGTATGCTTTTATGTAATTAACTCAGATATTGGCACATTTAAATACTAATCTGACTATCCTGAAACTCACTGTATAGACCGTGCTGGCCTTGAACTCATAGATATCTCTATGACTCCCAAATTCTGGGATAAAAGCTGTTTATCATTATGCTTGGCTTATATATTCTTGTTTATTATTTTGCTCTTACACTAAAATATAGTAGTTAGACTTACTGTTGAAATTAACAGGCTGCCATAGCAACCTGCCATATTTATTTGATTTTACTCTTTCAAAAAAGATTTATTTATTATATATAGTGTTCTGCCTGCATGTAGGCCTGCAGACCAGAAAAAGGCACCAAATCTCATTACAGATGGTTGTGAGTCATGATGTGGTTGTTGAGAATTGAACTCAAGACCTGGAAGAGCAGCCAGTGCTCCTAACTTCTGAGTCATCTCTTCAGCCCCTTGATTTTACTCTTAATAATCCTCTCTTCTTGTTTATTGAATAGCACATAAACAGTGGACATTTGCTTCCTATCTACTGCTTCCAGTGAATGAAGCATTCTTAACAGGCATGCTTCATTTTGGGTCAGGGGATTGGATTACAGGTTGTATCTAAGGCACAGTACAACTGGTTACCTTATAAAGTCAGGTTAAATGAAAGCAGGCTGAGCAGCAGGAGGGAAACAGATTGAGCACAAAGTTTTTATTGCTGCAAGGCATAATATTAACTTTGTTGTAAGATTGGGCAAAAGTTGAGTTCCTGAAGGTGAGAGGTATTTCCAGAAAGTTATTACCATACCTACTAATAAATTACTAGACATAACTTCTGCCTGAACAGTGGAAACATTTTTGGGAATGCCCCCTCCCTTGTTTGTTTTTTAGAGCTATTTTGGCTAATTAAAGTTTTAAGGTTTTTTTTTACATTTCTCTGTTATTATTTTTCATAGCTTTGTTGCTTCAACATTCAGTTTTAATAAAATTCAAGAAAAGAGGTTTTTACCATAATATGAAGGTGATTCTGTGAATCAGCCTAGTTGAATATGAAGGGGAAAGAATCAGCTATAATGAATTAGGATGGCTAGTGTAGATCACTAAATAAGCATGTACCGTGTGTATGCCTGCATTGTTCTGTGAAAGGTTATTGGATTATACACCACAAAACTTGGGCTGGAAGTGATCTAACTCTGCTACTAAACATGTATATAAGCTGAGCTAGTCACATTCATACCCTGAAACCTGAGAATTATAGCCCACATTATTATGAGAATCAGTGAGGTTTTCATATTGTGTAAAAACAGGGAAGTATGGCCAGTGTTTGAAGTGACGCTGTGACTGACAGGCATGATGGTTGAATATGCAGTGGAGTTTTCAATAAAGCCATGAAACAATTTCAGAAGGAAAAGAGGAGTGTGGGCTGCTGTAAGAGAAAGTGTTTAAGTGTTATGCATTTGAGAGAACTAGAGAAATGGAAGAGACACTTAAATTTTAAGTGTGGACTGGGCATGCTGGATTTAGTTTAATGGCAAATCCTCAATGGAAAGCTCTCAATTGTGAGAGTTCATTGTACCTCACTGCTATGACGGGGTACATAGTGTTAAGACTGTTTTTTGTTTGTTTGTTTAATTCTGGCGTACAAACTTTGGTAGATAAGTCAGTAGCTACTTGAGTTGGTAAAAATATAAGTTTAGATTGTGAAAACAATTGTAATTTTAGCCCACATTTTAAAAAACATCTAAAATAGCCTTCTTACCTTTTCCTCTGGCTGGTAAGTTAGAATCACAGTCAGTCTGGAATCATCTCTCGCAGTGGTAATGTCAATGTTTTCACCTCTCATCCTAGCTGCACTTTCCTTCTCATTTTGGGATTAATCAAGTAAGCCAAAACCAAAATAATAGGTTCATAGCTTTTAGTTTAGTCTGCCAAATAGTTTGTGTTTATCATTCATTTTTTCTGTTATTCTTTTGTAATTTTGTTATCTGGCTATAGAAGGTTGCTTAGTACTCCATTACAGAAACCCTAAATATCTAGTCCTACTCATTACAGGACACTAGGTGTGTGGTCCTAATCACTGCAGGACACTAGGCGTGTGGTCCTAATCACTGCAGGACACTAGGCGTGTGGTCCTAATCACTGCAGGACACTAGGCGTGTGGTCCTAATCACTGCAGGACACTAGGCGTGTGGTTCTAATCACTGCAGGACACTAAGCGTGTGGTCCTAGTTACTACAGGACACTAGGTGTGTGGTTCTAGTCATTACAGGACACTAGGTGTGTGGTCCTAAGGACAGTTTCTGGTTTGGAGAGAGAAATCAGAAATCCTTTGTAGAACACACTTCTCATGGGACAGTTCACACTAGAAGGCAGATCGATTCTTTGAAGTGAGAACATTAGCAGAGCCTTAGCTTATGAGAGATGTCAACTGAAAGATCTTTCTTCTCACATAGGAAAACTTGCATGAAAAGAAACTAGAACATTCTTTGGAGACATTGTTTCTGATTCTGTTATTTTGAGCACATAAGATTCTATATCTCTTGGATTTAATTGCTCAATAATTCTTCAGTCACTGGGCTGAGCCCAGAGTTCAGTTTAAGCTCCAGTATGGCTTCCACAGAAATAGCTTATCTCTAATGAAAATTTACATGGTTTTCATGAAAATGGGGAAAGGTTCCTCAGAGACACTACAGGTTATCACCTTCATCTACACAAATAATACACCACACCCACACACACACACACAGACACACACACACACATGAGCACTAAGCATGCAAACACTAAGCAGACAATAGGAGTCCCATGTGATGAAGTCAGGTTTTTTATGTGATCTTCCCACTCAGCAGGAGTTTCTTGTTTTTTCTGCCCCTGACAGGATATCGACATAACCTAGAAGTCCAGAGTAGAATTAGAGAATTCAGTCAATAATTTTAAAAATCAACATCTTTTTTCCATCTTTAACAAGGAACTTGGTTTTTGCAAGCCTTAGATATAGGGAAATAAGCCACAAATGGATAGAATAAACAGGCCTTATATATGGAGAAATATTCGAAAAATGGATAGAAGAAAATAAGTCTTTATAAAAAAACTAATTTTATGTATTAAATAGAACATTGAATTTTCATAAATATTTTAGAAAAGCAAAATACCTTTTGAGAAGTTTTGATTAGTATTTGTATTGGCACCACTACTACAGAATATCCGATAGAAGCAAGTTAAGGGAAGAAGGACTTACTTTAGCTCACCAATGGAAGGGATTGTGTCATCGTGGCAGAGATGGCATAACCACATCTGGGGTAGCAGGAGTATGAGACTGCTTGCTCACTTTGAGCAGATGAAGAAACAGTTCTCTGGCTTGAAATGGAGATGACCTATGATTTTTAAAAAAGATTTAATTGTTCGTTTTTATTATGTATACAGTGTTCTGTCTGCATGTACATCTGCAGGCCAGAGAGAGCACCAGATCTCATTACAGATGGTTTGAGCCACCATGTGGTTGCTGGGAACTGAACTCAGGACCTCTGGAAGAACAGCCGGTGCTCTTAACCACTGGGCCATCTCTTCAGCCCCTGACCTATAATTTTTGTGTTCTTTCCTACACCTACAGACTAGGCCCTGCGTACAGCAGGTCCTATTATCTATGAAAACAACACTACCAGATAGGCCTGTAGCTAATATTTTACATCCAACCACAATACTATTGTAAGTAAAAGTAAGAGAAATTTGGAGTTTTGTTAATAATGTATGAAGTTTTGGGAAAATACCCAGTAAAATAGTGGTAAGTAGGAAATGTGATTCTGTTGATGTTCACATTTATTTATTTATTTTCTGTTTCAGGGATTGAACATAATCTTTCATGTAGCCTTGGCTCTCCTAAAGGTATGTCTCTTTTCATCTTAAGTTATCAAAATATGTTACCTCTTTTGCTTGGTACCGGAATCATCCCGTTTAGAGCCTGTGACTCACTTTAGACTCTAAAATTTTTATTATTTATGTGTTTGTATATATGTATGTGTTTGGTGTGTGTGTTTGTGCATCTCTCTTCTCTCTCTGTGTGTGTACATATGTATTTGTGTGTGTCTCTGTATGACATAACATGAGTGTAGAGGTCAGAGGACATCCCTCGAGTCAATTCTCTCCTGCTGGCATAGAAGATGACTCTAAGAAAGTCTGATCCTCTCCCTGTCATCCCTCTAAGTTATCATTTATTTGGTATTTGTTTTTCCTAAAATCCATTTAATCTTGCTAACACTTACTCCAAACATAAAGATGTTTTCATTCATAAGAACTGTATAATAGGAGACAAAGCTAAAACCTATTTCATGTAAAAATGAAACCATCTTTTTTTTTTCTAAAAATACTTCCTATAACATCCCTGGAGGTACCTAAACATATAATTGAATTATTTAAAAGCTTCTATAATATACTAAAAAAGAAACTACATTTCAATTTGTTGTTCTTTTCCTGATGGCTGAAAATATATGACACTTTAGGATTCAATTATAATTACATTGCTGAATTTTATATTAATATATCAATATAGTTCTAACCATATAGTAACAATAGGACATTTGTCACAGAGTTGGTTTTTTAAAAAAAAAGTAGCCCAAAGAAGACATTCTGTTATTGAAGATGAAAATTACCTTTCTTTCCCCAATAAGTTTGTGGTAAAACCACAGACATTGGACCTGGACAGAATCAGTTCTGTTTTCAGCCTTTTAGACCTTGCTAAGTTAAGTGCTTAGAACTTCAGTTTTGAGATAATAATAAAATTAATCTATGGCATTATAGTTAAATAAGATGGTATATTAAACTTCTTAGTAAGTGTCTAGATATTTACTGCCCAATTACCATCAGCTGTGGTTATTACGGTCACGTCCTCTGAGCCTGTGACTGTGGAGCAGGTGCTCTTAATCTTGGAGTCAGCCCTCCAGCCCCCAAGCTAAACTCTTTTCATGGCATAGATATATTTCTTAGTCCTTTCATAGTGGATCTTAACTTTGACTTTTTTCCTGATATTAAAATAAATCAACTTTATCACATGCCCTCTCAGCAATAAATAAAGCTTAATAATGACTAGGCAGGGAAAATATTATGTGTTTAAAACTAGAAATACCATTAAATCATAAGTAAGTACAAAGAAGTCTAACAAGGTTCTATTTTTTGCTATAATTTCTAATTTTCTTTTTCACTATCAGCCATTTTATGTTTTCCAGAAATCTTTTCCTATATATTGGTAGCTCATTTCCTAATGTTTAGTCTGTCTTTATGTAACGCAGTGCTATCCCTCTAGATATAAGACCTGTACTGTGCACCAACTTAATACTATAGCTATTGACTAATTGCTTTCTTGAGTGATACATTGATTAAAATATTTGTAATGTTTTAATTTTTTAGCATTTTAAACCTAGATGTATCCTTGTCAGAGGACATTTTTTTGGCCTCTGAGTAGAAAGGCATTTTTTTACCTTCTATAGTAATGCTTGAACACCCTTCAGACATCATGCTGCAGAGTTAAAGCAGTTAGAAAAGTTAAAGGAGAAACCACTGGTAAAGTAGGGATCTATGCTTGTAACTGCCTTGTATGAACCCTGAAACTGACTCCACACTGAGATGTAAGATGTGGGACTACACTGAAGTGAATGCCATCAATCTGATTGCCCTACCTGGTAGAATAAATATTCAAACATAAACAATACTGACTGACTTCTCATTTTTCATATGCCAGAAAAAAGAATATGCATCTGTTTATATAAAAGTTACAACTTGGATAACTTTATAGAAGTTATGAACCTGACTGATTTTTTAGTAGATCCTGTGTCTGTATTAGAAGTGATTTCTTGTGCATCTTCTGAGCAGAATATTAGCAGAAGCACAGCCTGGGTCATAACTGAAGAGGCTGCCCAAGGTTGCCTAAAATGTTATATCTCAGTAATGACAAAGCTTGAGTTAGTTATTTTCTTTTTTACCTACTACTAGTACATATTAATTGAGCTCAATTGTAGTATTCTTTTCAGTATTTTCATACTTGCGCATAATATACTTTGATCAGGTTACCCAGTTATGCTTGCCTGCTGTTCCCTTCCTCTACTCTAATAGTCCTCTTTCTTTCCTGTCCTTTTTTTTTTCTTTTAACAACTACATTCATCATGTGGAAGAAAATATGCAATATTTTTGTCTTCCTGGGTCTGGCACATTTTGCTTAGCACAGTGACCTTCTGTTCCATTTATTTTCTGGAAAATGATATAAATCCATTCTTTATAGCCAATTAGTCCATCATGGGTGTTTACTACATTTTCTTTATTGTCTGTTGGTGAGTACCCAGACTGATTGTTTATTTTGCCTACTGTGAATAGTGTTGCCGTAAACAAAGTTGTGCAAGTGTCTGTAATATGCTGACTTGGATTTCTTCAAGTATATACCCCTTAAGAATGGTACAGCTGGAAGTTCTATTTTTAGTTTGTTAAAATTTCTATATAGATGTTCAGCGTGCCTGCATTAGCTGATCTACCTAACCAGCGGTATATTGAGGGTCCTTTACCCCTTGACCTTACCAGTGGTTTGTTTTGTGTTATTTTGCTTCCGTTTGTGTTTGTGTTAGATGGGGTCTCACATATGCACACAATAGTTAAGATTATGTTGACACTGGAGCCAGACTACTTACCTTCAAGTTTCATCTCCAGAAACGCAGCCAGTCTGCAAAGTCTTTACTGCCCCAATGCTGTTTGAAAGTCCAATTAAAGTATTCTTAGACTGCAGCAACCTGAACTCGCAGCTCCTTAAAAAGAAAAAGTCACAACAAAAGTTACATGCTTCCAAGATGCAGTGAGACAGGCACATGCAAACATTTATATTCCAAAGGCAGGAATAGAAAAATGTAAGAAATCATCCCAAAGTAAGACGAAAACCAAACAAAGCCTTCATTAAAGCTTAAGTCTCTGTGTCAGTTATCTACACTGTGGTCTGTAAGCACTGTGAGCATGGGGAGCACCACTCCTGCAGCTGGACCTGTGGGGCCCACAAGATGGCTCTCCAGGCTGGCTCTGCTCTCTACCTACAACTTTCCTGAACAAGTTCTGCTCACTGCTGCTCACTCTGCCTTCCTGGAGTCTCTGCTGCTGCTTCCCATCCATCCTCACAGGTACTACCTACAGGGATTCTCTCCCTGCTGCACTGCCTGTACTCCCAGGCTCTCCTTTGACATCTCAGTGAAAGCCTCCATGACCCCACAGGTTTTACATTCTTCATGACTGCAGAACCAGCATTACTTGGATGTTGCCATGGTCTTCTGTCTGCGTAAGCTATTCCTGGGCCCACTTAAACCATGACTAGCCTTTCAGCTAGGTATGGGAAGTGAGTCTTCAGGATCTTCGGTTGTACAGGGCACCCCAGATCTTACTTATCTCAAGTGTTGAAATCAAATTTTTATTTCTACATCCATGAGCCCTAGACAGATGGGATAGTCTTGCAGAATACTAGGATTTTGTTGAGGCAGCCACCTTCTTGTCCAGGCATATAGCACTTGGCTTTTTTATGTTATAACAACTTCATATTCCTTGGTCCACATTTTATACATGTTCTGTTTCGGACTTAACTGCAAATTAAAAAGACAAAAGGTCTGCTCTTTTCCTTTCCATCCTAATTAGCACTATAAATCTGGTTAAATTAGCAGTCTGAATGTTTTACTGCCTTGAATCTCCCTCAAGGACACTATATACTGCTTTGGTGATAACTTTTTGTGATAAATATTTGAGAGAAATGTTATTAAAAGCAGAATTTAGGCAGACATGATAGCTCTGTAGCTGATTGCCACCAATTGTGATGACCTGGGTTCCATCCCTATAGACCTTGGTAGGAGAGAACCAGCTCCGGCAAGTTGTTCTATTCATATCAGTTGTGTGTGTGTGCACGACACACACTCAGTAGTTAAAAAAAAGCTTTTTGAAGAGGAGCAATTTATTTTGGTTTCAAGTTTAGATTCAAGTTCCTTCAAGGTTTATTGGATAGTTTGCTTTGAGATTGTGGTGATGTAAAGATTCCTTCTGGTGGTCTAAACACATGGCAAAGACTCCTCACTCAAGAATGGTCAGGAAGCAGAGAGAGATGAGGAGGCTTCTTTCAGGAGATAGCGCCACAACAAATATTCTTTTCCAAGTAGGCCTACTGCTGAGAGTTTCCACCTCCCTCTGAGACAGGATAAAAAGGAAAACTTTGGTGACATGAGAATGGAACAGGGCTTCTCATCCAGAGTCCAGTTGAAGCCTGCAGCCATCAAAAGCAATAAGGATCCAGCACAGTGATCAACCGCTTAAGGCCTGCCTCCATTCCCAGCTACAAACTTGCCATAACTCCTTCAAGGCATCTCCCAAACAACCCTAAAATCACACTATCAAAAGAGGATAAAGAAGATTTCTTAGCAGCCTTTTGAGATGTAACTTGACAGTCACTAAAATGGTGTATATGGCTAATTCTAAACCAATTAATTGTGACTTTCTTGCAGAGCCTGTACCCACATTTGGGTATCTTTTACCTTGTGAAATTCTCTCCAAGAAACCCACACCCATGCAAATCAGCATATTTTTCTTTCTTTCCCTGAGAGCCTCTTTTCCTCTTAACCCTCATGCCTAAGACTCTAATATAAACTCTTCAATTTCACTTAGTTTTAAAGTGGCTAATCCTACAGTTCTCAATGTTAATCCTGCAGTTCTCAGTGTTCATACTATAAATCCTAGTTTGGCTTGAGTTCAGGTCCCCAAAAGCTTAGGGAGACTCTAAGCTAGAGTGTCAGGGTAGACCTATGTTTCTGCAACTTCACGGCTGATAATCCCAGTAGTGCCATCAAGTTACATATAAATCTATTAGTGGGTTGATTCATTAACTAGGTCAGAGTCATCATGTTCTAATCTCTTCTCAATGATTAGATGTACACATGGAAACAAAGGCTTCTACATGAACCTTTTATGGAGGATACTTCATATGCAGACCATGCTAACCTTTATTGTCTACCTCCCACAAAGTATCAGGCCATCGACAAAATGAAGCTAAGTGTGACCTCTGTCTGATTTGGAAGAAAATTTCCATTTCTATTTGATAAAACTAAAGCTTTTACTTCCCACATTTCTATTAGTTTTCTGATCTTGAGTCACTTTCTGAGCTCTGCTTACATCATTCTAGACTCTCTCTAGCTCACTTCTCCAAAGTTTTCCAGATTTCTCCTGCAAACTAGTTCCAAAGGCTTCTCACATTGTCTATCATATAGTAATGACAGTGACCCTACTTCTTCGAAACTATTTTCTACCAGCCAGCCTCCAGGCACTATAATAAATGCTTGAGATGACCACACCTTATTAAGAGAAAGAATTTATTTTTGTTCATGATGTCAAATGTTCTAGTCCAGGACTGATTGGCCATGTTGCTTTTGAGTCTGTGGTGAGGCATCATATCACAGCCATAACATATAACAGCAAAACTGCTCCCCTCAGAGCCAGGGAGGAAAAGGAGAGTAAAGGGAGCAGGACTCACAGTCTACTTCAACAGCAAATCCTTGGTGTCCTGAGTACTCTAGTGGATACTATAACCTTCCAGTAGTGTTCTCTGAGGACCAAACCTTTAGCATATGCTAAATGAGGATTTTCTGGGCACAAACTATAGCAATAAGGCACAATCCATTTGCTGTTAGTGTCTTCATTTGACAAAGGAAAAGTGAAGAAAACAGGCTTAATAGAGAACCAGGAGTTCCATAATTAGGAGCTGTTTATGAGAGGTATAGGAATATACACCCAGTTATTTAGCACTAGGCTGATGATTTGAGTATTCCTTTGACCTTCCAAAAGAAGAGTCCCACTTTGCTCTCCGCTGCTCTCCAGAAGAAGGACTGCCATGCTCCAGCGGCTCTGCCTGTGCTGGGTAGGGCCTTGCTTGAATATGTGCTAGGGGAGGAAAACATGCTCAATCCAGACAGTGAGTTTTGTCTCCTTGGCATTTAACACAGCACCTTTGAGTTCACAGTTCTTGTTTCTGTGCTAAAAGATGGTGGAATAAGAAAAACTGAAGGTTGAATTGTGATTTCTTCAATCTGTTTTCAAGTTAGAAGTGGAAGGGCTGGGGGTTGTAGAGGAAATTGGTGACCATTCTCTCAGGTTGGCAGTGGTTCTTTGCCAAAGGATGCTGCTCTCCTGCGGGTGGCAGTAAAGCTCTACTCATAGATGTGCAAGTGATTTAGCAACACAGCACTGAGTTCTGTGGCCTTGGTCTTTCCTCTGTTGTGTCTCTCCCAAAATCATACCAACACCTCCCTTTATTTGATTTGTTTTCTATTTTAGTCTAATGTATTCTCTTGTCTTATGATAGATTAATGTGGAAACAAACCAATAAATACATATACAGGACTTCTACTTACTGTAGAATGCTCTCAGGTAATTTTGTTGCAGAAATAATGCATTTTATGAAATAGGGATCTATATTGGGCAGAAAGTCCATTATCACAGTGCATTGCACATATAAAATCTTATTTTAAGTCTGTTGAGGCAATGCTTCATTGTTTATCTCTCATAAGGCAGTCTAAAGTGCCAAGAATCAGGGGTAGTTTAGTAAGCATGTCTTTGTCCCAAGCAGCCAGTAATTAATTTGATCTCATTGTACCCTCAGAAATATGAGACCATTTGGCAGAGACAGAATAAAACCTCCCTGCCCCATTTTTGTGAGCAAAGTATGTTCTCAGCATAAATTTACTCAAGCTTTCAACTCCCTTGCTTAAAAATCTTTCTTCTCTTTTATCCTCCACTGCTTTGCTTCCTTCTGCCTGTTAGCACGGATATGTTCAACACTCCATTCCATGACCAGCTTCCCAGCCATGTTCTTAATCTCATCTTCCTGCCTCACTTTTGAGAAGCCATTACAGTAGTTCTCCTATTTTGTTCAGGTCCTGGGTTATGTGTGCATAATGAGGAGAAATAGAGATAATATTTGTTGTCCTAAAGTTGTCATGGTTGTAGTGGGAGAGGCTAATGAGCATATGATTAAAATCATCCTGTCTTTTAAGGAACTTTGAGGCCAGGCATAATGGCATACTCCTTTAACTCTAGAATTCAAGAGGCAAAGGCAGGGCAGTGTTTCACTCCAGCCTAATCTATACAGTGAATTACAGGTAGTGTTAGAGTTAGGGCTAGAGTTGGGTTAGGAATACATATCAAGACTCTGCCTCTAAAAAGTAAAAGTAGGGGGAGGTTTGGCAACCTAAATATGGGGTACCAGCTTTATACTGGAAAAAACAGGAAAGATTTTTAAAAGATCATAACTAAACTGATAACAGAATATTTTAGGCAGGGCTAGCAGCATGCAAATGTTCACAAAAGGAGAAATTCAAATGGCAAGTAAATATTCAGCATCTCTAACCATCAGGGAAATTAAATTAAAACTAAAGATGGCCCAGCAGTTAGAGCACTGGCTGCTCTTCCAGAAGATCTAGGTTCAACTCTCAGTACTTATATGGTTAAGCCATCCTTAACTCCAGTTCCAGGGTATCCAACTTCCTCCTTTGATTTCCATGATCATTAGGCATATATTTACTGCACACACATGCATGCAAACATTCATAAAATAAGTATTAAATATTTTTAAAAAACAAGTAATAACAAATGCTGGGAGGATATGGGAAAAGAGTAACCTATATCCACTGTTGTATCCATAATTAAAATCTGTATAAAGTCTACTCAGAAAAACTAAAGATATAGCTACTATATGACCCAGCCTTCTCACTCCTGGACGTTTACCCAGAGGACTCTTCATCCTAGATAAGTGCACATCCTTGTTTATCATTGCTGTCTTCACAGTAGCAAAGAAGTGAAATCAGGTTAGATGTCCATCAACAAAATGGACTATGAAAATGTGATACATAAATACAATGGTATTTTATTCAGTCTTAAAGGAAATTGAAGTTATGAAAGTTTGAGAAAAATGAATGGAACTGGAAAACGCTGTATTCACTCAGATGACCCAGATGCAGAAAGACAAGTATGATATGTTCTCCCCTTGTTTTCTTTTGTTTTTATTTTTCAAGACAGGGTTTCTGTGAATAGCCCAGGCTGTCCTGGATCTCACTCTGTAGACCAGGCTGGACTTGAACTCATAGAGATCTGCCTCCCTCTCCCAAGTACTGGAATTAAAGGTGTGCACCACTACTGTTCGGCACTATGTTCGCTCTTATATGAAGAACCCAGCCTTTATCTGTAAGATATGTGTGTCCAGGGAATGTAAATATGAGTAGAGGCCAAGAATAGAAAGGGGCCCATTAGAGTGGGAAAAGTAACCGTGAGGACTTCAGGGAGAACATGAAGAAGACAATAGGACAAATGATGGGGCAGGAGGCTGGGACAGTAGTGTAGCAGGGAAGGTGGGGGCAGAGAGTGAAAAGAATCAGCTGAGTGAAATATGAAAATCACATGTGGAAATGTGCTACTTTTTAAGCTAATTTAAGTGAAATATATAAAAATAAGATAAGTTGTTAGTGAAACTGTCCAACTTGAGTCCTTTAGTATGAGGTTCAGAATGTCTTTATATTGCTGTTTGTCTATTTGTTCATTTTCATCTAAAACTAGATTTTTTAACAATCTATTTTTATTTTATGTATATGAGTGTTTTGGATACACATGTTTCTATGTACTGCATATATGCAGTGCATATAGAAGGCAGGAAATGGCATTGAATCCCCTGGAATAGGGGTTGCAAATGTCTTTAAGCCACCATTTGGATGCTGGGACTCGAACCCAGGCCCTCTGTAAGAGCAGCAAGTGCTCTTAACTGTTGAGCCATTGCTCTAGTCCCTGAAACTAGATTTTAACCAAACTAGTTAACATTCTGAAATTTACTCCTTTATAAAATGAAGGGACAAGAAAATACAATTTGTAAGGCTCTACTTCTCTTTCATGCAGACAATATGTCAATCTATGCTATACACATATATGTATGTTTATCTTTATGTATATGTATATATACACCTCTATGCATTTTAGATTTAAATACATACATGTATTTGTATTTGTATATGTCTCATATAACTTAATCATTTAATGAATAGATGGCAAAAAATTATAATTATGACATTTTTTAAGGTGCTTGACTAAATTTATATGTGGTTATATTACTTAAAAAGAAATTGGCAGAGGGCCCGGAGAGAGTGTGTACTGTTTTAACAGAGGACTTGAATTTAGTTCCCATCATCCATATCAGGTAGTTTACAATCACCTGTAACTCCAGCTCCAGGGGAATCTGATACCTCGATACCTGTGCTCATATACACACACCCATACACACACACACACACACACACACACACACACAATTAAAGTGAAATAGATCTTTTTGCACGACAGGATAATATAAAATTAAGAGAATATTCTACTTAGTGTATTTATTTATAAGTGAATACCAGAAGTTTCTAGTCTACCTAGGAGTCTGTTTTAGAAGCATGTTTGAATGTTACTAGTGTGCTGTTGTGATCCTAGTGCACACTACTGTACTATGCTCATCCTATCATATTTATACATACTTAAGTAATATGTTGAAGCTATGCAGAAGCTGACTTCTGTTAATTATTTGACTGGTTTTACTATTGTGATATCAATGGATTCTCAAAGTCAATCATCAGATAATCAACACTTTAGTGAGCAAAATTAGTCTATTTCCTACTAAAAAGCAATACTAGCAGCCCACAGAGATAAAGAGTCATGAAAATGTATTGATCACTGATAGCCTCTAACCAAAGCCCTAACTGTGTAATCCCAATGTCACTGTACAGCATCTACAGGTTGTGGGGTGCACCTAAATGTCCTTTTAAGAAATTTTTAGGGGCTGGAGAGATGGCTCAGAGGTTAAGAGCACTGACTGCTCTTCCAGAGGTCCTGAGTTCAATTCCCAGCAACCACATGGTGGCTCACAACCATCTACAATGAGATCTGGTGCCCTCTTCTGGCCTGCAGTCATACATGGAGGTAGAACACTTTATTGTAAACATAATAAATTTAAAAAATCTTTAACAAAAATAAAACAATAATATCAATCATCTCCATACTTCTTCATCATCCCCAGCAGAAACTGTGTATTTCTCATTGTCTTCCCAATTTCCATTCTATTTTCAGTTTTATGAATTTGACTATTCTAGGAACCTGAAATAAGTGTAATGACAGTATTTGTCCCCTTCACTTAGCATAATGTGTAGCCCTTAATTTTGGCAATCTTATTACTGTTATAATGCACCGACTCACTGCTTAGGGCCTTTGGCTCAAGTGTCCATTAGACAAGTGGTGCAGCAGAATCACAGTTCGCTCTCCCTACTGTGGAGCCAGTGTTTGCCCCCTTAACTCTAGTGTGTGTGCATGTGTTACACCTTACAGATATCTGTAAAGAAGAAACTTAACTCTAGTGTGTATGCATGTGTTACACCTTACAGATATCTGTAAAGAAGAAACTTCTTATATCCCACATGCTGGTCACACTTACTAACTTTCAAGTTCCCTGCTTTTTCATCTTGTGCAGCAGGGGATTCTTAGATTGTAGTAAAATCAGGCTCTATTTCACAAGTATTGCTTTTGTAGGATGAGTTAAAAAGAAAGCTTTTTAGTGAAATTATTTAAAGACTGGGTGTTTAAGATAGTTGTTCCAATTTGTAAAAATGTTACTGGTTGAATAGGACAGAGGTAGAAAAACCCAGAGCCATTATATGAACAAATGATTGAATTTAGACTGCTGAACTCACTGTCATAAATGACCATAAAATTAAAATATTCACTGCTCTTGACAGGCTAGAATAATACTTGATTCCTAAGTTCTGCTAATTCAGTGTTCTTTCATCGTCTCTCAGATGTATGAAGTCATTCCTGAATGGCATGTAATGCTGTAGTCAAACACCATTTTACTGGAACCAGTCACTGTGTGTGAGCTCATCATAGGGAGATATTATCAGAAGCCTTTTGTCAGAGGCTGTCATTGCTCAGTAAGTTCTTATGACACTTTTTATCTGTGCGAGTTGCTAGTATTGCTTTTCAATATGAAATAGACGAATTTTGTTCATTAAGGTGTTGACAATTTGATGACTCACTTTGAGAATCAATTGCTGTCATCACAATGGTATAAACCAGTCAGAGAAATTGCAACTGAAACAAATTTATTTGATACTCAGTTTTTGCATGTTGAAAGAGGCTTAAATATTCTTCTTTTACTAGAAATATAGCAACTAATACTCTGGCTTTCTGTGTCTCTCATCTTGCTTTTCTTTGATGGTAACAATTTAGTTTGAGGAAAGTTAAATTAATTTGAAGCAAAATCATTCATTTGTAGCATTTATAACATTGAGAGGTATATTTTTAATTTCTATTTTTAAAAATAAAGACATACATGAAAAAGGAGCTATAAAAAGGTAGTTTTAATAGATAGAATATTCCTCTCCCAGTGCAGAGGATTTTCCTAAAAGGTATGTATCCCAACTCCCTGCCATCATTCAGACTCTAGCCGTGTGTGTGTGTGTGTGTGTGTGTGTGTGTGTGTGTGTGTGTGTGTGTGTGTGTGTGTAAACGTTTCCACAGGCCCCTAGGGTATTGTCTTCATGTGCAGGTTAAAGCTAGGTCATTCCTATATCTACATCTCACTAAAAGGGAGAGGAACAGAGAGTAGTAGAGAATGGGAAGTTTCCTTTTATGCAAATAAATAAATCACTTTTATTTACATTCATTGAGTGAAAGTTTTGTTGATGGCCACGCTACTCTGGAAGAACTAGGGAAATATAGTTTGTTCCTCAGTAGTCATGTGTCTTGCTACAGTTTTAATCTGTACAGCAGGAGGAACACATTTTCCTAGAGAATGATTGCAACCTGTCAATCTGCTGCACTAATCATTCAGTATTTGTGACCAGCTTCGTTCACACACAGACACTTCCTCCAATGGAGACACACCAAGGCGTCATTTAATTACTTCAAAATCATAGGGTTTGGGTAACCTGTATGTCTGTGTTGTAAACAATGGGGTGCTCTAAAGGGCTTAGAGTCCTAGGAACAAGGAGCCACAGAATTACACCAAAATTCGAGCTAAGAACAACCACCTGGGACTTGGAGCTATGCTTTTACCAACAATGAAAACAACTGGATTACTCATCAGAGTGTCTTTACACATCTTCTGATAAATTGAATATTTAACATGAGTAGGAAGTAGCAGACACGACAGACAAGGATGAGAGATGATAATTGAACATTGAAGAAAAGTTCAAAATGTACTGTGTGATGGCGCACGCCTTTAATCCCTGCACTTGGGAAGCAGAGGCAAGTGAATCTCTGTGAGTTTGAGGACAGACTGGTCAGCAACAGAAGCAGCAGCAACAACAAAAATAACAACACCAACAACAAAAATTTTACAGAAAGTTAGATTCTTTTCATGAAATTCACTAAAGGGCAATTTCAGCCTGTTTACTACAGATGAAAGCAAGACCTTCACTACTGCAGCTAGACTTTTCACCATCCAGAACTATCTTACCAAGTGAATGATGCAGCTAAAAAACAACCATATACCCCAGCCCCAGGCCTGGCCTTTTAGAGACTTTAGTGAGTGGATCATAATAAAACTGGACATGGTGGCACAAGCTTTTAATCTGCACTTGAAGACAGAGGCAGATGGTTCTCTGTGAGTTTGAGGGCAGTTTCTCCATATAGTGAGTTCTAGGCCAACCAGAGCTACCTAGTTATATCCTGTTTTAAAAAATGATAGGTTGATAGGTAGGTAGGTAGATAGATAGATAGATAGATAGATAGATAGATAGATAGATAGGATACATACATATAAGTAATAGAAAAGAAACAAAATGAAAACTACATAAAAGAAACAAAAATTAAAATATGTGGAGAATTGTCCTCAACTCAAATGCCAAGTGGCTTCAAAAGAAAAAATATGAGGAAGAAGAGAGCTAACAGTGTATGGCCAAGAGAAACCAAAGAGGAGGGACACCTCAGAGACTCATGTAAAGATAAGTGTTCTGTGCAGCAACCTGACCATAGTAGTGATAGTAGATGCTGTGCAGGATGAAAAACCTAGGTGACAAAAGAAAAGAAAAGCGATGAATTCTTTCTGGGGCCTGCTGACCACTTACTTGGCTGTGAGAGCACTGGGAGCAAACTGTGGCTGGAAGTCAGAACAGATTGAGGCCAGGATGTTTGGCCAGTGTGCTTTATTGTTGTTGTTATTGAGACAAGTTCTTATTTGCCCTAGGCTAGCCTCCTACTTCAAATATAGATGAAGATGACCTTGAATTTCTGACTCATCACCAAGCCTACTATAAGTGATATAGGGGATTAACTCGGAACTTCGTACATGCTAGACACATACTACACCATTTGAGCTATATTCTCAATCTGGACACATCTCTTAACATGTCTTTGGATTGTCGAATCTTGCCTACTCATAGCATCTTTCCCAAATTACCTTCCTTGGAGAACTAATTTGAATATTAAAGATCATAGAACTCAGAAACAGCTAAATTTCTTTTTAAACTCGGCCTTGCTGCCTGGGAAGTCTATGAATTTTTTACTGATTGTGCTGGCTGTATTTTAAAGGATCAGCAATGGAAAGCAAGCCACGGACGATTTCTTCTTAATCTTTAAATTATAAGTGATTCTCCATTAATCATGAAATGGTGGACGGTAATATATTTCAAATATGACCCATTGTGTTTTCATTGACTACATGAGTTCTTCAGACATTCCTATCTTTTCTTGTATTTTGGAAGTTGAGAATATGTATGTCATAGTATTTCTAAGTACAGTATTGTCATCTCAGTGATTTCAGCGTAGAGAATTAAGTTTTGTCCTTAGGTTAAAACTAGTTTATCATTCAAATACCAAAATAAAATTAACAATTTCAATTAAAGGAATTGCAAGTATAATTATAGTAATCTTGACTTGGTATTTTATTTTATATAGGCAACTACAAGTTAAAGAGAAGAAACCAGAGTTCTTTCTCTGCGCACTTGTTGCTTAGACAATATTTCTTTTTTTCATTTCAGAGCAAAGACAATAAAGCTGTCTCTAGTCTTTGAAGAACTAAGAAAAAGCAATGCCCAGGGCGAGTTGAGTTCTGTAGGAGCTACTGAGCTCTTATACTCCCTGTCATGCTGTCATGTATGTGCACCTACACCACTTCCCTTTCGTACAGACCACGAGCTGTGCAATGGCAACAGATGCTGAGGCCCCACTGCCTTTCCCACAGAATGCTCTGTAGATCGTAGCAGGACTGTGTGGCATAGTGGTAAAGCTAGAGGCCAGAGTGCAAAAGAGAACAAGAGAAGGGACTTCGGTCTCCTTACCTCTTTCAAGGTTATATGCCCAGTGACTGAAAGAGACCTTTCACTGGACTCCACTTCTCAAAGGTCTTACCAGCAGTAGCAGCAGGGACACTGCTGATGCAGACTACAACTCTTGAGTTTGTTTTTTCCTCTTGCGGTCTTA
Source organism: Arvicola amphibius (assembly GCF_903992535.2). Classification (NCBI taxonomy): domain Eukaryota; kingdom Metazoa; phylum Chordata; class Mammalia; order Rodentia; family Cricetidae; genus Arvicola; species Arvicola amphibius. Next base: position 61,136,402 of record NC_052058.2, read on the forward strand.
GTCTGTTTTGTGTGGTTGCTTTCCTTCTCTTTTCTAAACTAGTTGACAGTAACATGTATTATCCAAAGCTCACAGAACACTTTAAATGGCAACATTATGGTAACTTTATTGTTAAATTTAGATACATTTCTGTTTTGTACTAAACTCACAGTGACTTGGCTATTTCCAGGTCTGAAATGGTCTTTTCATTTTTCAGTGGCTAGTCCTTATGATGGTTATAGGTTAATAAAATAGCCTTTTGGGGAGTGAACATTTTGGTATCAGTTTTTACATTCTCAAGGAATCACTGCACTTAACTGGGTTAAATCAACTAAGTCATTTAGTGTGTGTAAACATGGATACCAGGGAGAAATAAACAACATTCAAGAAGGATACATTTCAAAATGCTTCAAAGTTTTCTGTTTCTTTATATTACTATGACTTTTTAAACTCAGTTTCTTTGTGAAATTAAAAAAAAGTAATTGTCTTGCTATAAGAACATTTAGTATTGTAGAGGGAAGAAACTATAACTGAAGCGTACTTGGCATCTGCTACACAGAAGTAACTCAGTCATTCCCAAGTAAACCCACAGCTTACTGTGTCATTTCCCTGTGGAGTATCTGAGGAAGAGAAAAGTGAATACTAATTTATAAATGTCAAGGGGTCATTATAGTTGATTCTTGCTTGCTAAAAGAAAGTTCAAAAGCCATGTAAAATTATAATACTTTAAAAGTAAAAATAAATCAATGACTAGAATCTGCTATGGCAAGAATCTTTTTTATTTAATATTTTAAAAATTTCCATCTCCTCCCCTCTTCTTCCCCCTTCCCTCCCCTCCCTTCCACCCATACCCCCACTCCCTCCCTCTCCAGGCCAAAGAGCCATCAGGGTTCCCTACACTATATGTTAAGTCCAAGGTCCTCCCAACTCCCCCCAGGTCCAGGAAGGTGCTCAACCAAACTGACAAGGCTCACACAGAGCCCATCCATGCCATAGAGTCCAAGCCCATCGCCATTGTCCTTGGTTTCTCAGTCATCCTCCACCGTCAGCCTCATTCAGAGAGTTCAGTTTGGTCGGATGTTCCATCAGTCCCATTCCAACTGGACTTGGTGATCTCCCGTTAATTCTGTCCCACTGTCTCAGTAGGTGAACGCACCCCTCACAGTACTGACTTTCTTTCTCATGTTCTCCCTCTTTCTGCTCCTCATTAGGACCTTGGGAGCTCAGTCCGGTGCTCCAATGTGGGGCTCTGTCTCTATCTCCATCCATCGCCAGGTGAAGGTTCTATGGTGATATGCAAGATATTCATGAGTATGGTTATAGGATCTGGCCTTTTCCGGCTCCCTCTCCTCAGCTGCCCAAGGAACTAGCTGGGGGCATCTCCCTGGATACCTGGGAACCCCTCTAGAGTCAAGTCTCTTGACAACCCTAAAATGGCTCCCTTAATTAAGATATATGCTTCCCTGCTTCCATATCCACCCTTCCTATATCCCAAGCATCCCATTCCCCCAAGCTCTCCCCATCTCCCCTTACCCCCATCCCACCCCACCCAGGAATCTCAGAAAGAGACTGTGTGTGAGAGCTGTTCCTCTCATTTTATATTCCTTTCTAGTACTGGGATTAAAGACAAGCACCACTACCACCCGGTTTCTATGGCAAACCAGTTTGACCACTTGGATTAAAGATGTGTGTCACCACTGCCTGGTCTGTAAGATTGATCAGTGCAGCTGTTTTACTCTATGAACTTCAGTCAAGCTTTTTTATTAAAATACAAATGAAGTATCACTACAGTGTCTTGAGCATTTATGAGACCTCAAAGCCTGCCTCCACAGGGACACAGTTCCTCCAAGACCACATATACTTCAACAAGGCCACACCTCCTAATAGTGCCACTCTCTTTGGGGACTATTTTCTCTCAAACCACTGCAGTAGTTAAGATGTTATTTCAGCACACAAAACTGGAAATAATACTATCTTGAGCTAAGGAAATAAATGTGAATATGTAAAAAGAGATCAAATTCAAGATACTGTTTGAAATAGGGATGGAAAGACTTATAGATGAATTGGAAGGTGGAGATAAAGTGAGGAATGAAAGGTATCCTAGTCCATCTGTGTCACAGTAACACAATATCTAAGGCTGAATGATTTGAATATTGAATGAATTCATAATTATGATAGCTTTAGGGTTCAAAGAGCATAGTGCAATCATTCTGGCAAGGGTGTATTGTGGGGTCACAGAATAGCAGAAAAGTAGAAAGGGAACTGGCCATGTGAGACAGAACATAGAAGAAAGTGAGACAACTGAGTACACTTCATGACAACACATTCCAGCAGGAACTAATGCTCTACTGCAGTCACAGTTCACCCCACAAGACCAGCTTCATTCTTCCTGAGACTAGGAACCCAGGACCCAATTATGTCCTAGCTCTTAAATGCTCTACAATTTTAGTGCTGGCTTTAGACCAAGCTTTAGCACATGAATCTTCACGAGACAAGCCATAACAGAACCACAGTAAAGGATGCTATGGAGATAACACTGGTTAATTTATGCAAGTATAGGGAAATCCACAGAGTCTTTTGAAATAAATGGACAGTTGACATTAATAGGATAAAAACATGAATTTATTAATATTTTCATGCCTATGAGAACCTTAAACTAAAAGGAATTTTAGATGGCTAAAGCTTAAATACTTTCTTAGAACAGATTTATATTATTTGCTCATGTGTGTGTTTATGAAGCCCAGACTTCTTCTGGTATTAAATTCTTAATCCACCTATCTTTACCTCCTAAGTTCTGGAGTTACAGGCATTCATATGCCACCAGGCTTCACTTTGGTACCACTGTTCTATTTCCAGTTTCTTTGTGAATAATATTTTGGCTTCTATATTTACATGAAGACGTGTGTTATTTGTCTTTCTGTGCTTGACTTACTTCATAACCTCTAGCACATTACTGTAGATGATAGAATTTTATTTTTAGGGCCAAATATTATGTTGGAGGTGTGTGTGTGTGTGTGACATTTTCTGTAGACACTCATTATTTGATACCTGCCTAGGTTGATGTCATCTCTTGGCTAATGTGAAGAGTTCTGCAAAAACATTGTAGTGCAGATGTCCCTTCAGCATGCAGATTTCTGTCCTTTGACTGTATACCAACCATGGATCATGTGGTAGTTCTAGTTTTAGTTAGTTGAGGTTTGTTTTTTTTTTAGACCCTGCATAGTATTTTCTATAATGGACACACAAATTTACATTTCTGCCAACAGCTCCACTTTTTACCAGCATTTGGTATATTTTTAAATGATTTATTTTAGTTTTAAATTCTATGTCAGGAGGTGTGTTTACATAGATACAGGTGCATTTGGATACTAGAAAAGGGCTTCAGATCACCTAGAACTGGAGTTACAGGCAGCAGTGAGATACCCAGCTTGAGTGTTGAGATGGAAACTCCAGTTCTCTAAAAGAACAGCAAGTAATCTAACCACTGTTTATTTTTGTCTGTTTCATAGTTGCCATTTTAACTGATAAGGTGACATCTTACTATGTCCTGATTTATATTTCCCCAGTGACTAGTGATGTTGTACTTTGCCATATACCTTTGGCTATTTGTATGTGTTCTTATAATGAACATCTACTTATGTCATTTGCCCATCTTTAATTGAATTATTTGGTTTTATTGATGTTGAATTGTATGTGTTCTTTATGTATCCTGGAGATTAATCCCTGTGAGATAAATACTTTTGCAGTTTTTTTACAATTCTGCAGGATTCCTTTCTCTCTTGATTGTTTCTTTAGTTTTCAGAAATATTTTAACTCGCTAGAACATCCTTTTGTCAGTTTTTGGTCTTGTTGCCTATATATGAGTCCATATACAAAGAGAAAAGTTTTGTCCAGACCAGTGTCCTAAAGCGTATCTCGTTTGTTCCCCTCCAGTGATTTCAGAGTTTCTGTTGTGATATAGTTTGAGTTGATTTTTTTTGTTTTTTTGTTTTTTTCATGGTTTATTTTTTTTATTTAAAAATTTCCATCTCCTCCCTTCCTCCTTCCCCTTCCCTCCCCTCCCCTCCACCCATACCCCCCTCCCTCTCCAGGCCAAGGAGCCATCAGGGTTACCTACTCTATGTTAAGTTGATTTTTTTCACATGTTGAGACATAAGAAAGTCCATTTTCTTTCTTCTTTATATAGATATTCAGGTTTTCATAGCACTGAGTGTGTTTGTGTGTACAAGTGTATATGTGTATTTCCATACATGTGTTTAGGCACATGTAGAGTTCAGAGGTTAACTTCAGGAGTCATTTGTCATTTCTCAGGTGTCACTTAACTTGGTCTGTCACTGCTCTGGAGCTCACCAATTAGGTTGTAAGACCTAAGGATTGCCTGTCTCCTCCCGACACCGTGTCACATTCTCAGGTCTTGTGTGTGTGCTCTAGGAGACTGAACTCAAATACTCACATTCACATGGCAAGCACTTAATTAACTCTCTTGTTAGGGTTTCTATTTTTGTGAGGAGACACCATGACAATGGCAACTGTTATAAAGGAAAACATTTCATTGAGACTGGCTTTCAGTTAAGCGTTTAGTCCATAGTTATCATGTCAAGAAACATGGTTGCAAACAGGTAGAGAGAAACAGGTGGAGAAATAACTGAGAATTCTACATCCTGATCTACAGGCAGCAGGAAGAGAAAGTCACAGCCTGGCTTAGGCATTGAAACCCCTAGCCCACCCCAAGTGACACTCTTCCTCCAACAAAGCCACACCTACTCCGACAAGTCCACATCTCCCAGTGCCTCCTAAGCATTCAATATCAGTCTTCAGGGGCTATTCTTAACTGCTGCAGTAATTGAAGTATCTCCTCAGCACTATAGCATTATTTATTGAAAAGACTCTTTTCTCAAAGTTTTTTTTTTTTTTTTGTCTTTTTAAAAATCAGTTGGCTTAGATGTGAATTTATTTCTTGATATTTGGGTTCTTTTTATTGGTTATTTTTTCTGCTCTTATATCAGAATTCCATTGTTTTGGTTCTTAGTGCTAAAGTTAGGTGTGATAAATGTTCCCAGCTTTGTTCTTGCTGATGATGTTTTGGTTATTTCAGGTCTTTTGTGCTCCCATATTATTGTTTGTTTGTTTGTTTATTTTCTAAAACTATGAAGAATGTCATTGGCATTTGATAAGACTTTCCTTGGCTAGTATGGACATTTTGGACAGTATTATTTCAGTCCATGGACAACTTACCATTTTTGCATGTGTGTTCTTATTTTATTTCATCAGTGATTTGTAGTTTGTACTGTCGACACCATCTAGTTCTTGAATTAAATTTATGGGTTTGTGTTTTTGTTAACTATTGTGAATGAGATTGTTTTCTTTATTTCTCAATAGTTCTGTTACTGGTATATCAAAAGTATTGATCTTTGTACAGTGAATGTTGAACTCCGTGACCTCTCTGAATTTGTTATATATTTAAAAGCTTTTTTTAGAGTCCTTAGGTGTGTGTGTATATATATATATATATATATATACATATATATATGTATATATATATACATATATATATGTGTATATATATATATATATATATTCATGTCATCTGTAAGCAAGGACCATTTGAGTTCCTCCGTTACTGTTGGAATGCTCTGTTTCTTTCACTTGTCTTTTTGCTATGACTAATGCTTTTAACATTTTATTTAATGAGTGGTAGAGTGTCTTGTTCTTGATCTTAGAGGGTCAATATCCTCTTCCCATTTGAATGATGTAAGTTATGAGTTTATCATAAATGACTGTTATTGTATTAGGTACATTCTTTCTATATTGAATTTTTGGAGAGTTTTCTTTATGAATCATTATTAAATTCTGTCAAATGGTTTTCCTGTGTTCTCTGAGATCATGATATGACTTTCTTCCTTCATTATATTGCTACAATATATTGCATTTCTCCACTTGTGTATATTGAAACATATTTACATCTTTGGGATAAATCATCTTCATGATTATGTATAATGTCTTTTAGCTACTATTAAATTTATTGATTTTGATTTGATAATATTTTCTTGAGAATTTTTGCACCTGTTTTCAGCAAAAATGATTTGTCTGCATTTTTCTTTTCTGTAATACTTTTACTTGACTTGTGTATAGAGTATGCTGACCTTATAGAATGGATTGGAAGGATTTCTTTCCTTTTTATTCTTTCTGTCACCTCAGAACCCTTTCATAGAAAATTTGTTTACTTATTCTACTGTATATTTTTTCTTGACAAATTGAAATCAAATGATTATAAAGCTTCTAGGTGAATATTGTATGAGATTCTGTTATTCATCAGCTTAGTAAATGTTTGCTGGATATGAAGAACCCCTATTAAAAGGCACCTGTGACTGGTAATGTCTGCCTTTTTTGGGACTGCATATTTATATTTCCATCATCATTTAATGTATGATGGGAGAGATGACATCAAGGCAGGAAAAATGGGTATTTAATGCCCTGTCAAGCACATCAGTGGTCCTAGATTAACTTGTAGACCATTATGGTGTTTCTGTGTGATGGTTTAGATGAGGCAGGAGGTTCAAGAGGACACTAAAATGGATTTCTTGGAAACAGGGATGTTATTAGAAGAGTTATTGACACTGTATACAGATAGACTAAGGGTCAGTAGCATGGTTGTAGCTCAGAGGATAGTTCAGGCCCATGCACCAGAGATAGATACAGCATGATGGGGCTTCCAAAGAGAAATAGAGCACTCAAGGCAAGGGAGGTCTCTTACCTTTTTGAAGGGGGGAGCTTCACAAGACATGGATGCTCACTTTACCACTATATCCAGGAGCTCTGATTCCCAATTGGAGGTAGGGAAAGGGATGGGAATCAGTGTGGCATTTCCAGGTGAGATGTCCCGGCACCAGCAAATTGGTGAGCTTGGGATCTACAAACAGAGTTTCAGTAGGGTCCCTGTCAGTATGTGAGAAGAGGCCTGATCATTCTTACAACATTGTACTTCCTTAACTTTAAAAAAACATTTTAATATATTCTTAGCTGGATATGGTAGAACATGCCTTTAATCCTAGCACTCAGGAGGCAGAGACAGATTTTTGTGAGTCTGAGGTCAGCCTGGTCTATAGAGCGAGTTCCAGGGTGGCTAGGGCTACACAAAGAAACTCTGTCTCAAAAAAAAGCAAAAAATAAAAATTATTTTAATATATTTTTTATATCTGAGTGGAACCCCGTGAGGTCACATATTGATTTTTTTCTTTAAACCAGTGGTTTTCAAGTCTAGTTGAATCTAATAACTTAGAAAATCAAAGCAAGATAATTGGAAGTTCTAAACCAACAGTGGACTATGCTCACTAGAGCTAGTTCAGACAAGTCTGCACTGTATAGCAAGACTGCCTCAAAACAAACAAATAAACAAACAAAAAACAAGTAGAAATTTACCTGGGAGCATTTAAAGAAAAATAAGACCTATACTCCATTCTCAGAGAGTCCATTCAGTAGATCTTATGTGGCCCTAGAGTTTAAAAAAAATCTAGTAGTCCTAGATCCAAATATTGAAAACCTCTAAAAGTTATGGATTAGGGAAATTTTTCCTAAAGAAATCCTATTATTTAACATTTTAAGTTAAGTCTTCTTAGTAGCAAATGAGGCTGGGGAAAGAATGTGAGGCTAAGATCACTGTGATGCAGACAAGGCTCCTTAACATAGTCTTAGCTTTGCTCTTCTGAATTTGTCATTTCCTTCTGAATCAAGATACCATAGTCCCTCAGTATTTTTATAACTATTATGTCCATCAGACGACTTTCTTGGATCCAACCTGTTTAACTCTACTTCCTTCATTATTTAAACAATTCAAAATAAATTTCAAAATTTCAAGTATTTAACTGTTTGCTTTAATTGCAGCTACCATTTGTTTACATAGGAGTAGAAGCAACTTTGCGCTCATCATTCTAAATTCTTGGGTCAGGAATACGTAAGAAAAGATCAAAGAGAGAAAGTACTGTTTCTCCACCGTGCATCAGTTGTAGCAACATGAGAAAAACATAAATGTGTGTTATATAAGAATTCTATCACGCAGGATTCTTTATAGGGAAATGAGTACCCAAAGGAATACTTAAATTCAAGAATTCTTATACTGAATTTGGTGAAGAATGGAGTTCTAAAGAAAAATTTACCAGGAAAACTAAGAGTGGTGAATTCGAGGAAAATTTAGCAAGGCCCATTCAGTAGGCTTTCTCCACTTCCCCAACTGAAAAGAAAGTGATGCGATGTTTCATTCTTAGAAGAGATTCTTCTGGCGCACACCTTTAATCTCAGCACTCAGGAGGCAGAGGCAGGCAAATCTGTGTATTTGAGGCCAACCTGGTCTATGTAGTGAGTTCCAGGACAGCTAGAGCTGTTACACAGGGAAGCCCTGTCCTGAAAAACCACACACACAAATGGGAACCCTCTGATGGCAGTGTTAGCTTGCTCCAAGACAGCTCCCAGATGTCTTTTAACACTTCAGTCTAAAACGTCATTTCTGAATAACATAACCTGAACCCCATCACTACCCACCTGACCTCAATCAAATAATTTATTGTTTCCTAGCTCAGATACTCCCTGAGTGAAATGGGCACAGTTAATTATTCAGATTAAATGTATTCATACATATTAAGTCCTTAGCATAGTCCATGACCATTAATAATCCCTCCATAGGGAAAAAAAAGTTGTCCATACTTTTAATTACTTGATGTGCAAGTTGCTGTATTAAGCCCGACTTTGCGGGGAGAAGAGCCTGCCATAATTAAAAGAGCCTATCAGATAGGGAAGGCCCACATGTTTTTTATACTTATGTGTTACTATCCTCATGCAGCATAGGCTATGTCAATATTGAGGGTGGACAGCCACTATTAATATTCACAAGGGAGGAGGAGGGAATAATCACCACCACAAAAATAAAGGAAAATTTACCTCTACTCTTACTTTTTTTCTTTTTGCTAGCTCTGAATTCTAATGATTCCATTTGAAGCTGTGAGTGAATGTGTATGTGTTAGTAGGGTGGAGTATAACAAGGCTGTACACCCTATTACAACTTGGACTTGTCCACTTTAAAAAATGAAGGTCTCCATCTTGACATGTTCATTTGCAGAAACAAATACACTTGTAATACAGGAGTTGACCCATATAACTCCCTTACAGAAAATATTATTTTTTATTGTGACAGCTGTTAAACTAGCTCTAGTATTCTATGCAGCATAAAAGATGTCAGAGATTGCCAGTTTAATGGAATTGGAGATGAACCAGAGAAGGTTGAGGCGATTAACAATTTGCAAAATTAATGAAATACTCATTATTTTTCACAGTTGCAAAACACATACATAAATGTAAGAATGAAATACTAGTCAATCTTAGAGGATCACAGATTAGCTTAGATTCTATGTAATTATTTTATCTGATCAACTTTAATTTTTAAAAGCCTCTTATAACATATGTTTGTACCTTCTGCTCAAGCATGAAAATAAATATGAGCTTTATATACACTTCCAGGAAAGATGATGAAAAAAAAAACCCCTGTGATAGTGTTGTATTTTAAAATTATGTCAGAAGCATGGCTTCAAGAAAGAAACTTTGTGTGAATGGACTTTGGCAGAGCTTCCAAAACTATAGACTATAGGGACCATCACTTAAAGCATAGATATGCTGTATTATCAAAATACATATTTAAGAGTGACTATTCTGAGGCAGTGGATCTCCTCCACCCAGGCTCCTCCTACACCCAACCATTATGAAAGTTAGATTCTTTCTGAGCAGATGGCAGGTACAAGTCCTGGACCAATTCTATGCAGATACAGATTAAAGTATAATTGTGATAAAATGATTTTTAAATAGGCTAATTGAAAGATAGCAAACGCAGGAAATGCTGAATTTCCTGCTGCATGTATGTACTCTTGGATCTTGGCTTCCCGCAGGTTTCAAGGCTGTGACCTGTCACTCATCTGTTGTCTTGGTCTTTTCATCAATAAGATATGTAAGTTATTAGGTCTTGATATCTTCTAGAGCCTGAGAACTCATATTTTACAATGCTGTTGTAAGATCTAGAATATTTTTTCAATGTGGTCATTTCAATGTGTATTGAAAGACATTATTTAGAACCTGGAAACAACCTAAATGTCCCTCAACCAAAGAATGGATAAGGAAAATGTAGTACATTTACACAATGGAGTACTACACAGCAGAAAAAAAACATCTTGAAATTTGCAGACAAATGCATGGAGCTAGAAAACATCATTTTGAGTGAGTAACCCAGACACAGAAAGACAATTATCACATGTACTTACTAATAAGTGATTTTAAAACATAAAGCAAAGAAAACAAGCCTACAAATCACAATCCCAGAGAACCTAGACAACAATGAAGACTCAAAGAGAGACATACATGGATCTAATCTACATGGGAAGTAGAAAAAGACAAGATCTCCTGAGTAAATTGGGAGCATGGGGATCTGGGGATGGGAGAGACAGGGAGGGGAGCAAAGAAAATGTAGAGCTCAATAAAAATCAATAAAAAATAAACACAAAAAAGGAATAAACACCTATACCTGAGGCAGCAGGAAGGATTGTCAATAATGCTCACAAAATCAGCCCACAGGAGACCCAGTGAGAATCAGGGAAGATTAACCTAGAGAAAAGAAATTAAGTCTGTCTTCAAATAGTTTAATTAATGTCACATGGTGTGTAGGGTAGACGTGCCCTCTCTTATTATAAAATACTTTAATTGTGATAGATGTCATATTAAAGGCTCTAACAAAAAGAGAAGTAGTACAAAAAGAATTTTTGAGAAATGGATAAGTGTATGACATTGATAGTGATAATTGTTTCATGGATACATATTTATCCCTAGATACATTATATCCCTTCAGGTTCCCAAAGATGTGGTAAGACACCATGACCAAAAGCATGGGGAGGAAGGGATTTGTTTTGCTTACACTTGCATTTCACAGTCCATTATTTAAGAAAGTCAAGGCAGGAACTCAAACAGCAAAACCCCGAAGGCAGGAGCTGATACAGAGGCCATGGAAGAGTGCTTACTGGCTAGCTCCTTGTGGCTTGATTATTCTGCTTTCTTATAGCACCCATGGCCACTTACATCAGGGTGGCAGCACTGGCCGGGCCCTTTCCACATCAATTGTCAATCAAGAGAATGCACCACCTCTTATCCACAAGCCAATCTTGTGTAGGCATTTGTTCAGTTGAGGTTCCCTCTTCCAAATTGACTCTAGCTGTGTCAAGTTGACATAAAACTATCACATACATTAAAGTCATATACATTATCTCTCTACAGTTTTATGTTTGCCATTCATATCTTAGTGTGTGTGTAACATATCCAGGACTTACTACAGGTTTCAGGTTTCTGAATACAGTGCTCTTCTAATAAATGAGATGTGCAGTAATAGAATGGCTGCCTCCTGAGCTCCTGTCAGTGCAGATGTTTGGAGCAGAGACAAACCAAATGTCTTAGGGGAAAAAGCTGTAGGGCAGTTCTTCCATTAGTTAGACCATCACACTGAAGATGGATGTGCCAAGTTAATCCAGAGTATTCTCAAGCTGCTTTGCGGAGGGGATCATTATCTTCTGCTTGAAACAAGCAAGAACAGTCACAATATAATAGCGTTCTTCATCAGTTTGCCCTGTCTCACAAGAGGCCAGAGATTCCTTAAAAAGAAAACAAAAGCAAACACACACACATACACACATATGCATGCGTGCACAGACATAAAACCACATAGACAAGTCTACAAAATTTCTCAGGGACCTTTTTTTCCTTCAAATTCCTATGAATTTGTAACTTCAGTCACCTACCACAGTGTCAGTTAATTATGTTGTATCATTTATTTTATACTCTATTTCTTTGATATATGAGTTACAAGTGTAAAGTAATGAGACTCATTTCCCTGTGAGATGACTTGTAAGCTCAATCTCATTACATTTAATTTTTGCCTTTTGTCAAGTGCCTGAATAATCCATACCATTGGAAGCAGCATCTGATTTTTTTTCTTAAAACAGAAGCATGTAGTGCAATGTTGGGTGGAATTAAGACTTGAATGAAAGAACAGTGTTGATTGTGTGTGGTTTTTTTTTCAGTGTTGAGACACCAGTACTACAAAGGGTGTCATCTTTGACCTTTGACCCGATTTTGGGTCTTAGGAAATTGTCAAATTTTAAATAATTCGTCTTTTAAAGAGCAGTCAGATAAAAGAGAACTAGCTAGAGAATACTTTGGCACCTTTACTTCCCTAGTGCAGGAAAAGCACTGGTGCTCAATCTGTGCCGTCAGAGGGAGCCAAAGGCTCCAGTTTCCTGGCAGTATTTTATCAGTCTTTTGCCAGTTTTTTTCTACTGTTAATATGTCCAGTTCTCTTTACCTTTCTTAATCCTAATCCAGATAAACATAGCACTTAGAACATTTTCTCCTCTTCCCAGGTAACAATGAAGAAAACTACTAGCTGTTGAGTATTCACTATGTCCTAGACTCTATAAAAGTTTTTTTTTATATGTGCAACATAAGTTTTCATAGCATTTTGGCCAGGTAGGTGATGTTGCCTTTTTATTGAGACTAAGAGAGTGTTAAATAACTTTCATATATATATATCCAGTAAATACAACTAAGGGTTGGAAATATGGCTGTGTTGGTTGATAGAGGCTTGACTAGCTCTCCGTTTCATGCCCTGTACTATAATAAAGTGGTGGTGGTGATGGTGGTGATACAAATGTAACTAAAAGATGATGTAATAATCAATACCTTATTGTGTTCTTAGAGATGTATTTAATTCTCAATACTCACATCTGAAGGATTAGACCAGTCTCACTAGCCTACTTCTGTCTCCCTCCATTGTAGACAACAAAGGTATGCCTATATCATAGCCTACAGTATTTTTTGTTTGTTTGTTTGTTTGTTTTGGTGTTTGATAAACTCTGTTGTAGCTTCCCCTTTGGATACCTGAAAGTTGGGGAGTATTTGCTTTTTCATTTTTATAGCTAAAAAACTCACCTTTCCTTTTTTTTATAACCTAACAATTTTTAAATTTTCATATTCACAATTTAGACCTGTGAATTCAGTAAAATATGCTTTTCATTTTACAGTGTAAATCTTTTTATGTCCTGAGCATGTCTGGCAATCATGGCACAGAAGAGTGGCTCATATGAGCACTCTCAAGTATGATACTCTCAAGTATCTCAGAGTTTTATTGCTGTGGAGAGACATTTAATCAGGGCTGGTTTGCATTTCAGAGGTTTAGTTCATTATCATCATGGCAGGAAGCATGATGACATGCAGGCAGGTATTAGAGAAGTAGCTAAGAGTCCTTGCAGGCAAGAGGAAAGAGTGAGCTACTGGGCCTGGCTTGAGCTTCTGAAACCTCAAAGCCCACCCCCAGTGACACACTTCCTCAAACAAGGCCACACCTCCAATAATGCCACTTCTGTGAGCCTATGGGTACCATTTTCATTCAAACCACCATACTACTGACCACTTGCTTCCCAAGAGACCAGAAAATAACACCTCTAGTCATTCCACTATTGTTTTGGGACCATTGCTGGCCCTTTTCCTTAATCCCCTCTCAATGCAAAGGAGTTAGAGAGCACCACACTCAAGCATATGATTCTGACATAAACATTCTTTTGAGGTAGATATGAAAAGCAGACATAAGACAAACTCTTTGCCTAAAAGTAGAGCATAAATGCCCCTTGTGAAACTGTTCCTGCCATTCCCCATACCAGGAAGGAACTAGCAGCCTTAGGGACAGAGATAATATGACATGGACTATCTACAATATGGAGTGTATTTGAAAGTCTTCTAAGTAACACTTATCTACATAATTTTCTCCATATATACGCCATCCTGCAGTTTGTCACCCTAGAAGCTCAATGTGCTTTTTCTTTGCCTTGTTATTTCTCTGAAAAAATATTGCTCTTTATTAAGATGTTATGCAAGCCCAGGATCTGCCACTCCTCCAAGTGCCTTATTCCTCGGTGCCTCCATGTGTCTGTATCCTGCAGGTATTGAACTCAGTTGTTGTCCCACCTGTGGTCAGATTTATTTGCAGAACTCCAACTGAGAAGCAAGGTAGATAAAGATTTTTCTCTTCTATGGATGATTTATCCAAACTCCCTTGTTATCATGTGGATATTTCTTAGAATAACAAAAAAAGAAAAAGAAAAACCCCTCTATTATGGTAATGTAAGAAAATTTGAGGTGGGCATTGGTGGTGACTCATGCCTTTAATCCCAGCACTGGGAGGGTAGGGGAGTTCCGGAGGGGAGGACAGAGGTAGGAGAATCTCTGTAAATTCGAGGCCAGACTGGTTTATAGAGTGAACTCCAGGACAGGCTTCAAAGCTTCACAGAGAAACCCTGTCTCAAAAAAACAAAACAAATAAACAAAAAACCTAAACAAACAAAAAAAGAGGCATGTTCAGGCACCCTCTCCTCTGCTGCCCAAGGACCTAGCTGGGAACATCTTCTTGGACACCTGGGAACCCCTCTAGAGCCAAGTCTCTTGCCAACCCTAAAATGGCTCCCTTAGTTAAGATATCTTCTTCCCTGCTCCCATATCCACCCTTTCTCCATCTCAACCATCCATTCCCCCAAGCTCTCCCCAGTTCTCCCCTTCTCCCTTCTCTCTCCCCATCTCCTCTTCTCCCCACCCCCACCACACCACACACACACACATACACACACACACACACACACACACACACACAAATCACATACACTAGATCCAAAGTTTTCATGGTAAAAAATGTACTTTATAAAAGCTTTTTATTAATCCATATTTTTATTGTTTAATTTTGAGATTATAGTTTAATTATATAATTTCCACTTCCTTTTCCTCCCTTCAAACACTCACATATGTCCCTTCTTTCTCTCTTTCAAAATCATGGTCTCTTTTTTATTCATTGTTATTACATATGTATATGATTATGTAAAAAACAAAGCCTTGCCAGCCAAGTGTTCTACCATAGAACTACATCCTCAGCCCTTTGTTTCCGAGTCAGGGTTTTGCTACATAACCCAGGCTGTCCTTGAATTTATGATCCTCCTGCTTTCTCAAATGCTAGTATTATAAATGTGTATCACCATTTCTGGTGGAATCTTAAGGTTTGTTTTTGTTTTTAGTTTTTAGTTTTCTTGAGATTTTGGGAACAAATCAAACAACATTTTGTTGAAGGAGGCAATAAATCTCTTCTTGTTTCTTTTCCCTGTAATCCCATTACCATAGTTATTCTCTCTCTTTTATTTAGATTATAAGGACATGTCAGTAAATTTGCATTTGATAACTTCCAGATTCGCAGCTCCTGTGTGATAGGCTGTCCTCAAACTCAGAGATCTTCCTGCCTTGCCTCCTGAGTTCTAGGATTAAGATCTGACTTAGAGATTTACAAATTTTAAAACATAGTTGATTCATAATGTTAGCAGCCTCTCTAGGGAAGAATTTATTTGATCAGAAATGGCCAAAACTATATTTTGTCTAATAAAACATCAGAATTAAATTGCTGTTTATCAAGGTCTGTGGCATATGAAAATTATTTTGTTTTAAGAATTTCAAGTTTAATAGTTTCTAAATAGTACTTGTAGTGTTGCACAGTAGGCTTTTTATTTAACATATTACATGTATATAAATGTGTCCAGCCTTCCCAATGTGTTGTATTGCTCTGTATACACTGCAACTACATGTAATTACAAAAGGACACAATATTTTCATAAACTCTTTAGCTTGAGGGTGTGTCAGTTACTGAATGCTGGTGCATGCTCCTCTGTTCACAGTCTGTCATTTTACCCTAACACTGATCTTGTCTGAAGATTTGGGTAATGTGACAAGGATCAGAGCTTCCCACTTTAAACACACAGAATAAGATCAGATTTCTATCTGTTTTTACTAGAAAGCAAGAATGAATAGGGTCAGCCTTTTAGCTGTCTGTCTGTCTGTCTGATTTTACTGTGAGCACCACATGTAAGGAGAAGCTAGTTCATCTGTCTGTGTGATTGGGATTCAACAGCATAAACTGTCAGACTAACACTGATTGAAGGTGGTCTGGGAAGGGAAAGCCTATCTGTCCAATGGCTCGCCATTGGCTTCTTATTACAGCATTCTCCCCTGAGACTCACTCTGCATGCTCATTCACCTACCTCCCCCTTCTGCTCGCTCCCCTTCCTTTCTTACCCCTTCATTACTGATTCACAGCTAGAGGCAGCACGGTGGCGGCAGCAGCAGTAACAGGGCAGCAGCAGCGACAGCCACAGCAGCAGGGCTGCTTGTCAGGAATCACGGATTGCAATGAGCTCATCCTTTTCTCCTTGCAGCTTCACAACTGCCCTGGCTTCCTGGCTACTGCCGCCTGCTCATACAGAGATATATTCTCTCTCTCTCTCTCTCTCTCTCTCTCTCTCTCTCTCTCTCTCTCTCTCTCTCTCTCACACACACACACACACACACACACACACACACACACACACACACAATCACAGTCACACATGCTAGAGCCCTCTGAGCAGCTTGTCCATCTTTACACATGCATCTGAACTCTTCCTGCTACGCTCCTAGCCATTTTTTCGGGATTCAATTGCTTTTGCCATTTCTTATTTACATCAGCCTTTGATTTCATTCAAACCAATCTACTCCAGGGCTTATGCATAGTTGATAATTTAGCCAAAATGTTTTTCTTGTGGCGACATTAGCTGACAGTTCCCATCATAGACCATCTTGTGCATCCTCCTGGGGAGACGTAGCCTGGCTCCCCTCTCTCTGCAGTTCTTAGGATTGTGGATAAGAGATCCAGCTTTCTCATTCTGGATACCTATTTACTGCTCATGGAAGAAGGGGTACCCTGCCCAGCCCCAGCTGCTAAGCTCACACCTCCTGTCAGAAAGTCCCAGGACATGCACGACGAGAGGAGCAAGCTGGTGAATGAGTATGCATGTCGGGTGCTGGAACTTCTGGGGATGGGGCATCGGCTGTTTGTTCCCCGGCTTCTGGCGGTGAGACTGTTTTTCATTGAACTTAATTTGTAGAGAATTTGTGTCGTCCTGTGAGAATGTTGCTGTAGAGGCTTGTGGGTTCCTGGTTTCTTCCCTTTTCAGCCTTTCCTACTGAGAAGGAAGACTGAGTGCTGTGTAGCTTCCTTGAGCCTGGACCATGCCACTCCTTAATTGGCTATAAGAAATTACAGCTGTTTTCTCAAAGTCCAGGGTCATATCAGTGGCATTATCTCTGAGGCAAGGAAGAAAAACAGATTTTCGGGCTGCTAGACTCAGCAATGAAGCAGAAAATCCCTAAACTTGATGTGGGTGTTATATTATCAGTGTCCCCAAAGGGTTAAATTTTACAACAGAAATAACCATCTATCTAGACTATGCGTGGCTGGCTTTTCAAGCCCTGCAACATGATTCCCAATTAGATTTTGGCAATAGGGATTTATTACCTAAAAATCCTTGGGTAGGAAATTGCAGATTTCTCTCCTGGGGTGATTGAACTGTGTGTCTATAAAACAGCATACAGCTACTGGGTCTGTTCTGTGAGTCTGAGGAGTCAGGTTTGTTTGTTACTTGATTTCCTGAACAAGAGAAAAATCATCCTTCCTTATTTCCTACCAAGGGTTAAAATTAAATACCCACAATCACTGTGGCAGGGTTTCTCTTCAGTGGTTCCAGAGCTGTGCCTAGCAACTGTTGGGTGATATAATTGGTCCACAGTAGTCCTATACCATCATTTGATAATTGAAAACAATAACCCAGCTTTGTCTGTTTTGTAGGATGGAGTTTTAATGCTATTACAGATTCATTTGTTTCTCTCAGATGCGTATCTTTTTGGTACAATGTTTATTAGACTGTATTTAATTCTCACTTCTCTTCCTCCATTTCTTCTGTCTGATCGTAACAGACATTCTATAGTCATGTGTATGAGAAATTTTCCACTATGAAAAAGTCTGTTCATCATAGCATGATGAAGTTAGGTGTGATGAGCAGTATACAATTATAGGGAGGTCATTTTAAAAATATAACAATTCCTTTTCCATGTAGGGAAGAATTTTTACAAAGCTCAGTACATATGTTTTAATGCCTAGTTGAAACAATTGTTTTCCTGATTCACAGTTTACAAGGGAGAAAACTGAAAGATCCTAATTATATTAGAAATGAATGTTGTTTTATTTTTAATTTCAGGAATTTGGCACCAGGAATCGCTGATATACATTTAAACAAATTTCTTGTATCTCTGAGTCTTGGTGTGACAAATTTCCCTATCTTAAAGACCAATTAGCCAACACTTGAGGGCTTCTATCAGTGACTTCACAGTCAATCTGGTATAGCCTGCTTAACATTTACATTTTCAGTTTTTTGAAGTAAAACAAAAATTGATAGCTAAGATGTCTCACACTCATCTATACTAGAGATAAATTTAAACTTTTAATTTAAAACATTTAATTAGCAATAATATCCACAGGGAGTTGGGCTCCCAAACTTGAGATCTTAGTGAAGTTACATATTTCCCTATGTTGCAATGGGACAAATCTGGTTGCTAAATGAGGTATTTGAAGTAAATGCTTTCCTCGGGATTTTTTATACTGTATATTTTAGAGCCTAGACCATGGTGCTAACTGTATGGCATGTGACCAGCATATACTGACCTGTGTATGTGGCTATTTAGAAATCTCTGGCCTTATTTTACACTGTTATCCTTGAAAGCTTGTTGATAGAATCCGGGTTATATGTGGTTTATATTTGGGGTGTCCTTTAATTAACATGGTGGCTGTAAATTGGGATCTGCTATCCAAAGAGTTACCACTCAAATTTTCACATATATACTAGGAAATGGGTGGGTGAGTTCAGGTGCTCAGCATATGTTTTTGGACTGACTGACTGATGGTTCAGGATTGAGGATTGGTTAGTATAGGGTGGTCCTAAAAGACATGCAGTATTATTATCATTTTATTTCTACTTAAGAGGACAAGACTGAAGTTTAAGACATGACTGCCATTTTAATCATGTTTTATATGTGAAGACATACAAACACTACAGATCCCCATTTTTTCAAAAAAGTCAAAACCAGGCATAGCTGTGCTTGCCTGTGATCCAGGCACTCAGGAGGCAGAGGCCAAAGGTCAATTTGTGCTACATAGTGAGTTCCAGGCCAGGCTATGCCGCAAACAACTGTAAACATTTTATATGTCAGCTAAACAACATTTTCCTCTTCTAAAGACTCTTAGGCCTTCAGCAATTGGGGGGATGGTAAATAGAAATCCTACTGGACATCATAACTGAAAGAAAAAAAGACTTTAGAGTAAAAACAGTACAGATGGGGAAAGGACAATGCAAATTCCCCTTAAATACTCTCTAGAGTTTATTACTGAGGAAAGACCTTGAGGAAGAATTTCTGATCCAAGAGTACTTAGAAGTTTAGAATAGAAACATCTGGAACTCAGATGTTAGATCTATTTCACCCAACTTGCTTCTTTAGAAGAAAGAAAGAAAGAAAGAAAGAAAGAAAGAAAGAAAGAAAGAAAGAAAGAAAGACCCTGTCTCAAAAAAACAAAAAAAAGAAAAGAAAAAAAAGAGAGAAAGAAAAGTCACTTGAAAAATGTGTTATTCTTACACTGAATTTTTCAGTGGGAAAACACATTCAAAGTGGTGTCAGCACTGGATCATGGCCAGAAGTTGTGTGTTGCAGGGACTCTGGTGGGAGAGGAAACGCCTTTACTCTCTTCACAGTCAGAATGCTTCTTTTCCTCTAGGGTTTCTCTTTTTGCAATCATGTGACATGAGAAGTTATTATCATGTCATTATATATTAAAATTAGTGTTCGCTATAGCTTCAATACTGATATCCTGGATACTTCTACAGTGAGTTCAGAGGACTTCAAGCAAGATTGAGAGGGATGTGTGTGTGTGTTTTTGTGTGTGTGCTTGTTTGCATGTATGTGTACATGTGTCTTCAAGGAACTATTCTAGCTGCCCATTTAGCAACCATTGCAATATGTTACTTTGATGAAATTTCTTAGGCTTTCAAAATATACCCTAATATGTTCTTTGTTTGTGGACTTTTCTGAAATATTTGTTTAAAGCAAAGGTAAGAGACTGCTGGAGACAGAATGGCTCCTGTTTTTAACTCTGTCTCTAAAGTCCATAAAGATTGCTCCCTGAAAAGAGATTACAACTTTTTAAAAAGTTAAAGACCCCAATATAGAAGGTGTCACATATATGCCCCTCAGAAATCCCAAATCATCTTTATATCAGAGTAAATCCAATGTCAGTTCCCTAGTATTTACTGTGTAAATTTTGGCTCTTACCCTGGGTCTGTTATACCTAGAACCTTTAGGAATTTATAGACCGCAATTATGTTAATATCTCTTGTGTGCCTGATGATTTCATTCTTCTCACTGAGGCAACTGCCAAGAACATTACAGTAAAACCACCTCTTTCTTCTGGATATTTCTTTATAACTACTTGAAAAGAAACTGAAGTAGAACTTGTATAAATGTCTTAATCATGCCCGTAATCTTTATATATAATTCTGTTCAAATGAAGGAATGGGTGATGTCTCCTCTGCATATGTAATTGACAAATATGGTTCACATTATTTGAAAAGATTTGTCAGAATGATTGGGAATCAGAAGAGACATGTATTGGTGGATTGGTAAAGCATTGACTTTTAGATGTTATCTTTAAATAGTTCTGGTTTTAAAAGTGGTTGAGTTTTTAATTTAAAAGTGAAGAAAAGACATTTGCTTAAACATTCCTATGTTACCTTTTGACCACTGTTACTTAACAATGTTGGAGAAGTTTATTTTTTGAGAGTTCATTTTTTCCTTGCAATTATTCAAAAGCATTATAGAAAAACTCTTAAGAATTTGCCAATAAGATGCAAAAAGTTGGCTCATCTTCTATGGGCTAGGCTTATAACCAAAAATATGAGAATTTTCCAGTAGAAGAATAACCACCTTTCCAGTTTAAATCAAGTCTAGCTTCATGGAATTCTGGGGTCAGAAGCCAGGACATCTTTTGGGGGTACTTGGTTTGATTAGGGAAGTGTCGGTCTTCCTGTTAGGGGTACATATTTAAAGCTTAAAAGTTATCATGAAATCACATGCTAAGCTTCTTTGCATTGTCAGGGATTAATATTCATACAACTATAAGCCTAATTATATCCATCATTATCATCATTATAGCTAGGTAATTATTAATTTGTGTGTATTAGAACTAGTAATCCTAGCTGAGACACCACTTCTTGTGTTTTAAATTAACAATAATATAAATGTTTGACATCTGTGAAACATATGTCTTTAATAAAACAAGTTCAGTGCTACTCAAAATCTGAATGTATAAAGTATTTCATATATGTAATATGTATTTAAGGGATATGGGGAGGGAGAACAAGCAAAGTAGCAAAATGCTAGGATGTTTGTTTCTGAGTTGTGAGGCTTTGTGTTAAACTTAAAAACCTTGTCTTTCTTGGGCAGAGGAGTTGCATCAGTGGGTAAAGTGCTTAAGAGTAAGGAAAATGTCATTTCTAATGAGCAGCATCCACACGAAAGCCAGGTGTGTGATGGTGTGTGCCTGTAACCTTAGTACCAGGGAAGAAAGTCAGGATCCGTGATTCCACGGGCCACCAGCCTAGTTGAAATGACAGTGAGGTTCAATGACAGACCCTGTCTGGAAAGCGTAAGGTGGAGAGGATATTGAGGAAGGCGTCTTGTTGTCAATGTTGGGCTTATAAACATGCACACATGGGCACGTTTACCAGTCCTCCATTTTGCTTTAATGTGAAGAGCCATGACTATGTGTTCTGAAACCAAAAACAAACATACAGTGAATCTTCCAGGTACACATACACACACATAGATAAATTACTATGTTTTACTATTTTTTAAAAAGCAAACTAAGGATATGTAGGTTGGGGGTGGAACTAATGGTTATTATGGTTGAGGTCCTGATTCTGTTCCCAGCACCAAGAACAATAACAGAAAACCTGTTTTCTGTTAAATTCTTAGTGAAGCATCCAAATCTTTGCAAACTATAAAGTGTCTGTGCCTCAGTTATAGAGGGAAAACCTCTTAGATACAGTTGTCAGAAAGTGGAGAGGTAGCCCTATAAGCTTATAATCTACTTATGGCATTTCAAAGGCATTTGAGGTGACAATGTTTATAGAGGTCTCTTAAAGATAGAAAATTGGAAGGAAATGCCTTTAGAATCAAAGTAGGACTGCAAGTTGTCTTTAGGACACACAGGAACAAGGTTTTTTGTTTAATTTTTAATTTTGTTACTTTTTTATGTGTGTGGGTGTTCTGTGTACATAAATATCTGTATGCCCTGTGCATGCAGTGCTGACAGAGGCTAGCTACCAGAAGCCTTCAGATCATCTGGAACTTGAATTACAGGCAGTTGTGAGTGGCTATGTTGGTGCTTGGAACAAAACCCAAGTCATCTTCAAGAGCAACAAGTACTCAACCACTGATCCATCTCTTTGGCCTCCAATGGAGGTTTTTAAGTACCCTTTGCCTAGATGATATCCTTTTATCATCAAAGTGAAATAGCTTTATTGAAATTCACAAAAATATAAATTACTAGAACTAGGACTATAGAATGTTTTATTTTTTTATTATGAATGAATGAACGGGAGAGGTACAGATGGGCTCGCTTGTACAAGTGCACAGATACTGGAGAACACCTGGGTGTCCCCTCTATCATTCTCTGCCTTTTCTCACCTTGCTGACCCTGGAGCTAGGCTGGCCAGCCACAAGCCCTAGCAGTCCTTCCGCCTCCCCTCGTAGCGCTGTAGCTGCAGGTGTGTGCGCCATCAAGGCTTCATGCTTGCACTCTCAGTGCTCTGACACCGAGTAGCCTTCTCTAGCCCTGGACAGCTCCTTTTGTGGAATTAAGAGTATCAGTGAGTGTAGGCACTGTTTTTAAACACAAAGTTTTATTTTCTAACAATATTTGAGCAAAGCAAAGGTAACTTACCAAATTGTCATCCCTCATATTTGTTTTGGACTTAACAAAGTGTATTTATATACCTTAGCTTACTCCATTTTCAAGATGGAAAAATGTGTGCAACATCACAAGTTAGCAAGATTTGAAATTAGAATGAGTTTATTTCAATGTTTGTAATTATATTTTACTACCTTTATGTACCATCCAGAGATTTAGGTGCCAATTTCTATATTTCCAATCTTGGGCCTTCTTGATTTTTTGGTTTTTGTTTTTTAAAAGATGTATTCATTTATTATGTATACAGTGTTCTCCCTGCATGTATGCCTTCAGGCCAGAAGAGGACGCTAGATCTCATTACTGATGGTTGTGAGTCACAATGTGTTTGCTGCGAACTGAACTCAGGACCTCTGGAAGAGCAGCCAGTGCTCTTAACCTCTGAGCCACCTCTCCAGCCCTGGGCCTCCTTGTAATATGGTTGTCATAGTTCTTTTATTTCTTGAGTTCAACTGACTTAGAGAAGCCAATGCTAAAAGTCTTTTCTTATTATTACCATTATCTTCATCACACTGTGTGTGTGGGGGCGGATGAGTATGTGTGTGGCGGGAACATACACAGGCACAGATTGACATCAGAGAATAATTTTGTAAAGTTCGTTCTCTCCTTACACCTTTACATGGATGCTAAAGATTAAAGCCAGGTTGTCAGGCCTACATAGTGCCCTAGTTAGGATTACTATTGCTATGATGAAACACTGTAACCAAAAAAAAAAAAAAAAAAAAAGTTGTGGAGGAAAGGGTTTATTTGGCTTACATTTCTACATTGCTGCTCGTCATCATCCAAGAAAGTCAGGACAAGAACTCAAAACAGAGCAGGAACCTGGAGGCAGGAGCTGTTGCAGAGACCATGGAGGGGTGCCTTACTGGCTTTCTCATCATGACTTGTTCAGCCTGCTCTTTTTTTTTAAAAAAAAAAAAAAAAACCTGAACTACCAGCCTAGGCATGGCACCACCCGCTCTCCCCCATTAGTCACTAACTAAGAAATGCCCTATAGCCATATCTTATGAAGATATGTTTTCCAATTCAAGTTTCCACCTATCAAATAACTCTATCTTGTGTCAGGTTAACATAAAATTAGCCAGTACATCTAGCAAGTGGTTTAACCACAGGGCCATCTTGCCAGCCTGCCCAAGTAGACAGCCACCAGGTGATTTGATTTTTGCTCTACAAAGACTCAACCTTAGGTAGTTTCAGCACAACCCTCATGGGGAGACCTACAAAGCACTGCCTTTGAAACTGTGGTTTCCTCCAAGAACCACAGTCTACAATGCTATTCCCACCTGACTAAGTGTCTAATGTGTGAAGAGAAAGTTTTCTTCATTCTTGATCCCTTTGTCCATTTATGTGAGCTCAGTGACCTGGCTTGATTTGGGTCTTGTAGACTATGAAAATGAGGTAGCCAAACTACCAGATCAGAACCTACTTGATTTTTCCAGCTTTTATAATTCAATTATATGTTGTCTTCAGCAATAGGATCTTACTCTCAAGTTCCAGAGGGTAACCAAGGGCAATGACAATACCCTGTAATATTTGTGTATCTATGGGACCACACTGGACAACTCCAAAAGAGTTAACTCATTCCTGATACTGGGAGTTTTGTTCACAAGCATGTAGTACCTACTTGGGTCTTGTCCCTTCATTCTAGGTGACTTCATTTAAATTCTTTAAATATGTATTTGGTATTCATTTTAGGATGTGTCTGCAGTACTAAGTTTCCATACGGGTTTTTCAAAGGGCCTGTAATACTAACTATCCCTCCTCTACCCTGCCCTCCCACCCCTTCCCATTTGACCCTTCCTGTTACATTATTTCCCTTTCTCCCTTTTATATTACTGTGTTCTTTCTCCCTTCCCTTAAAAGATCCCTGCTTTCCCCATGGGCCCTTAGTAGTTTTCCAACCTCTGTGGGTATTCCAGTTAAAACACACATATCTAAAGGTAAAAAGTTAACATTCATATATTAGAGAAAACATGTCAATTACATAACATCTATAAAACATCTCTCTCTCTCTCTCAGTGTGTGTGTGGGGGGGGGGGGGTTTTGAGGTAAGTGCACTGGAACTCACTACACAGACCCAGCTGGCCTCATACTCATGGTGATCTACCTACCTCAGCCTCCTTAGTATTGGAATTTCAGGCCTGTGACATTCTTCCTGGCTAAAATACTTAATTTTCAGTTTTACTTATTTCTTTGTACCCTTCTACTTAAATCCTTAGTGTGTATAAGGTATTTTGCCATAGTTGTTTTCGATTTTTTAGTAGAAAAAATACTGCAAAATCTAGAGCAAAAAGCCACCCATGATCCTTTTATGTAGGCAAACGTTTTGTTTTGTTTCCTTTCAGTTTTTTTTTTGCCAATGTGCAGATGTTCTTACTGACTTCCACATGGTGGCTTTTTAAAAAGTGAATTTGGCAAACAGGTTTTTAGTAAGAAGTCAGTAGTTAAGTGGTTTGCTTCGTTTACTTGTTCATGGCATTCTCTAGTTGCTGGATCGATTTCTTGTTTTCTTCATTTGAGCTGCTGTTGTCATTAGTTGAAAAGGAGTAGTCTTCCCATTAGGTGTTTGTTATGTAACTCTGATGGGCTTTGATTGCTTTGTTTGTGTCTTCAATGAGGTTTCTAATAATCTTTAAAATCCTCATCAAGGTAAAGTCACAGATTAATGCAGAGTTTACTCATTTTCTTTTTCTTTTCTTTATTTTTTAGCTTCTTTTTATTATTATTTGTTCTTTTCTTCTTAATTGGTAAACTTTGCTGGGATTCACTAATATAATCTCCATATAATATGAATTACAAGTTAATGTGTTAATAATTGTCTCTTACATTGCTTTAGGTTTTATAATTTCAACATGTAACAGCAATATTTTCTGATATTTAGAAGCTACTGAAAGTAGCTTCTAAAAGTATATTCATGAAAATCAACAATGTTTTTTTTGTCGTGCATTTATTCATATAATGTGCACAGGCTGAAGTGTGGTGATGTGTCTTGGTGATTGTTTTTCAGACCTCAAAGGAAGACCTCCTGCAGGCTGATTTCGAAGGCGCTTTGAAGTTCTTCAGAGTTCAGCTTCCAAAGAGGTACCGGGCAGAAGAGAATGCAAGAAGATTGATGGAGCAGGCTTGCAATATTAAAGTAAGATCCATAAACTTACATATGATAGCGGTATAATTTGCATGTAGAATAACAAACATAGCAAATTGTGTTAAACTCCTTGTGTGTGTGTGTTGCTGTTTTCTGAGTGTGTTTTAGGGATTTTGTATACAAACTAGTCTCTCCTAGACTTTTCTGTCATCTAAGATGTTGACAGTTGTTCTATCTTATCAGGACTTAAAGTGAAAGGTTGATGGCTCAGATTGTAATAAAAGGGAAGCAAACATTTATCTTCTAGGTGGGGCTCTGGTATCGGCTGCTATAATAGTGGTTTCCATGGCAGCCGACTGGTATTTTAGCTTTTGCCATCTGTTTTAAGATTATTTAGGACAGAGCAGGAAAAACATGCCAAGCAGGTCTTTCCCTTTTTTTAAGGTACTTAGGCAGTTTGAGTCTTGATCTGGCCAGAAACCACCTCACATCTACCAGATGTCTGTAGTTATGTTGGTCCATGTCATGTGTCTGATTAAGCAAATCTTATAAATTAGCTTGAAATTGAAAACTGTATACAGACAATTAAAAATTAAATTGAGAAAATGTATTTCTCTAAAAGATTTGGAACCATTTTGTTAATTACTTATGCCTCCAAAATATATACACCTAACCATGACATAAATATAAATCTGTTTTTTAGGCAGACAGACAAGCATTATGGACCTTATATTATTACAGAAAAAACAGACCATAAATAATTAACATGATAATTTATTTATGTTGGAAGGTGAATAAATAGATATAGAAAAAAAAGAAAGTAAAAAGGAAATAGGTGAGTTGTGATGATTTACTAGTGTGTGTAGACCCCAGTGGGAAATGAATGAGACAATGGATAACTCATGGACAAGTCCTGGGAAATAACATTCCAGGCACGAAATAGTTCAAAGGTCCTGAGACCAGTTCAGGCCTTGTGAGTTTAAAGAATGCCACGTAGGCCATTAGAGCTATAGAGGAGTTTATGGAATCAGAATTGAAGTGAGAGTGCCCACAAGGAGCCAAGAGTTGTCAGCTGTTATATTTAGGTTTACTTTGCAGTGGGGGCCCTGGCAGGGAAGAATATTTGTTCTGGGTTCTAAGAAGATCACATCTGCTATATTGATGGGCAAGAATGAGTAAAAGAGGAAGAGAGAGCACACAGAACCTGATGTAATCCCATGGACAGATAGTGACCAGCTGAACCAGTATAGCAGCAGTAGAGAAGAAACATATTGAAAGTGGGAAAACCTTGATTTTCATTTTGTGTAAGTATAGCTTTGAGAGGTCAAGGCAAACTCGTTCTAGATTTTGATCTAAGCAAATAAAACAAGTTTCCATTAATTTAATAGGCTTATTACTTAAGATATAATTATATGCACCTAATAAATAATTGATTTGAAGTTCTTCTAGGTACTATTCCCTCTGTAATACTTAAACAAAACAAAACAAAGTAGGGTCTCACTATTTAACCTTAGCTGGCTACTATTTAAACGAGGCAAACCTCACACTCACAGAGATCTGCCTGCCTCTTCCTCTTGAGTTCTGGGATTAAAGGTGTGTGACACCATGTTCTACTTGTAGGCCTGTAAAACTTTTCTCAATAACAATTTTGATTTTTAGTTCTAACTTATTTTAAAATAGATTACAAATGCCCAAAGCATAAATCAATGCTGAAAGTAAGTAACTGAATAGGGAATTATTTTGTCTTTCAAATGAGCACCATATTTTAAAAGATCATTTTCTAAGTACACCCCTACCAAAGCAAAAGGCCTCTCAAATCACTATCCTGAATGCTAAGTTCCTAAAGCCTTCAAGACCAATTTTTTGAGCAGAGCATAGTAGCATATGCATATTATCTCAATACTTAGAAGGTTGAGGCAGTGGGGCTGATTCAATTTGTTTGAAGTCCAGGCTAGACACTGTTGGAATACACTTTATCTCAAAGCACAAACCAGAAAGACAGATAGACAGATGGATAGACAAATGCACAGAAACTGATTGACTGAACTAAATGTCTTAGACAAAATTATGTTTACACATAGACTTTGAAGATGTATTCCAAAGGGCTGTGAACTGTGAACTGAATTTTGTAGGAAGTAAATTTGAAATAGGTTTTAGCTGCTGGTTATTCAGAGATGCCAAGAAAATTACAGTTACCCAGGTTAGGTTTAGACTACAATTGCTTTAGAAGTCTATTAAAGTAAAATATTCAGTTCCAAGATACAAATATACACCAGGCCTGGTGACACATGCTTTTAATCTTAGTATTTGGGAGGCAGAAGTAGGTGAATCTCAGTGAGTTCAAGGACAGCCTGATCTACATACCAAGTTTGGGCCAGCCAGGGCAGTATAGTGAGACTCTATTTCAAAAAATAATAAAAGTAACATACAAAAGGCAACACTGACCTGAAAGAAGGAAGTTAGGGAAGGAAAGTGAGGTATTGGGTGCCTATTTTGCACCAGGAACTATGAAAGAGAACTCAGGATATAAGGGTTAAAATGAGGCCTGGGAGATTAAAAGAGGTAAGCAGGCTTGGAGAGAAGGCAGAAATCCATAGGTGAGGAGAATGCAGACTTAAATGTAGGTACTTATCAGAGGTTAGGGTGAGAGAGGGCTTGGCTGAGCACTGGGGAGAGGGGATTCTGAGACTGCAGAGATAAGTGGAAGCCATGGGAAGCAATCTGGGCTTCAGCCTGAGGACTCTGGTAAGTACTGAGAGGTTTTTAATAAAAGACAGAAATGACAAGATTTATGTTTTAGAAATGTTGTTCTAGCTGTTGTATGAAAAAATCCATTGACAGATGTCTGATTAAATGGTGGTGACAGCACTTTTCAGGCACTGTTGCAGAAATCAAGTGAGGAATGACTAGGTTAATTGTTATGGTTTGAAGTGAGAGGGACAGGAGATATTAAAGAGATAGAATTGTCAGACAGGTTTAATGACAGGGGAAGAAAGCTAATAAAGGTACTCAGCATTCCTAGGTTGGCAACTTGGTAGTGATCACACTCAGAAAGAAACCAAGAGAATGAATTGTACAAGTGGGTGATAATGAGTTAAGATGTGTTATGTTGCTGGTATATAGTCCTACACTCATATCCAGTGGTCAGGTGGACATTGAAGTAAGAGCCGAGCTAAAAGTAGGTATTTAGAAGTCATAACATTAAAACCATTCTCATAAAGAGGAATATGAAGTGTTCAGAGAGAAGGATTGATGATCAATGCATAAACATAATATATGACTGTGGATAGAAGTGGGCAAAATGGTAAGAGAATCTCATAAGAGTATGACATGTGAATGTTAAGGGAAAGGGCATTGTTGTGAAGAAAATATATTTGAGGGCCTGGGTTCTATCCTCAGCACAAGAGGAGGAAAATCATGAGGACAAGATAAACAAGTATCAGTGATTCCTTGAAGCCATGTAAGGTACTGAGGACTGGACAATGGACTTTGTACAATACTTAATGACCTTAGAGGAAGCAGTTTCTGTGGAGTGAAGTATAAGTCCTAATCATTAAAAGGATAAATAAGAAGTGAGTAAATGGAGAAATGAAGATTAGGTGTTTTTTCTAAATAGTTATGGAGGACAGGAAATGGAATAGCCAGCAAGTAAGTTAGAGGATAAATACAAGAGCAAGATGGAAGATATGCATAAGATGAATTTGTAGAGAGTGGGAATGTTGAGTCTTTAAATGCTTAAAACCTTAACAAAACTTAAGTTTTTACATTGAGCATCTGCAATATGCCAGGTACTATGCTTAATCCAAAGAATATGAGGCCGAGCAAAAACAAGTATTCTTTCAAAACTCATGGAGCTTTCAGTGTTGTAAAGAAAATGTTAATAAGATAACCTTGTTAGTATTAAAGTTATGGGGATGGGAATGTAATTGTTGAGTGCTTGCCATTGTCTTAGTTACTTACTCATATTTATATACCCACGAAAAAGCATCTTAAAGAAGGGACTCAGAGAGATATAGTCTACCTAACCCTAACCTATATTGGGAGCATGGAGGGTGGGATGGGGGTGGGAGGGGAGAGGGGAAGAAAGAAGGGGAGTGGGCGAAAGATGTATAGCTCACTCCTACTCAAACAATTGAAATTAGAAGGATTAAGAGAAATGAGAGAGAGAGAGAGAGAGAGAGAGAGAGAGAGAGAGAGAGAGAACTAAGAGGGGGCCAATATGACTTTAGTTTAGAGAGTTATGAGGATATAAGAGACCAAAACTTTCTAGAGAGAGACCTGCCAATAGAAAGAGACCCACAGAAAGAAAAAAGTTGAAGATTCAATAAGGAAAAATAAATACATCAACAGTGAAGGACCTCCAAGGAAGTAGAGATTCATCTCAGAAGAATGTGTCTTTCTTCCATTACAATAGAAGAAAATAAGCAAGGGATGATGAGTAAAGGCCACTGTACAATTTAGTGAGGAGGAAAGAGGGGCTGTTTCATCAGAAGCTCTGTGTTATTTTTGTTAAGCAAGACCTAGAATGAAGGAACTGTAGTAGTAGCACATGGGAAAACAAAACTTTAGGCATTGTAGAAAAACAAAATGATTGCCAAATTGGATTATTAAAGAGCACAAATCTGTATTAGCAAAAAACTAAATGTTTTCTGGTGGTTCTAGAAACCTTCTATAATATAAATGTATATTTAGGGGAAGGAGAAAGTTATTTCAACCTTAGTTAAGGTTTGTCAGCATAAGGCAAAGAAATGGCAATGATATGTTAGTAAGATATATCTCAGGTAAGGGGACAAAAGTAAAGAGAAAAGAAAGCATCCTAAATTTGCAGTTCCTGCCGATTTTCATGGTGTAAATACAACTGCTGCAGTCTGTTTTAATCTACCAGTGACTTAATAGCCATGTCATTTAATTTCCAAATATTGACAGTCATTCTTCTATGCTGGCGGCTGCTGCCTCGAGTTCATTTGAGGCTCAAGAAGATGAGGCTAGTGGCAGGAGAGTGGTTAACAATATGAATACTGAAATCTCATTAAAAAGAAAGTAAAGGCAGATTGGGACTAAGTGACTAAAAATGGAAGAATACAACAAAGAACTGCTGAACTCCATGATAGGAAGAACAGTAACAGAGGGGATTACATGACTTATTTGTAGTTACTCAAGGAATAAAATGTTTTTCAAAAATTCTTAAAGGTAGTTTTCTGATATCATTATCAAAATCATTTGGTTTTTCAGCTCAAATTACTTAGTTGCAGTAAAACCATGCTAGTTACTATTGGCATTCCTAGTCAGCTGGTATTATATGCTCTCTTCATCCTAACAATGGCCTTTATTGCTTTTGGTTTGTACTGATCATACATCCAAAACTTTGAAATGTGTAAGGAAGAATAAGCAAAAGTGACAGAGGCAAATGAGTGTACTGGAGTGAATGAGGAGGCCCCTCTTGGCTAACTGGAAAATCCTAACCTGGCCTGTTGCTTATACACCAGAATTATCATCCTATTCTGTTCTGGAAAAGTAACTACCAATGGCAAGATGTTACCATAGTAACTGATTGCCTCAGATAATTCTAAACTATGTTCTATCTTAATTACCTATATACTGGGCTAGTCAATTTCCAGTCTTCCAGAATAGATGAATACAATTTAATCTTACCTTTCATAAACCATTATTTTAATGATAGTGGTGAATTCCTTTACCTTTTCTTCCCCTGAGAACTCCATCCATAGTTATAACCATGGATTTTAGTTCATTTGAGAATTAAATAACTTCACTCTAGAGCAAAACTATAAAGAACATTAATATTGAAATCAATTTGCTTCTAATTTCTTCATGCTGTTTGCTGTTTATTACTGCCCCTGTTGTTGCATGTGAATAAAAGCGTACTCTCCCAAGTAGAGGTTTCTTTGAGTTATCAGAAGCCACATAAAAGCTTTGGTTAATTTCATGGGTCCACATTCTCTGCCTTTATGTACAATATTGAAGAGGTTCTTTTATTTTTACTTTTTATTTCATGAAACTGTGTCTTGTATTCTTCTCCTATAAAGACTTCTCTATAACATGGGAAAACACCCTTGGGACATTTTGTTTAAAATGCCATAATCCCTTGCTGGAGAATGTTCATTACATTTTAGGATACAGCAATGTGATAATTAGTAACTGATAATGAAGCAATTTATCAACACACTTCCTTTATTTATTTATTTTTGAGACTTCCACTAGTATTCCTAATCCTCAGTGTACCTCAGAACTGGGACATTATTTTGTTTTCTCCCGAGAAGCTAGGAGCATGTCAATGTTGGATGCTGTCTGAAACAGTTGACTGCAGGTATAGAAGATAAGTGCCCCTCCACTCCCATCGCCACATAGGCACCAGGACCTTGTATACTTAGGAAGCTCAGGCTTTATGTTGCTCTTGAGTGATTGCCACGCATGGGTTTCTTTGTTTGATTCTGTATTTCAGCTTTACCCTCTATCTACTTCTGCAGTTTGGTGCGGGAGAATTGTCTGTAATCTGTCAATCATGTTTTAAATAAACGCTGATTGGCCAGGCAGGAGGTAAAGGTGGGAAAACCAGACAGGAAATAGAAATGATGTAATGAGAACAGGAGAACTCTGGGAAGGAGGAAGTTGATTCCTCCCACTCCTGCCCAGACCACTGAAGCAGCAGGATGTGATCTGCCCCACTGAAAAAGGTACTGAGCCACATGGCTAACATAGATCAGAAAAATGGGTTAATTAAGATGTGAAAGTTGCCAGTGAGAGGTTAGAGCTAATGGGCCAATCAGCTTTATAACTTAAAAAGATCTCTGTGTTATTTCTTTGGGGCTTGCCAGGTGTGGGGTACCGGGCGGGACAGAAACCAACAAACAAGCAGGCCTGGCTCTCCTTCATGTTACACAGTTCATTAAAAACAAAGCCATGTAGACATTTAAAATTTAAGTTGATGGGTGAATTGTGCATTCTATATACATGTTTAAATGCTCTTTTCTCACATAAAATAAGATAGACACAAAATTGATTTTTATATAGATGTTTCTTTTTTAGAAGAAAAAATAGTAAACCACAGGAATACTGTTTTGTAGCCTTATGTACAAATCCAAATTAGTACTGTTTTCTGCCCGCATGTAATTAACAAGAAAAAGAAACATCAGAATTGCTTTCTCATCTAGTAGTCTCTCTGTCTTTAGAAACTTTATCGCCATACACACACACACACACACACACACACACACACACACACACACACACATTCTCTCCTAACAATCTTTGAAAGCTTCAGTAAGATTAATGGTTTTGCTTTAAAAGGGAGTTTTCATATTTCTTAATATAACATTCTGAAGTGTTAAACCAGTTGTTATGATTTATATTTAACAATGTCGAAGAATAGACTTAGGTCTTTTCTCTAACAGCAGATAACTTCCCTATAACTATTTGTGATAAAATCTACATATATTTGAGTTATATATTTATTCTCATATCTTATTTCATGTTTAAGATTATATTTTAATTGTACTTAATAATTTGGTTTGGAAATCTGATTTTTACAGGAAAATGAATATAGTATTCTTCTGTCTCCTGTAGCCTGCTCATTGTAAATAATTTGATTTTGTTCTTTTAGTTAGAAATAAAAATAAAATTAAATGTCGTATGCATTTAGACTAAGTTAGTTTAAGAAGACAGTGATCTTCCTGAGAGCTCAGTAGGATGTTCTTAACTTGAGATATATGCATGCATATGAGTCCATCACAAAGTTGCAAATATCACTAATAAAATAAGATAAATCTAGAGTACCTAACCTACTGAAACAAACATAGCTTAACAACACACTACACTGTAGAATACTGCTTGTTTGACCTTTGATTTTGTGACTAGCTGGCAAGTGCATCATGACAATTTATGCCAATCATGGTAGTAAAGGTCAAATTTAAGATTCGAAATTGTAAAAATGGTTTCTACTGAATGTGTATCGCTTATATGCCACAGTGCAATTGAAAAGTACTTTTGCTGGGTGGTGGTGGTGGTACATGCCTTTAATCACAGCACTCAAGAGGCAGAGGTAAGTGGATCTTTGTGAGTTCAAGGCAGCCTGGTGTACAGAGAGAGTTCCAGGACAGCCAGAGCTAAGCAGTGAACCCCTGTCTCGAAAAAAAAAAAAAAAAAGTACTTTCAGTTTAATCAATCTAAATTGGAGGAAGTTTGTAGTCCAAGCACTTAGCCACAGCAGTTTCAGATACCATTGCTTCTACTTAGAAACAAAATATAATCACATTGTGTTTACTGTTCTATTATTTATATTTTATTTCTCTAAGTCTTCAATCCATTTGGCATTTCACTGGCAAGCAATCTGAATCTAGTACCCTGGATAGCTACTTATTTTACTACTTTGCCTTCTTCTCTTCCTCCTATTTACATCTCTCCATAAACATTTGGTTTCATACTTCAAATGGTAGAAAGAATATATAAAGAAGCACAGCACCCTAAAAAGGAAATGTGTGTTATTCACATATCTCATAAATCAAATTTTATAAAGTTCCACTCAAAGACAAACTTCTAAGAGAAAAAGGTCTGTCCCTCAAACAACATGATCAAGTGGAGAATCGTTTTTCACTGATAAGTTCTCTGGCTTGCAGATTTTCTATTACTACCATCTATGGGATCAGAGCCATCTCTTTCATCTAGAATGTCTGTCCTTGGTGTTTTCTTTCCTCCACCTGTGGTAGTTATCCTTAATTGTGAACATACTCAATAAGGTGCACCTCTGAGCATGTCTGTGTCTGGGTTTTCTGATATGATTAAATCTTAGAGTCCTGACTTAATCAATGGACCAATTCCCTGATGGCTTCATTTAAGATGGCATTATTGGGAGATGGTAGAAAGTAAGTGGCTGAAGAGATGACTCGGTGGTTTAAAGCACTTGTTGCTCTTGGAGAGGACAGAAGTTCTTGTGGTCAGAGATAAGCACTAGGGAAACTAGAAATGTTAAACATGCAGGTTTGTCTCTTCAAAAAGAGAGAGGTATAACCTGTTTTCTGCTCAGAAGACTGAGAGTGGGGATGTTTAATGGCCTAGTGACATTTGCACTGTGTGGCCCACACCATACCAGAACTTCCCCTAGAGTCTAGGGGGAAGGCCTAGACTCTTATAGTGAGCTTGTTTTTCTCAGTCAATCTGTAGACTCTATCTTTATGGAAGATGTCACATGTAATCAGTCTGTAGAATCCATCTTTGTGTGAACCTTACAAAGAGTTTTAATGTAGTTATGTCTTAAGCTTTATTGTATACATGGGATTAAATTAATTATCACCAGGAAATTTTTTCACCTAATTGTGCTTTTCTTAAATATGCATAAAATACAATACTTTGAGTCAGACATTTTGGTTTTTTGAGACATGGTTTCTCTGTGTAACAGTCCTGGCTGTCCTGGAACTCGCCTCATAGACCAGGCTGGCCTCAAACTCACAGAGATCCACCTGCCTCTGTATGTAATGGGATTAAAGACATGCACTACCACTACCCAGTCCTGGAATGGCTTTCATCTCATAGTATCTTCAAGTGTTTGGAGTTAGACTTTTGAAGTTTGAAACTTCAGCTAACCAGCTACACCAGCTACTAAATCATGTTGAACCAAACTTCTTTCTTATCTAACATGTATGGTTACTCTGCTGGCCTTGCTGACCACAGGGACACCCCCCTTCACCACACACACCCTCAATGATCCAGTTTCAATTCCCAGCTCCTACATGGTGGCTCCCAAACATCTGTAACTTCAGTTTCAGGGGGTCTGATGCCCTCTTCTGACCTGCACATGTGTTGCATAGACATATATTCAGGTAAAACATTCATACACATAAAAAATATGTAGTGGTAAAATATTCATACACATAAAATATTTGTAGTGGCATTTCAGTTGTATTTTAATAAATAAAGCTTGCCTGAAGATCAGCGAATAAAACAGCCCCACTGGTCAGCCTTACTATCAGGCAGTAGTAACACACATCTTTAATCCTAGCCACACTAGTTGCCATAGAATCTGGGTGGTACGCCTTTAATCCCAGCCATAGAAAGGATTATGAAACTGGAGGAGACAGTTCGCAGTTGCATTCTGAGATTCCTGAAGGCAGGATCACCATTTTGGACTGAGATTGAGATAAGACCAAGGATCTTCAGGTTGAACCTCAATTTCTCTCTCTGAGTTTTTATTAATCGTGGTTCAAAAACCAAAAGAAAAAATTAAATAGAAAATAGGAGATGGCACATGACTGGGGAAAGTATGTAACCAGGGGCAGACCCTGGGAAGATTCCCCTTTTCTCTGGCTGCTGTGAGGTAGGAAGTTCTGTTCCACCATAATCTTCTGCTGAAGAACTAGTCTAGGATCAACAGAACCAAGGTTTGCTGACGAGCATCTTCAAAACTACAAACTGAAATAGTTATCTTCAGTGTTTTGTCATAGCAAGATAAAACTAAAATATTGCTTAAGGAATTGCCTACCCTGATCATAGTATGTAGCTCATTCAGTCTCTTTCAGATACTTACTGGGGAGTTAAAGCATTGATTATTTTGCTGTAAAGGAGTCTTATAATGCAAATCACACAAAGAGGTATCACAGTCAACTAATGGAATTTTCTGTTACTCCGTTTGGCACAAGTTCAACACATGTCTCAGTGTTGTCTGTGTGTATTTTATGCTCTGTCCAGGTACAAGATTTTCCCCTGTTACTCCTTACATGATCATTATACTCCCTATTACCTCTTAATACTTTTGTCCTAAAAAGTTTAGTCTAAAATTTCTTACATGTATTTGTCAAGTTTTATAAAGTTTCACTTATAAGCAAATAAACCACTAAGGAGAAAAGTTCTCCCCTCCCTTTTTCTCTCCTTCCCTTCTCTGCTTTTCTTTCTCTCTTTTCACTTCCACCATATTTCCATTTCCCCCTCATTTTCTGATATCTGAAGGTACATTTTTTTGTGTCTGTATGCATTTGCTTTTGCTATGATGGCCATAGCAAGAATCTTACACAGCCTGTGAGTCTCAAACAACAGAAATTTTTTTTCCTAAAGTCCTGGAGACTAGATGCCTAAGATCAAGAGATCATCAGAATTGGTTTTTGAGAGGACTCTCTCAGTGGCACACAGTGGTCACCTTTTTGTACTTCCACGTGATCGCCTCTTGTCTGTGTATTCTGTGTCCTAGCCTCTTTTTACCAGAACCCAAGTCACTTTAAAGTAGGAAGCACCTTCTTTGAATTTGTTTCTTGTGTAAAGGCTTTATGTTCAAATACATTCAGACACACTGGAGATTTTTGGTTTTAACACATAAATTTTCCCATAGCTGCCTTCTTTTCATAGTCCGTTGAATATAAATGCTTTCTTGGGTTCTCTGAACGTATTCTTTTTATCTGAGCATGAGTCTTACTTAGCAGCACTGAGCTGCACCTCCAGTATCTGCTAACACATGGTAGTTTCCTATTTTTGTCAGCATGCTCAAGCTCTCCAATTTTTTCTCATACCCTCAGATTATCTGAAGGATCCTACATTTTTTAACAACTCCACCCCATTTCTATCAGCCCACTTGCTTGGCAAAGAATTTCAGCTGGCATACATGTTAGCAGAAAGTTCTAATTTACCTCAGTGCCTGCACTAGTGTGATTTTTCTGCATAAACTGGATACTTCATAAAAACTCACCCCCATCCCATTCTTTGCCTAAAAGAGAGGCAATGAATTTTACAAGTAAATGTCTTAGCACAATGTCCAGTGGAAGAAGAAAGCCTATGCTGTATTTTAACACAATGAATATTTTAAGCAAGAACATGGTTTGAATAAAATGTTTTGCTCAATTTTAGGAAAGCCATTGCTTTAAAAGTTTGTGGCAGATGTTATCCATCCACAAAAAGGGAGGTTTTGAAAAAGGATGTCTGTTGGAGTAGAATCATCTGGGAACATTCAGAATTTACAATTTCAGGCTGCTGGCATTGTTGTGTGGACTCTGGTACTCATCTCTGCCTTACTTCCTGTCCCCTCCAGTTTTCTTTACATACTGCCTCCTATATGCACCTTAGACAGGTTCTCTCCCACTAAGGGTCATCCCCAGTCCAGGAGGATAGCTCATCTCATCACTCCAAAGAGCAGAGAAAACTTCAGTCTCCTTGTCTGAAGGATATCTCCTCACACCATTCAGTGTAGCACATTTACTCTCAGTCCACATCAGAATGCCATGTCTTCTGTAGAGTTCCTGGAGAAGACAGGGATTTTAGAGGCAGACCCATCAAGGTTTGATGCCGTCTATAGTTCTTTCTAACTAAGGGATCCTGAGAAAGTTACTGAATTTTCTTTAACATGATGAGTTCCTAATCTGTCATGAGCCACCTTTTGGGGGTGATTCCAGTCATGATCCTGGTCACAGTGGGTTCCTACGTTCCAGGGTAGGGGCATGAGGATTAGAAACGTTAGGTAGGAGAAACAGAGATAAGAAAGAAACACAGAGACACAGGATAGTACTAGGAGGGCAACTCAGCAGATCCTGGATGCTGAATTTTTGTTCTGAGTTCACCTGCATTTATTTTCCATACAGTCTTATACCCCCCCCCCCAAAAAAAGGGTGGAAGAAGGCAAAAGACGGCTTTAACATAATACAAAAGACAACCAGAACAGTTACTTGCTCCAATACTTGAAACATTAATTCCAGAGTAAAAGTATTTGATGTTTGGGGCAGTGAGAACAGCCTAGACCAAGTATCCTGCAGGCAATCACTATGTAAGTCAAAACCTCCTTTTCAAAAGAAGGAGCAGTAGTACATTTGAATTCACTGACCTTTGGTCAGAATGGAGTGGATCTGTCTCTGTAGTCTATCTTAATGTCCAAAACACCAAGTAACCACACCCTAGGTCAGAATATCTTGTTTTGTAGCCACGCCTGTTATCAACAGCTTTGAAAGAGAAAAAATAAGCTCAAACTCTCTGACCTTCAGACAAGATAGAATAGCTCACATTTTTGGGTTCCCACACTAATTGTGAAATAAGGCCAATGCCAACCGCACTGGAGATCATTAGAAATAATTAAGCTAAGCAGATATGCGAAGCACTGACTCAATTATTTTCCTACTTACCATGACCATGTGATCAAGCAAACCCATGCATTTTTTTAAGACCAGATCATATGCTGTTCCCTCTGATAACCTAGACTTTTGTTCTAACTCTGCAGTTCCTCCATGAGACCTCATGAGAGGATAAGAATGTATTTTTCTGAAGTAGTGTTAGTGGAATTCAAGTCTTAGTTTTCTACTTACCAGCTCTGGCAGGTCTCTTCTGCTCACCATTTCAGTGTTCTTTTCTTTAAAAATGGTGATAATAAAGAAGATTGCTGTGCTGATTGCATGAGTGTTCTTTAGGCAAGAAGCATAGCAGAAAGAAGTGTATAGAATTTAGCATTTAATATTTCTATAATGCTTTTGAGTCAGTCTGTCTCATTGCAAGGGATTGCAGTTTTATCTTGCCTCTCAGATTGTGTGGCTGATCTAACATCTACCATAGTATATGTGTAAAGGAAATACACCTACTAATTGTTTAAACTTATTTACTTAACAAATTCCTTTTGTAAGATATGAAAAATCTTGAGCTTCAGATTTTCCCTGAAAAGATTGATTGTTTGTCTTTTGGTAAGATCAGGGGTAATTTTTCCTGAAAATCCTGATACAGATAATCAGGAAAACCCTGCTGTGTAATACTGAATGCCATTCTAGCTTTATTTGCTGTAGAAAAGAGAAATAAAAATAAAATTAGAATCTGGAAATGTAACTCATTTGGCACATGAGTTAGCCATTAATATACATGAGTCCCTGGGCTAGATCTCTGCCACTGAATAAACCAGGAGTGGTGGTGCATGCCTGTGATCCCAGCATGTGGGAGTAGGGGCAGAAGAAGTTTCATGATGAGCTTGAAAATAGCCTAGGCTACATGATCCAAATTTAGTGACTTTTGTTTCTTGAGTATGTATGTATGTACATGGGTATATATGTGTGTGTGCTCGCACGCGCATGTGTAAGCTAAAAGACAACCTTGGGTATCATTTCTCAGGATCTAGCCACCATATGTTTTGAAATAGAGTCTTTCATTGGCCTGGAACTCAACAATTATGCTAGTTTGGTTAGCCAACAAACCCACTTGCCTCTACCCCCCAGAACTCGGATTGCAAGCATGCACCACTTAACCAGCTTTTTTACACGAACTCTGGATAGCAAACCCAGGTCCTGATGTTTGCATATCAAGCATTTTACCAACTGAGCTGTCTCTCTAGTTCCTAATGATTTTTACCTTAAACTAATCCAGGACCTGGTGTAGGAAAATGAAGAGTTAGAATGGACATATGAGATTATGTAATGTAGTCTCAGTTTAGAGAAGAATACAGTTGGAAATAGGAAACAACAGTTGTTTTTGTTGAAGGTACTGCATTATTTAGCACTAACTTTGTAATGACAACATATCTGTTATATCCTGCTTTTTCGAAAGCCTAGTTAGTATATTGATCATTGTCACCAAAATAATGTCATAAAATGGGTAGTCTTACTGACACAGTTTTATAGATTGGCATGGTATGTTAATTACCTAGCTAAAGCTACTTGGCTAATAAATAACAGAGCCAAATTTTAGATCTAGGCCATGTAGTTCCAGCATCTGATTTGCTACCTCTCTCGGGTTTTTGCTTGTATTTATCTAAGGCTGCAGTTCATAACTGTAGAAAAAAAGTCAGTTTTTCAAATTGATTTCATATTACCAATGTTTATCAATCACTTAATGTATTTTAAAGTATTCTAATGCAGCAAGATTATGTTGTTATATAATTTATTCTTCATTGGTTTATTATTATTATCATTAGTAGTAGTAGTAGTAGTAGTAGTAGTATTTAATGTTTATTCTTCCAACTACTGCAGTTGACTTTCTGCTTGGCAGTGATCATAACAGAAAACATTTGTTTTTCTGACATTTGTAGGGTAATAGAAAAGACATATAACACAAAAACAATGTATACTACCATAAATCATGATAAAAGGAAGAAAAAGAGGAGGTTGTTAACAGACAAAAAATAATAATGTGGTCTAATTTAGATTAGGGAATGAAGGAAAAAAAAAACTTTTCTGAAAAGGTAGCATTTTAAAGTTAAGTCCCAAAAGGTTAACTGGACCTCAGCAGCTGAGCATGAGTTAACATACTAGAGGGTCAGGTGGATGACTCAGTGGGTGAAGGCCTTGCCTTACCACCAAGCATAATGGCTGAGCTCCTTGCCAGGAACCCACATGATTACAGGAGAGAAGTGACTTCTGTAAGCAGTCCTCTGACATCTACACATACACTGTGGCAGCATGGATGTGCCTACCTCACCACCACCACCATACACACAAAATAAATGGAGAAAAATTAGACTCAGTAGAGTAATTTTTTCCTTGTAAGTAAAACTTTTTTGAGTCAGCTGGGTTCTTTTGTCTGCTTTTAGGCAGACCAAGCTATAAAAGGAGAGAAATATATCACAGAGAAGAATGGAATGTCCAGAATTTTCTAGGAGAGCATGAAATAGGTATAAACAACCCAGGAACCATGAAATAATTTTAAAGAAACAGTTTAGAAACTGCCTTCCTTAGCTGCTGGGCTGGCATATGCCTACTGTACTAGCACTTGGGAGGCTGAAGCAGGAGTATCATAACTTCCAGGCCAACCTGGACTGTAAAAAAAAAAAAATTTAAAAAGCTGTTGGGCTGGTGAGATGGGTCAGCAGGTTAAGGCACTTGCTACCTGACAACCCTAGTTTGAATCACCAGGACTCACATAATTGAAGAAGAGAACCAACTCCTAAAAGTTGATCTTTGATTGCTATACTCACAACCTGATGCTAACATAGATGCACACATACACAATGAATAAATTAAACGTGCTTTTAAAAAATTTTTAAAAGTACCCACCTTCTTTATTTTGGATACTAAGGACTAGAATATGCTGTTATCAAGCATGTCAGCAGGACACAGAAGAGTTCATTCTTTGGCCAAAGAAGGTAAGGTAAGATTGTGAGGAGACTGGCCAGAAATAAATTCCAGATTCTTATTTCTAAGTGGCAAAAATCAGAACATCATTCTTCTCCCTTCAGAATCATACACATGTACTAGGAGAACAAAACAGAAAGAATGTAGTTTTTATCTTCAAAGAGAGTAGGAGATATATGCAGACCCAAACTCTATAATGTGCCAAAGGGCATATAAGTGCAGTTGATAAAGATGCCCTCAGCTCCTTATCTCAGGCAAAGATGACAGAATTCTCAGAGAAGCAAAACCAACACTGTCTGTGGCTGGAGCTATGGCTCAGAGGTTAAAAGCACTTCCTGCTCTTCCAAATGTCCTGAGTTCAATTCCCAGCAACCACATGGTGGCTCACAACCATCTGTAATGGGGTCTGGTGCCCTCTTCTGGCATGCAGGCATACACACAGACAGAATATTGTATATGTAATAAATAAACAAATAAAAAAAACCAACACTGTCCACAGTAGCATCCTGGGTTTTGAGTATACTTAAAGAAGTCTGGCATGCGGCTTAATGGAGACTCATCCAAATAGCATTACAAATAAGACCAAAAAAAGTACAGATTGTATCTTTAATATTAAACAAGAATAAATCTGGGAAATAAAACTTAAAGATGAAGATTGCTTCAAAGTAATAATAAAAAGCGAAGACTACACAAAACAGAAATAGTAACATAATAGTGACAGAAGTGTTAATTCACTAACCTTATCATTACTAATTCTGTTGTAGAGTGAGACATTTACAGCAGCAAAAGTTATCTTAATGTTGTATGGTAACATAAAATGTCCTTATCACTGATTGAGACTGCAATATGGAAGGGTAATAATTTATATCATATGATAAGAATGCTACTTGAAAGAAAGCTGACTGTTGTTTACATACCAGTAATCATTTTATCTTTCACACCTTACCTTGCACTGAGCTGTGTCTTTTGTGTAGGACATGCTTTGTAGATAATGGCTTAAAAGAAGTTAAACCCAGTGGATTCAGTTTCAGAAACAGGGGTGTCTCCTAGAATAGCTGCATGACGTGAGCTTCTGAGAGCCATGTTCCTAAGACTGGTCAAAGGCCCGCTTTGCTCCAGTGACCCAGCCCTGACTCTGGCAGATAGTTTCCGTTGTGGCAGCTGGCCCAATCCCTGCGTTCAGGGGCGTGGCTGCCCCAGCGGAGTAGCATTCCCCTTAAATAGGATCGGGGCGCCGGAAGGAGCCCCATTTGGTTCTCCCTTGTGTACCTTTTGCTCTGCTGGACCCTTGGTTCTGTAAGTTTCCTTATTTTCCCTTGTATTAAAACTGATTTATTATAAAGGACTATCGTGGTTATTTCCCTAACCCCTATAACCGCTGGTACCTTTGCCGGTACATCTGGCGCCCAACGTGGTGACTAAATCCACTTGATATATTAAACATTGTATGAGAGTATGATACTACCTCTGTT
This sequence comes from Arvicola amphibius, assembly GCF_903992535.2. NCBI lineage: Eukaryota > Metazoa > Chordata > Mammalia > Rodentia > Cricetidae > Arvicola > Arvicola amphibius. The sequence goes on from NC_052058.2 coordinate 61,179,956, forward strand.
TAAAACAATTGTTATATTGGCATTGCTTACTATATTGCAATGTACATCTCTACCTCTGATACTATTTATGTAATGACATTGTTTACTATATTGCAATGTACATCTCTACCTCTGATATTATTTATGTAATGACATTGTTTACCATATTGCACTGTACATTTCTACCTCAGATATTATTTATGTAAGGACCCTGTTTACATTTGGAAATCATTGTCTTCATTTATTGCACAGTTGTCTATTCTATTAGTCATACAGTTACATAAGTGTTGAGAATTATATGTTGGTCATATTTATATTTAGGACAATCAGGTTTTTTAGACACATAGAGGTTGTATTTAGTATAGATAACATAATCTTCAACCTCTTTAAAGAGCTGTAGAACATGGCCTTTAATCTAACCTAGAGTTTTGTATTTATGAGACACAATCACTCCTGGCAACAATGCTCTACTCCCGAGAGAACGTTGAGCACCAAAGACACTCCACTGGGAGTTTGTCTTCTACTTGGCAGAACTGGCCTTGGGGCAAAGAAAAGCCCATACCTCCATTACTGACTAAACTACAAAATATCCATAAGTGGATAAAACAAAATTGTCTTATCTTGCCAAGACAGGATAGGATTGTTCTACTAAAGGTTCCTTGCCGTTGTATAATGGTATGTCAGGTTTTTTCAGGCCTCAGCCAAAGTTGGTTGCCTCAACATTGCTATCAAGACTTCGTGTGGTTGCCCAGGTAATCAATTGTCTCTGTCTTCTGTTGAACATTTTGGAAGTTTCTTGTTTGTACTTCCTGGTTGCTTTGGTAATTTTACTCTCCTTCTCAGATCTTTGATGGGGTTAAAGATTAGATAATGGTAGCTACCTTCTAGATTATTTAGACTTCCCAAAGTAGAGTGATTAGAAAAATTTTTCGTTATATACTCCTCGCCTAATATTGTTTACTTCTTGTAATTTTATATGATCTGTTCCCATTGTATATAGTTGTATTTGGTTTCTAAATCTGTCTTATTTAGACAAAAGGGGGAGATGTTGGGGCAGCTGGCCCAATCCCTGCGTTCAGGGGCGTGGCTGCCCCAGCGGAGTAGCATTCCCCTTAAATAGGATCGGGGCGCCGGAAGGAGCCCCATTTGGTTCTCCCCTGCGTACCTTCTGCTCCGCTGGACCCTTGGTTCTGTAAGTTTCCTTATTTTCCCTTGTATTAAAACTGATTTATTATAAAGGACTATCGTGGTTATTTCCCTAACCCCTATAACCGCTGGTACCTTTGCCGGTACAAGTTTCCAGAGGCGTTAGTTGAACTTTGCTGAGCAGAGGGAGGGGTGATATCGATGACTCCCTGTGATACTTAGTACTTAGCCACATTTTGGATTTCTTCTTGCATGTTTGTCTTTTGAATGGTGTTTTTTTCTAAGTCAGATACAAAACCAGCTGCACTCTGAACCCTCCACCCTATCACAAATGGTTTGCTACTCAATGACATGAAAGTCTTGGGTATAAGACCCTAGGAAGTACAGTGATTGTCATGTGGTAGTTGAGTTTTTCACAGAATCCTGTGCTTTGGGGGCAGTATTATAAAAAAGGAGGCACATTATACATTCTATCTCTTATGTGTGTCATATATGTGCACATGGATATGCATGAAGCCAGAAGTGGATGTCATGTGTCCTTATCTATATATGATTCTGTATAGAGAATCTTGCTGGCAGTGGTGGCAGGATCACACACCTTTAATCCCAGCACTCAGGAGGCAGAAGTAGGTAGATCTCTGAATTTGAGGCTAACCTAGTCTACAGAATGAATTCTGTGATATCCATGGATACACAGAGAAATACTGTCTCAACAAAAGGGGGGGAATCTCAAAGCTCTTTCAGCACAACTGGATGACCAGTAAGTCTCCTGAATTACTGCCTTCCTGCCACACACACTCTACACTCACTCAATGATACTGCCTATGACATGCTTTTTACATGGATACTGTGGACCAAACTCAGATCCTCACGTTTACTTAGCAAGCATTTCTATCCCACATACATCTCAGGTTTTGCCATGATTCGTGATTCGAACAGGGACCAATTGTTGTTGGCTTTTTTCCCCCTCCTCATTGACTCTCATGAATGAATTGCTTGTTGTGAAAGAAACAATACACTTTTAGGTCCCATATTACGTATGTATTGAAGCTAAACAACTTCACCTAAGAGTATTTTTATCACTAAAACACTAGGAGAAGGGAGCTACCATGTTTTATTAAGCAGGGACTTTTCATTGTTAAAAGTGAGATGATTCCTTGAGAAGCCATATACACTGCCAAAGGGAATTATGACTGAGACATGTTTTGGGGGAATAGATGCCAATGCCCATCTCACCTGATGATTATCGTTCTAATGTTTTCCATTAGCTACTTTCAGCTCAGGAAATAGATTAGACCCTTAATGGCCTATGCAACCAGGAAATGAGCAATATATTCATAGATTCTACTAGTGAATTTGAAATAAAACTTCCTGCCTTTTAAAAATGAAGGCTCCTGTCTGGAGAGATGGCTCATTGGTTAAACGCACTTGCTGCTTTTTCAGAAAACCCTAATTCAGTTTCCAGCACCCACAAAAGGCAGCTCACAGCCATTTGTAACTCCAGCTCCAGGGGATCCAACACCTATGGTCTCCACATGTGGGAGTATGCACACCTACACATAACTAAAAATAAAAAAATAAGGCTTCTAAAAATTGAAATACTCAGTATAAGGGCATCCCTCACCCCAACATGTTATAAAAGAATTTATTTTCCTTTCTTAGTCCAGCCCTTTTGTTCTAGAATACTTTTCCCACAATATTTACAATAAAAGAATATAAATATAAAATCACATTTTTAAAGAAAGCCTGATTTTATGTATTAAGTATAAGGTGTCAATTTACCATTGAGCCTAGACCTTACGTTCTGTGGTAGTAGAGAACAGCCCATATTGCTTCATTCTGAAGTGTAAAGGAAGTATGACCCAGAAGAGCTATGTGGAGACTCTGATGGCCCCAATTATTTTGCACCAAGTGTTTAGCTGTGCTCTGTGGAGTAACTGTAGGAACAACATTAAGAATAACTGTCTTATACACAATCCAAAAGTAAGTCATACTTTTAGCTTTCCTTGGGGCCTTAAGTGCCTAAAAGACTTAAGTTCCCATCTGAAGTTTGCCATAGCAGCTCTGTGACTTGGAAACGGATATAAGCAGTTGAATTAGAAGATGTCAGAGGGATTTTCCAGCTCTTCTATCACACTAGTCTAAATTTCATCAATCGTTTCTTCAGTTCCCAGATTCTGCTTCCCCAGCCTTGTTTTCTATATCTAATACAAAACTCTTGAGAAAGAAAAGATTTAAATGATAATAAGGTTTTAAAAAGAAAGGTTCAAGTCAAAGTCCTTGGAAAACACAGGACTCAAAAGGAATTTTTTTTTGAAAAAGTGTTTGGGGTCTGGTCTCCCTCACCCCACCCTCACCCCCACTCTGTGTGTGTGTGTGTGTGTGTGTGTGTGTGTGTGTGTGTGTGTGTGTGCGTGCGTGCGTGCGTGCGTGTAGACAGGTACATATATTTTCATTATATGTAAAATTTTTATATTGTTATAGCCCATTGATAAAAATTATGATACGTTGTGAAAATAAGGGTCACTAAAGCCATGTGCCTGCATGTATATCATTATTACTGCTTGTCAATTCTGGCTTTCACTCTTGCCAAGACAGTTAGACTTTCACAACAAAATTTGGTTTGGTTAGAGGCATTATTATTACTATGGGTAAACAAAGTGGAAAAGTACTCAAAACATCCCACCATCTAGTAACAAGTGCCCCATCTAAATAGTTGAGTTTGAATAATTTGAGTGTGGCTGGTGACTTAGCTCTGCAGACAAACAGTTGTCCAGCAAGTGTGAAGCGCCAAGTTTGATTCCCTGTACCATATACACAGATTGAATAATTCTTTCATAAATAGCAATTCTTAATAGCAGTGTGTTTTAAAGTAGTGTCAAAGTAAGTTTAAGTAGACTTGGCTTCTCTCCCATACTGCTGTCTTAAAGTAAAACACTCATGTAGTGTATTATTACAGAACACAAGCCCAGTTATATCCCAGAAACAAAGCACGTCTTTCTTTCCCGTGATGATGCTCTTCATGTAAGACACTTCCCTGCGATCATTTGTAAAAGCTGGCTTCAGCTAATTTCTTCATTACATTTTATTCAGTGTAGACTTTAAAAATACTTAAGTACTGCTGACCTTGGTTTCCGATACCTATAACTCTAACTGTTCTGGAGGCTGAGGCAGAAAGATGGTATAACCTCAAGGCCAGCCTGGGAAACTTAGTGATACCATGTCTTAAAATCTTAAAAAGAAAAAAAGAAATAAAGAAAATTAAAGAAAAATGGTTTGAAGATGTAACTCAATACCTGTCTATTATGCTTAGTACCCTGGGTTCAATCCCCACTATTTGCATAGGGGTAGGAGAACATGAGAAAGAATTCATTTAGTGAATTGGGGGGTTGGTAATTGTTCCCTGGTACCGTTTATATGATTTACAGTATAATAATAAAAAGTGAAATAGCTAGGCATATTGGCACATGCCTGTAATTCCAGCAATTGGAGACTGAGGCAGGAGGATTGTGAGGTCAAGGCCAACAACCTGGCATATGGAGTTTCATACCAACTTGAGGGCAGTCAATCGCATGACCATGTTTCATTCAAAAAGGGGAAGAGGAGGGCTGGGAAGGTAGCTCATTGGGTAAGCACTTGTCATGCAAGCACAAGGACTCGCGTTTGAATTCTAGGAATTCACATACAGCTGGACAGTAGCACTGTAATCTCATTGCTCCTTTGGTGAGATCAGAGGCAGAAACAGGAGAAGCCCAGCTCTCAGGCAGCTCGCCTGGTGCACTCAGCACTGATCAAGAGACCTTGTTCAGTAGAAGATGAAGACTGGCACCCGGTGTTGTTTTGTGATCTTCATACATGTGTTGTGGCATGCCTGTATTTATTCACACATATAAATACAGACATGCATGCATGGCCAAAACAGTATCTATTGTATCTATTTTCTGACAATTTTAACATACAGTGTAGTTTCAATGATAATCACCGTACTGTACCTTACCCCTCAGAATTGAACCATTCTGTTTTGCATGATGGCATGTGCCTACAATGGGATGTAGAAGGAGGATACGTTATAACTGAGAATTTGTGCCCTTTGGTCAATATCTCCCTATTGCCTCCTACCCTCAAAATCTGGCAACCAGACTTCTATGAATTTGATATTCTCACATTTACACAATTCTCACAATTACATTTGTACATGTAATTGATATCAGAAAGCATTTCTTTCATTGTGGTAGCTTATTTCATTTGGTATAATTTCCTCCAGGGTCATCTAGTTTCATTTCAAGTGGCAAAATTTTCTTTTTTATGAATTAGTATCCCATTTACATATATAAACATATACACCACATGTCTTGTATGTAGCCACCCATTAACTGACACTTAAGTTAATTCTTGGCTATTATGAATAATGCTTCAATGAATTTAAAAGTATGGATATCCATTCAAAATAATGAGATCACAGGGTATGAGTGGGAGGAGCTTGTCTTTAATCCTAGCACTGGGGAAGCAGATCTCTGAGAGAGTTCAAGTCCAGCCTAGTGTACATAGTAAGGTCCAGGCTAGCCAATGCTAAATAGTGAGAACCCCATCTCAAAATAATAAAGAAAGGAAGGAAGGAAGGAAAGAAGGAGGGAGGGAGGGAGGGAGGGAGAGAGGGAGGAAGGAAGGAAGGAAGGAAGGAAGGAAGGAAGGAAGGAAGGAAGGAAGGAAGGAAGGAAGAAAGGAAGGAAGGAAAATAAAACAACAAAAACAAAACTTCACTAAGTAAAGGATGCTGGCTTCCTCGGGAATGGGATTGTAAGACCAAAGAACATTTCTCTCTCTTTCTTTTTTTAAGATTTATTTATTTATTGTGTATACAGTATTCTGCCTACATATATCCTATAGGCCAGTAGAGGGCATCAGATCTCATCAAAGATGGTTGTGAGTCATCATGTTGGTTCCTGGGAATTAAACTCAGACCTCTGGAAGAGCAGTCAGTGATCTTAACTTCTGAGCCACCTCTCCAGCCCAGAACATTTCTCTTAATAACTTTTTTGAGGAATCTTCATGCTGTTTTCTGTAATGATTGTGAAGATTTACAAACCAACAATGTATAAGGTTCTATTATCCCCACACCGTCACCAATGCTTGTCCTTTTTTGCTGGTTTTTGAGACTCACTATGTAGCTTTGACTATCCTAGAACTCAGAAATTCTCCTGTCTCTGTCTCTGAGAGTTGGGAGACATGCTGGCTCTCCTCGGCTTTTTTTTTTTTTTTTTTTTTTTTTTTTTTTTTTTTTTTTTTTTTTTTTTTTAACAGTAACTGTTCTAACAACAGTAGTTGTTGATTTTGACTTCCATTTCTCTGGTGATTCCCTGTTCTTTGGGAAAGTGTCTGTGTATATTCTTTGCCATTTTTCCAGTAGAGTCATTCTGTTTGTGTGCTTGTTTGCTATTGAATTGTACACATTTCTGATGTATTTTGATTAATAACCTCTCATTAGATACATGATTTGAAAATATTTTTCCCATTCCCTTACTTCTTTTCATCTTGTTAATTATTTCTCCTGCTGTGTAGAAGCTTTCTAGTTGGGTGTTGTCCAATTTTTTTTTATTTTTACTTTGTGTTGTCCAAGAAAAGAGGGGTGTTGGGAGGTGGGGATAGAACCAGTGTGAAGAACTTCATCCCAGTATTTTCTGTCACAAGCTTTGTGATTCAAAAGTTTAACTAATAATCTTTAATCCATTTCAAACTAATTTTTATGAATTATTTTATTTTATGTGGGTGAGCATTTTTCCTGAGTGTATTTATGTGTCTGGTGCCCTGAGAGATCAGAAGAAGGTATCAGATTCCCTGGAACTGGAGTTACAGACAGTTGTTAGGTACCATGTGCTTAGTGGGAACTGAACCTGTTCCTCTGCAAAAGCAGCAAGTGGTATTCCTGACCAGAGAGCCATCTCTCCATCACCTCAAGTTAATTTTTATGATGGTGTAAAAGTCTACATTTACTTCCTTACACATGAATGTCTAGTTTTCCTAGCACTTATTGGAAGGGACTGTCCTTCCCTATTGTGTATTGAAGATACGGTAGTTTCTGTGCTACATTATGGAGCTATAGCTGTGTCTTCATTTACAGTAGTATTTCCAGTTAATTTATTCATTTTGCATGCGGGGTTTTTATTTGTTTTGTTTTTTGCCTGCATGTATTTCTGTACACCACATGAATATCTGGTGCCCAAAGAGGCTAGACGAGGATGTTGCATATCCTGAACTATTGACAGTTATGAGTCACCATGCAGATGCTGGGAATCAAACCTGGGTGCCCTGGAAGAGCAACCAGTGTTCTTAACTGCGAGCCAGTTAAGTACAAACCAAGGCTGTAGCACACACTGAAATTGATATGGTTGAGGACTCTTTGAGAAGGGTATCCGTGGAGATCATGGTCAGTAGTAGTTAGTAGAGTGTCTTGATCTAAGTTAGTTTGAGGTATTCAGTGTAACCAAGTTTTGAGAATAAGGTGTTATGATCACTATTTCAATAAAATTACAATCTTGATTTGCTGAGGAAGCATCCCATTTGCTACCAGTTGAAAACCTCATGCTTAGTGATTTTAGCTAAAGCCACTAAACTCAGAGCCCAGTTTCTAAGTTAATGCTTTGTTTTTTTCTGCTATCCCTTACTTTTTCATTAAATTTGTCTTTTCTGGGAAGCCTGATAATTCCATGCACTTTAGCCCTATAAAAGGGAATTTTGCTTACTGACTAATAGATCTATACCATTGATAAAGTCTTAGAAAACTTCTTTATTTGATATTTATTTCTTTATCATGTATTAATCATCAGAACCAAGAAGAAATTGTTTCACTTTTCATTTCTTCTAATTTCTGATTTTTCTTGGTAACTAATTTATAAGTAGATTATTTGTATCAAACCAAACAATCCGAAAGGAAGCATATAAAATGTGATCATCTCCCTTCTCCTTTCAGCTTTGCTTTCCTTCTTTCCTAGTACAGCCTCAGTGGAATATGTGGATTAAGGAAACACTGACTCATTGTGAATAGGATTGTGTAGTTTTGCTGTCAAGTGCTAAGCTACTTTGTTGATAAAAGACATATGTTAAGAGAGAATTAGTGATTAAATTGAAGTAATGGCTCTTTGCAGGTATTTGATTCAGCAGAAGTATCTTAGTGTTTAGTCTTTGGCAGAGGTGGGGCTATTGCTGTGTATTCTTTCAGGCTCCAGGAGCCAAAGCTTGTTTACCTGTCTGAGGGTCAGGTCATCCCACTGTTTACTACAAAGCAAAGCATTATCTAAATCTTAATTCTGTTTTCTCATTCTGCTTCTATTCAATAGCCCAACAGTAAAAACAAGATCTCATCAAGTTTGCTCACTACTCCCTCTGTCTTCTTCGATTTTTGAGAAGTTGAAGATGGCTAGTATGAGTTTTTTTGTTGTTTTTTATTTGTTTGTTTGTTTGTTATTTATTTATTTGTCTTCGAGAAGGGTTTCTCTATGTAACAGCCCTGGCTGTCCTGGAACTCACTTTGTAGACTAGACTGACCTCAAACTCATGGAGAGTCACATGCTTCTGTCACCTGAGTGCTGGGTTTAAAGGCATGCACTACCACTGCCCGGTTTAGTATGCAAATATTAAATAGAACTATTAAATATTAAATAGATCTAGTATAGAAATATTAAATAGAGCACAAGCCATTTTATTCATAGTGCTAAGGGGTCTCCTTTGAACTTTTGATTCAGAATGAAGCTCCTTCACAAAATGGCTGTGTCACAATTGTATTTTACAATTCAGCTGATTGTATTAGGGGATCCAGGTATTTATAGCTTATTTTCTTTAATAGGAGAAGCTCCTGGATATCCTGGATTAGCAGTCAGTTACCCTCCACATATATCAGAAGTAGGTTTTTCTTTTTAATGGAATGTACTCAGTAAGACATTATCCTAACAAACACACAAAAAGTGTGTGTGTTTTTAAAGCAATATTAAATTATTAAATTATTGGTAGCTTCAGTAATTTTACATAATAGAATAGTTTATATACAATTAGCTAATATAGGACTAATTTATAAACTGCAATCTTTAAGGCCATAAAACTATGTGCACATCTCATTTATATTGTCAACCCTGTGTAAAAGAACCATGGTTGGAGTTAAGTTTAAAGGCATGCTTTTAAAATGTTATCTGATAGAAATGCAATATATGAGCTAGGTGTGTAGTTCAGTGAGTGACAAAATGTTTGCCTAGTGTGCATGAAGTCTTCGGCTTGATACCTAGCCCTGAAAAAAAGAAAGAAATGCAAAAAAAAAAAATGTATATGTGCTTAAGAGTTTACAACAAAAATAATCTTTTAGGATATATTTATGCTTAAAAGAGATGAACAGAGTTTTTTATTAAAGAGTAAGTAGATGTCTTAACCTACTAATGTTCAAACAGTTCAAATTTCCTTTTTCTCATCTCTATATCATACGCTTATCCATCTGTATAAATTTCAGCATTGGGCATCATGGCACATGCCTATAATTCCAGTTCTTGGGAAATGAAGGTAGGAGAACCAGAAATTCAAAACCAGCCTTAGATACTTTGGGTACATGCATGCATGTAGTACACATGAACTCAGACACACACACACACACACACACACACACACATACACACACACAAATAAAAGCTAAAAAATAAATATTTAAATAATACATATTATTTTTCTTAGCTCATTAGGCAATTGACTGACTCCTTCTGTTGTTCGGTTAGGTTTGGTTTGGTTGTTGGTTTTAGTTTTCCAAGGCAGGGTTCCTCTGTGTAGCCCTGTCTGTCCTAGAACTAGCTCGGTAGACCAGGCTGGCCTTAACTCAGAGATCCACTTGCCCATTTTTGTTTGTTTGTTTCATTTTGTTTTTGTTTTGTTCTGTTTTAACACTACCAACAGACCATTCAGAGTATCTACCTCAATCATAATGCTTTCTACTACAACACAGACTGATGGCTTGTGTTCATCAGTAATTTGAGAGGAAATGGATAGCTTGTCTGCAGTCTTCTCTTTGTACTTGACAATGTTGTATAAATAATACTGTTAATAAATAAATAATAACACATGTGTTTTCAGTTCACATTTTAAGTATAGAATGATATAGTAAGAGCAAAATAGTAAGAGAAGAGAAATACATAATGCAGTTTTGGAAATGCAAACATTTGTTTCAAAAAGTGGACTATTGAAAAGTAAATCAAGGGATGGAAAGATGGCTCAGTAAAAAGTTATGTACTCTTGTTGCTCTTGCAGAGAGCCCAGATTCAGTTACCAGCACCCACATGGTGGTTCCATGGCCATCCATAATTCCAGTTCCAGGGGATTCAGTGCCATCTTCTGACCTACGCAGGTACCAAGCACACATGTAGTGCACATGTATATATGCAGGCAAAATACTTACATATAAAATAAAAGTAACACATATTAATTTTTTTCTGAGACTTGATTTTTTTTTAATTTTTTTTTTTTTTTTTTTTTTTTTTTTTTTTTTTTTTTTTTTTTTGGTTTTTCGAGACAGGGTTTCCCTGTAGTTTCTAGAGCCTGTCCTGGAACTAGCTCTTGTAGACCAGGCTGGCCTCGAACTCAGAGATCCTCCTGCCTCTGCCTCCCGAGTGCTGGGATTAAAGGCGTGCGCCACCACGCAACAGCTTTGGCTGTCTTGGAAATCAACTTTATAGACCAGGCTGACAGAGATCTACCTGCCTCTGCCTCCTGCTGGAATTAAACACATGTGCCACCATGCCCAGCTCAACTAATTACTTTTAAGTGAATTGAAACAAACAGTAGGGACTAGAGAGATGGCTTGATGGTTAACAACACTAACTGCTCTTCCAGTGGATCTGGGTTTTATTCCCAATAGCCACATGTGGCTCACAACCACCTGAAGCTCCAATTCTAGGGGACCTGTCACCTCTTCTGACCTCGGTGGCTACTAGGTGTGCATGTGATGCCCAGATATACATGCAAGCAACCCCCCCCCCCACACACACACAAATCACATTCAAAAACTGTTTGATTTTTAAAGAGAGATTTAATAATGATAATAACAATAAAAAAGACAAAAAAAACCATACTAACAAAAACCCCTAGTATGACTGTGCATGCCTTTAATACCAGTACTCTGGAGGCAGTGGCAGGAAGCCAGCCAGCTGATCCCTATAGCAGGTTCTAGGCCAGGACTACATAGTGAAACTATGTCTCAAAAACAAGACAACCCCCCCACCCCACAAAAAATGAACAAACAAAAAACAAGTACAAACTAAATGTATCTATCTTCTTCAGTCTTGCACTTGTGATGAAATTGATACAGACAGGAAAAACCCTGAACTTTTCTAGTCATTCTTCAGTTTTCATCCAGACTCTGACTTGCTGATGATATGACTCAAACTACTTGAACTCTTAAGGCAGGTAACCTCTTAAAGTGAGGATAATGTATACTGCGTCATGTATTGTGTGACGGTGAGCAGAGTTCGTGTCACTCACTGAAGTGCGCCAGGCCCGTAGTTAAATGTTTTACTTCTCCCTTCCCTCCAGGTACCCCTAACCCCAACTCCTTGTTTTGTTGTTCAATGCCAAGCTTCAGGATAATCTGCAACTCTAAACTGTCTCACAGGATGTTTCTTCTGACTCTAAGATACAAATGAACAGTGGAAAGCCTTATTACAATACAATTATAAAGAAGGATGATTTATTTCCACATGATAGCTCATAGTAATAGTGTTTTGTTGATCAGGTTATAACAGATGAATATCATTATGCAGCAGATGCTCTCTTTGTTCCTTGTTCTTGTCACAATTGCTCAATTTAATAAAAGGTAATTGATTAAATTTCTGTTTGTCTTGTAATCAGGAAACTAGAGAAGATGAGGAACAATGGGAGACTGATTCTCACTGCACTGTTACCTTCCACCACCTCTTATGTGTGTCAGTCATTGCTAACAGGGTTCATGTCACTTGTCAAAATGCTCTCAGACACTACAGTGACTACAAAGAGTATGTTTCTCAAGGTGAGCTGGTGTAGGATTGCTATTCACCTTTTTTAATTATTGTGTCTTTCACATCATGCCTCCTGATTCCACCTATCTCCCCACACACACACTCCAAAAAAAAAATAATAAAACAACATAAAATTTAAGAGAAAAAGGAGGGAAAGGAAGAAGGGGAAAATCTCAGTATGGAAGCTACAGTGTGACACAGTGAGTTACACAGTAAACCCCTGATGTGGGATTCCCCTCTGTATGCTGTGAATACTATTGGTTAATAAAGAAACTGGCTTGGCCTGATAGGGTAGAACATAGCTAGGCAGGGAAAACTAAACTGAATGCTGGTAGAAAGAAGGGCAGAGTCCAGAGAAGCCATGTAGCCCCATCAAAGACAGACACTGAAACTTTTCCTGGTAAGCCACAGCCTCGTGGCAAAATATAGATTAATGAAGATGGGTTAAATTAATATATAAGAGTTAGCCAATAAGAAGCTAGAGCTAATGGGCCGAGCAGTGATTAATTAATACAGTTTCTGTGTGGTTATTTCGGGAGTCTGGGAATCCGGGAAAAGAACAACTGGCCTCCTCACAACAAACCCCTTTATCTGTACATTTTTACATGCATGTGTTCATGGCAAAGAATCATTGGGACCTAGGTAGTTGCAGGGTTGGTCAACCCATCAGCTCTCCCCTGTCTTTGTCACCAGGGTGAGCTCTTCAGCATTTCCCTGACTAGTTCATCCCTTGCAGCAAGGGAGGAGCAGCTCTCCCACCTTCACATTCTCAGGGTGGGTTCTCCACACCTACAACTACCTTCAGGGCCAGGTCTACTGTGTTGCTCTGTGAAGTATAGGAGCCACTCTCCCAAGTGCTGCAGCCAATGAGGGGCAGGAACAACTTTCCTGCTCTTATAACCTCAGGGTCAGCTCTTCCACCTGTTGATGGGGGTGGGGCATCTCTCCCCTACCCATGCTGGCCACAGACAAATGTATAATGAGGGCAACTCTCCCATGCTCACAACTTCAGAGCTGGCTTACCCACACCTCCACCAACAGGGTTGACTCTTGTGATGCCCAGGCAAGCTGCATACAGCACCTTTTATTTGTCATCTAGGATCTTTTTCTTTGTTTAATTTTTAAAATGAATATCTATAAATTACATTAATTATATTAATGGATAAAATGTAATGTTGTTTTGTTTTGAAATTCTGGTCTCACTACGACTAGTCTGGCTTTGATTCCAGATCCAGCTGGCCTAGAACTCATTATGTAGACCAGCATTGTCTTGAACTCATGGAGATATATCCACCTGCTTCTGCTCCCTGAGTGTTGGAACTAAAGGTGTGCACCACTATAGCCAGCTACATTGTATAATTTCTAAATCAAGTTAAATATATGATCTCCTTAGATATTTATTATTTCTATTTAAAAATTCTTTTATATATATATATATATATATATATATATATATATATATATATATATATATATATATATGGCTGTTTTGCCTGCATGTATCTGTATGCGACCTACACAGAAGTCAAAATAGGGCATTGGATCCCCAGTAACTAGAGTTACAGATACCTGTGAACCTCCATGTGGATTCTGAGAATTAAAGCCAGGTTCTCTGGAGGAGTAACCAGTGATAACTGCTGATCCATCTCCCCACTGCCCCATTTATCACTGTTTTTTATGGTGACAATATTTGAAATCTTTACTTTTTGAAATACACAGTAAATAATTATCTATTGTCCCTCAATAATATAGTAGCCAGTATCTCTGACTTTTACCTTACTGTGATTTAGTGTCCTTTGAGCAATCTTTCCTAAACCCTCTTCACTCACTGTCCCCAGGCTCTGATAACCACCATTTTCCTCTCAGCTTTCATGAAAACAGATTTTGTGGATTCAGCATACAAGTAAGATCACATAGGTACTTTGTCTTTCTGTACTCCCTGCTTTGTGATCACAAACAACAGATTTATCTCTTTTTATGACTGATTACTATTTCATTGTGCCTGTGGTCTACATTTTCTTTACTCCCTCATCTGTTGATGGACACTTAGGTTGATTCCATTATTGGCTGTTGTGAGTAATGCTGTCTTAAGTATCCTGGTTTGCTCTTTTCATTCAAAATTGCTTTTGCTATTCAAAAGTGTGTGTATGTGTATATGTGTTTGCATATACATCTAGAATTGTTTTTTATCTAGTTTTTTATAGAATGCCATTTGTGTCTTCATAGGAATTATGGACATTGAATCTGGAAATCTCTCAGTAGTATGAACATTTAAACATTTTTATTCTTGTAACCTAAGAAAGCTAGAGGTCTTTAATTTTTTCATCAATGTTTTAGAGTTTTCATTATAGAGCTTTTTCGCTTCTTTGATTAACTTTACTTCTAGGTATGGTATGGTATTTTATTGTATTACATTGCATTGTATTGTTTAATAGTATCCTAGCTAGAATTTTTCTTCCTATGATAAAAACACATGACCAAAATCAACTTGGGGAGGAAAGGGTTTTTTTAGCTTACACTGCCAGGTCACACTCCATTACATAGGGAAGTCAGGGAAGGTACTCAAGGCAGGAACCCAGAAGCAGATTTTGAAGCTGAGGCCATGGGGGAGACTGCTTACTGATTTGTTCCCTCATGGCATACTTAGCCTTCTTTCTCATACAACTCAGGACTACCTGCCTGGGGTGGCGTCTTCCACAATGGGCTGGACCATCCCACATTAATCATTAATCAAGAAATGGCCAACAGGCTTTGCCTTCAGGCCAATCTTGTGGAGAACCTTCTCTAAAATGAGGTTCATTCCTTCTTCTCAGATATCTCTAACTTGTATCCAGTTGACCAGAAAAGCTAGCCAGTATACATAATCACCATAAATGAGATAGCTTTCTTGATCTCCATTGAGCATAACTCACTATTGGTATCTATAGCAATATTAATTTATATATGTTGTTTGTCTTAGGGGTTTGTTTTTGGTTTTGGTTTAGGAAGCAAGCCATCCAGGCTGCAAGAGAGCCAGAGACTGGTGAGCACCCAATGAAGCCCCATGTTCCCTAGACCAACTCCTTCCAGTCTTGTGGGGGGAAAAAGCTGATGCAGTATATGACATCACTTAAAGTGGTTTGTTTTGGTTACTAGTAAAGCGTATTAAATCATTGACTGCTTTAGAAATTAAGATAAAATCATTTGTAGGTAGAATTTAGTTGTACTCTGCTCAAAGAGCCATGATGGGTCTGAAATAACCTTCATTTGGAAAAATAGCAAATATTAATGAATGCCTGGGGTCACTTAACATAGTCAGTGTGGGTTAGGTCAAGTTTAATTTGAATGCATTTGCTGTGGATTTTAGTGTTTTAATTGAGGCAGAAAGCTGAGTTATTAGGGACATTCTTTCCTCCCTTGGATTCTTTCCTGTGGTGAGATGCAAATGAACAGTAGGGTAGCCAGGGAGCCTGTCAGGCAGGTGTTTATATCCATCTGGTTTTCTTTTCCTTCTAATGCCATGGGCTTGGTTTTTTTATGTTTGCTGGGGTTTTAGATTTGCTTAGCAGTGGTTTTAGATTTGCTTAGCAGTTGCTAGCAAAGATAGAAAAGATAATGAGCTGAATGGCTGGAATTCAACACAAGAATAATGGGTTTCTTTATTTTCGCATAATTTTAAAGAGAACTAAGGTTTTTCTTCCCTTTGTCCTTGTACTTTTCACTCAGTGTCAGTGAACTAATTGAAATTACTAGTTCTCTAGGAAGCTCTCTTGTTTCTTCCTAGTGTTTCCTCATTCACATTGTTTTGTAGCTTTTGTTCTGGACTTGCAGCATTTGAGATTTTTGATGTTCACTAAGTATAGATAGATATAGTGGGTTTTGATGTTTAGCAAGAATTCATCATTTTACTTCTGTCTTTCTATATCAGCCCAGTGGAGTTTTGTGGTTTGGGAGATTCCTTATTATTAAGTCCCGAAAACCTAATGCGTGTTTATAGGCCATTGAAACCAGGTGTGAGGGTCACTAAGCAGGAGCAGCAGTTTTCTTCAGGGCTTTGCATGTGCACATGAACACTCAAACCTCTGCTATCTGGGCTATATTTCTGCCTGGGTTATTTTGTTCTCCTTTCCATTTGACCTGATTTAATGGCCGTCATGGTGATCATGTGCAGCAGGTAGACCCTGAGACAGGGAAGAGGCTTTGCAGCCACTCTCATGAGGTGAGAGAACTTTCTTCTGAGTTGGAATCATTTTTAATATATTTGCTTCTTGGTGAATAACGAAGTGCTGTTTTCACAATACAACTCTTGCTGCGCTATGTTTGGAGAGAACACAGACAATAAAAAGGTCATCAGAGTCAGATTTTTCCTACTTTTCATTTTGGCTGTTCCTGTTTCTGAATGTGTCTTTTCAGAATATGTGCTCTTGGAAGGCCAGGCTATGTTATTCAACTCAAACTTATTTAGTGGGAAACAAGTGTGGTTTTGTTTAAAAAGTATAGTTTTAGAACTATGACTTGGGGGGGGGGATAACAGTCTTAGAACAAATGATCCTCCTCAGTGTACCATCTTCAAACCATTCCAGATTCAAATCTGTGCTATGTATATATGCATGGAGAAATATCTGCACATACATGTAGGGGAGTGATTATGAAAGTAGAAAGGACTATGAGAAAGAGGGAGATTTTAAGGGATAGAGAAGGAAAGAGAAAAAGGGTGATAATGAAATATGAAAGCAAACAGTGGGAAAAAAGAGACCGGCAGAAGCCTGGCAGGGGCGGTGTGGTTAGTAGTGGGGGAGGGGCATAATTAAAAACAAAACACAATGGCATATGTATTGAAAACCATAATGAAAATCCTTGTTTTTTGTATTAATTAAAAAAAGTTTTGTGATTAAATTTTAGTGTTTTAAAATATTAAAACATTTGGAAAAAATTTCAGATTATCTTTTAGTGAGTTTGGCTCTAAGCAGAAAGGCTCTGAGCGCATCAAAATTGCTTTTTCATTGAATCCCTTTTCATGGTACAAAGACTTGATATTAGAAAACCTCAAGTTAGCTACAAAGTAGACTGCATTAATTGAAACGCATAGCAACTCTGGGGACTTTCTTAAAACCTAGATTTCATGTTACCCCTAGCTTTTTACTCTGTAGAGATTAAAGGGGCATTTGCTCTTTGAAATCCCCCTCTTAGCCCATTAAGTGCAAGAAAACAAGACACATTTCTTTTGCTTTTCCTTACTGGGGATACTACTGATCTAGTCTGTCCCTCTCAATTTACATGATCAAGAGGAAACTGAAACCTAGCTAAGTTTAAATCACTTGCCCTGGGATAGACAGCTAGCTGGTTCCTGTTTGAACTGGGGACTTCTGTTTGCCCGAAGTGCCTGGGTTTCTGCTGCCTGTGGATACACAGTGTCTCTAAGCTGTGGTGTCTTCAGCACTTGCCGTAGTCTTTGGTCACAGGTAATTCTCCACCCACTCGGCCATTTCTCCTAGTCAGTGGCATGCTTTGAGGTTCAGATTTTCAGAAACTCAGGGAGATGGTCTAGTGAATTTCAGTCCCCCAGTGGGCAGGTGGATGGTGACAAGACGGATGTTTGTGAAAGTAGAAGGCTAGATTTAAACATGACCGTGAACCAAAGCTGCTGAGGGTTGGGAGGGTGTTAGCAGAACTCTCTAGAGACAGTAGAGAATGAATTGGAAAAGAGGAAAAAAATCAATATAGGAACAAGTTTTTTCTAACAGTTCTTGAAGAGCATGCTTTTTGTTTATGTAAAGAAAAAAGTAGTTTTCTCCCAAGACCCAGAATGTCTATTTTAAGAAATATTTAAAATGACAATAATAAATAAATAAATAAATAAATAAATAAATAAATAAATAAGAGGATGGAGGGGAAGAGGTTAGAAATTCTAGTTAGTTGTTGCTCAAGAAAATCTAAGCACTAGGTTAGTGACATTTTTGATTTAGAAAGGAAATGTGGCTGTTAGATTCTTAAAGGAAATTAAGTCAAGAACTTACAGAATTGTTTATCTGAGCAAACCACTTTGGTTGTTTTTCTAAATCTATTTTTGCATGCATTTTGATACCTTAGATCTTATTAATTTAATACATAGCCCCTTTAAGGTGCGGTGTTCTGTTGTTTTCCCATGTGCTTTTTTTTTCTTGGGATTGAAGTGTTCTTAACCAAGATAACCTATTGTTTCTCTAAATGCGCTCTCCCTAAACACAGAAGGGACCGCTTAAATGAGGTTAGAATTGCTGTTTGCCCCTGGGCGGTTGCCAGCAGGAAGAAAGGCATGATGGGAAGTAGTTTGGTTACCTTTCACAACAGGTGTCTTTGTCAGCGCTCCTATTCAGATGTCTGAGTGTGGAAGCACTGAGTCACCGCTGAAAGGAAAGTACGAAAGCGATTGCTCGGGGCTTTCACATCTAGAGAGCCACGCTGCAAGGTAAAGCTCAAGTCTTCTGGCGCTCATGAATATGTGAAGAGGTTCACAGTATCTTTAAAAATACTACTGAACAGATAAAAAGGAATTTAAAAGGTATGAACAGCCCAGATAATTTATGATGCCTCGAGTCCTGATTATCATTTAATTTTTACTTGGCTAGTTATCTTTAAGGTAAATCTACTGGGAAATTCCTAATGAAAATAATCCTCTGACTACAAAGCTGCATTATGGGGACAGGGGGGAGGAAATGAAGTAAAAATGTTTTACTGGCTCCCGTAAGGGTCAAACACAGTTTGAAGCTGTTTTAATCATGAGCGTTTATTTAAGATAGTGCATTTTCTGTTTAAGTAAGCCTATTATTAGACTTGGTCATTTCCTAGCCAGGGAAGTTTGCCTTTCTGTGAGCAAGTGCTTTTAATAATGAATGCTTAACAGAAGTTGCAGAACTTCCATAGTCATATTTAAATGACACAAAATAACAGTAATCACGCTAATCTATGGAAGATGAAAATTCTTTAGGGAAAATACACTACATCTTGTTCTGAGTTATGTTTACCCAATTTTCATAAGCCAGTGAGTTTAAATAACATAATCGTGGTATTGGTAGTGAAGGGCTAAAGACTCCAACACAGCAGTATTTCTTTTTGTTTTAAATAGACATCACCAAATTGATGTCTGATACTAACAGAAAGCACTTCTCAGTGCTGCAGTACAGTTAACACTCGGCAGATACAGGAATCAGGTAACAGGCTTTGGGAGGAACTGCACTGTCTTCTGTCTTCATTGCTCAGTGCTGTGCTGGGTTATATAACCTGAGGCCTGTTTGCCATCTCCAGCTGTTCTCCAAAAACCACTTGTGGTAACTAAGGAATGGATAGTTTGTGACTATTAGCTGGTTTGAGTAATTAAAAGAAACCTGTAAACTTAAAAGGAAAAATATTTATTAAGGGAGGGAAAAGTTTATACATGAGACTCTTGTGTTTCTTCCAGAATCACATCAGATATTTGTATTATTTTAGTGGGAGAAAGGAAAATTATTATCAACTATTATTGCTGTTCCAAATATATTGTTTCCTTTTTTTATATTTTGATACTTTTTTTTTAAACAGAAATCCTCTGGGGAAAGAATTCTTTATTCCCCTCTCAGACTTCAGGAGATAAATTTAACAGCACTAAGAGTTCTATAAATTCTGAGAAATAATAATAGATTGTCATCTTTTTATTTTCTAAGAATAAGAAAAAATAAACAGTGATTGCTTTAAGAAAAATCTACTTTTCTCCCATAAGGAATCTTCATATAAATAACAATGAAGTAAGAAGATGAACTATTTGAAAATATTTTAATTACTAAGGACATAACATAAATTAACTTTTGTTTGGGGTGTTTCATATAGGATATTTCTAGTCAGGAAACTTCCCTTTATTTCTGTTTTTTGAAGTTTAAAGATTTCCCAAACCTGGATTTCTCCATGTGCTGTGCTGAGAATGCAGAAGGCGTTTATGGCGTGCACTTCCTGCGTAGATAAGAGACCACCGCCAGTTTTTCACTAAGGGTGAATTTCTAGGCAAGCCTTCAAGAGCAGCAGCTGGCTTTTCTTTTTTTTCCTCCTCTCTTTTTCTCTCTGGATTTTGACACTCAGTCCCTGGATCCCAGGTGGGCGTGTATACTGTCTGAGCTGCCCTAGGAGTTTTCCCCTGGATAGTCTGATCTGGAGCTGGGGAAGGAAGAGCAGCTGGCAAGATGATGGAAGAAATCTCCATTATGGTAGCCTATGACGCCCATGTTTTCAGCCAGCTGCATGATGAAGACTTCCTCACTAGCCTGGTGGCCATCAGCAAGCCCAGGTCCATGGTAGGTGTCTCCTTGCATACTACTCTGTGGCTCCTCTTTTTCGAACACTATGGAGAGAGACTTAGGTTCCTGTGAAGTAAAGAGAAGCGCTGCTGTTGACTTTCTGTTACAGGCTACAGCAAGGTCTGCCGGTTTTCAGTGGTTTTGTTGTATTATTCTATGTCTATGGTATGTTTTAAATACCACTGTAGTGAGGTTGAGAAGAAATTTTTAATTTCAAATACCATTTTTCTTTGTGTCTTGTGTGACTGTTAGATGAAACCAGCTACAGTTTCATATATTCCATTCAGTCACTCTAAAGTAGAACATTTCTTTTAATGAGCCATAACATCTCTGTAAATTGAGCTATCTAGAAATTAAATAGCTTTCAGGTCTTAAATTATCCCCAAGAAAACTATGTTCTTATGTTTGCTGTCCCATCTTTTTGCTGGCCAGTGAGGCTCACACAGTCATCTGTGTCTCTTAAACAAACTCTCTTAACTGTGCCTGTGCCTGTGCCCCTATGTGATGTTTAGCAATGCATTGCAGCAACAGAATGAAAAGTTGATTATGACAGTTCGATCTTACCAGTATGAAAACCCACTTCTCTATTTTAAGGCACAGGAATACTAAAAGTACAGTGTGGCAGGTTTTTTGTTTGTTTGTTTTCCAAGTCTTAAATTACCATGGAAAAGATAAAGGTCAAATTCTGGGTTGATTCAAAGAGACTTAAAGCTTTTATCGACCAGATGTGATGTTTCTACATTGTTTAGCTGCTGATCTGAGTAAGGAATTCAAAAAAGAAAAGTAAAATAATGAAAGAGGAGGGAGGAACTGGTCACTGATTAGTTATTTAATGATATTAATAAATTTATTTAATATTTGTAAGGCAATTTGATTATTTAAGAATAGTAACTCAGATATACTTTGAAGAATAATGAAAAAATTCTAGAGGATCCAGCAGACCCAGCAGAGGGACTAGTGCTGAAGAAGGAAGTGGTGTTGTTGATAATGGCATCTCAGTGAGAGCACATAGAGCTTCATTAGACTGCATTTCCACCATGATTTCTAGATGCACTTAAAAGTAGGTGGATGCAGTAACAGCAGAAGCTTAATATGCTTCTGGAAGTGTCCATTAAGAGAATCACCTGTCCAACTACATGTTTTATTAAAAATATATGCAATTTTTATTTTTTAATTTTTTTAGATTATTTTATGTGTGTGTCTGCATGTCTGTCTGTATGAATACCATGTATGTGCCTGGTGCTCAGGGAGGTCAGAAGAAGGCACAGGATCCCCCGGAGTTATGGATGGCTGTTAGTGAACATGTGGTTGCTGGGGATCAAGCCTGGGTCCTCTGAAACAACAAATGTTTTTAACCGATGTGCCATCTCTCCAGCCCCACAATTTCTATTTTTATAATTATATACATTTCATGAAGTTTATTGCCTACTGCAATACATATGCTCAGTCAGGATGAGAAAGTCCTAGATACTTAAATTCCATTATACCCATTGATTTTTGTAATAGTCCAAAAGAAATTTTTTTCTTTTTTCTTTTTTTTTTTTTTTTTTTTTTTTTTTTTTTTTTTTTTTTTGTGTGTGTGTGTGTGTGTTTGAGACAGGGTTTTTCTGTAGCTATGGAGCATCTCCTAGAACTAGCTGTTGTAGACCAGGATGGCCTTGAACTCACAGAGATCCACCTGCCTCTGCCTCCCAAGTGCTGGGATTAAAGGCATGCGCCATCACCGCCCGGCATTTCATTTCTTTATAATGGTTTTGCTAAGATCCTCTTAAGAAGCCGAACTGGCTCTTCAGAAACTTAAAGATGTTTTTCAGACCAAAGGGACAAAACCAGATTTGGGTAGTGGGTGTAGTTCAGCCACAGACTACTTGCTGGTCATGTTAACCACCTTGACTTTGATCCTTAGTACCACAAAGGCAAACAAGCAAACAGTTCCACAGAGTATAAGTAGAGAGGACAGAGGAGCTAAAGAAATAAACAGCTTCTGAGTCATTGAGAGCATCTCACTGCTTAACAAAAATGGGCATTGTATTCATGTGTGTGGAGGGAGGAGAGGACGTGCAGAGAGAGGGACATGGAGATGTGAATGGCTGCATGACTGGATCTCAATGCGCTTTTCATAAATTACTTCCATGTGTAGGTAATTTATGTATATTTGATGTAGATTTGGTTACTGACACAGAAAGTTTGATATAAGATGAATAAGATACTGCTTTTTATATCAATTTTTTAAGTAAAAATTACATTTTAGTCAGATGTGTTAGTACATGATTTTAATTCCGGTACTCAAGAAGCAGAGACAGGCTTCAGTGTAAGTTCAAGGGTAGCCTTATATACACAGTGAGACCCTGCCTCAAAAATAAAACAAATAAAAATTACACTTATTTATTTTGTGTGTGGGATGGTATGCATGTAAAGATCAGAGGACCACTTTTGAGAGCCACTTCTCTCCCTCCTCCCTGTAGACCCTGGGGATCTAACTTAGGTCATTAGATTTGAAGGCTTTACCTACTGAGCCATTTTGCCAGCCCTATACTAAATTTTTAAATAGTTTAGATATTGAGGTGCTTGTTATATAACTTCCTAAAGACATTTAAATTCCTTTATCAGATGTGATGTTTAAGGTAATCTTTTGTAGGAGGTAATAGCTGATTTTGGTTTGTCTGGAAAAACCTATAATAAATAGGACACACTGTTCACCATTTGATCTGGTTTACATTCCATATCGACTTTTTTTTGCTGCTTTGTTTGAGATGGACCCTCAAAACAATATAAAAGAAGTTGTTAGGCTTTCTATAGTATAAAGCAAAATGCCTCCAATTTGAGTCACTACTGTGCTTCAAGGAGGTGACACCCTTATTAACTTACTGGAGACTCTTCCAGCTGGGTTGACCTTTGAAAGAGATTTAAATGCTTAATATAGGATCAGGTCTTTCTCTGTAATTGGATTTTATTTCATAAGAGTAAATATGTTGATTCCTTAAATAGCAAAGATGTATGATTCTAAGGTGTGGACACTGAACCTTTTATTTAGAAGTGTGCCCACACATGTGGAGGTCAGGAGGTAACCTGCAGAAGTTTGCTCTCCTTTCATTATGTGGATCCCAAGAATCGAATACAGACTGTCAGGAGTTGGCGGCAGGTACCTTCACCCACTGAGCCATCTGAAGGGTTTTTTTTTTTCTAAATATAAATAAATTGACATGTGTAATGAAAATTTGGAAGTTAACTGGTGTGTACTTAAAGACAAAACCATACCACCACTTCCTCTCATGCATATACAAGTCTTTTAACCTAGCTGGGATGCTCACAGAAACAATCGAGGAACTCCTTGTGAATGGAGTGGCCAGCCTCTTCCACCTCTGCCTTTTCTAGTTCTTTTGCAGGTTTTTTCTTTGTCCATGCAGTCTTGCTGTATTGCCAGGTTTTCCTTGAACTCTTAGCTCTAGTTAGTTAGGTAGCCTTTCAGTAGCTAGAACTGCCTGTATGTGTAGTGAGGAGGAGCTGCGGGCAGGTCTGCTTTTCATCCTGCCCGGCTCCCGGCCACCGGCTAGCTTATGCCCCAAAATAACAACACACAAACTGTATTCATTTAAACACTGCCTGACACATCAGTTTCAGCCTCCTAATACCTAATTCTCACATCTCTTGCTTTAACCCATATCTAATAATCTGTGTAACACCACGAGTGGTGTCTTACCAGGAAAGATTCAGCATGTCTGTCCTGGTGGCTTGCTTCATGGCATCTGTCTCCCTGAGGAGAGGCACGGAGGTCTGGCTCAGAGAGCAGAGGCATGGCGATTTATTAACTTCCCTTCCCAGCATTCTGTTCTGTCTACTCCGCCCACCTAAGGGCTGGCCAATCAAATGGGCCAGGCAGTTTCTTCATTAACCGATGAACACAACTCAAACAGAAGACCCTCCTACATCATGTATGTACCACTACTATGTCCAGCCTCAGCTGTTTTTTATTGCCTAGTGTAAATGAAGGGGAAAGCCACACCTGGTACACTTATTGTATTACAGGGAAAGCTTTGAATATGTATTTAAATTCAAAATGCATGAGCTCATGTTTAAATAGTGAATAAGCCTAATCACTAATGCATACCCCAGCAGGCACAAATATTTCGAGTTAAGTGTTACTTTATATTCTGCTCAATTATTTCAACTTTCTAATTTATTGAGTAGTCATGAAAGAAATATTGCTTTCGGGTGTATGTTAATCATAGTTAATATGTAGAGTGGTTTAATGTTTGTTTTAATACAGTGTTCTAGGCACAAGTAAACGCTCTACCCTTCAGATTCTTCTTCCCCCCAGTCCTATAAGAGAAGGGACCAAAGTCAATATTTATGAGACTACTATTAGATATTATAGGTAGAGCCAATGGTTCTCAATATATCAGATATCCTGCATATCATGTATTTACATTACAATTAATAACAGTAGCAAAATTATAGTTATGAAATAGCAACAAAATAATTTTCTGTTTGAAGTCACTATAACATGTGGACCTGTATTAAAGGTCACAGCATTAGATTGAGGACCACAGACTAGAGAGTAATTGCTACCCTTGAACAGTGAGGAAGATGACTCCAAAGGAAGGCTGGAACAGTGGGTTTGTCTTTGGAGGCTGACCAGGTGTTTGCTAGGCAAGGAAGCAGGTAACGCCTTCATGAACAAGGAACAGCTTGTACAGAGTCTGAAAGACTGACGACTGTTTAAGGCACTTTATTTTCAGGGAGAAAGATGAGGTGAAGAAAGGGTTTTACCATTATAGCTCAAAATGACATGGAACTCACTGTGGAATCTAGACTGACCTTGAATTTGCAGCAGTCCTCCCACCTCAGCTTCCTGAGTGCTGGGATTATAGGTAAGAGCCACCATACCTAGCTTTTTTAAGTAAAGTACTTTAAGTTTACTTTGACATTACATGATCTTTTGGGCTGAGGAGTTAGCTTAGCCAGTAAAGAATCTGCTGTATAAGCAAAAGGATCTGAGTTCAGTCCCCAATAATTATATGAAAAGGTAGGCATGATGGTATTCACTTACAATCTCAACACTGGGATAATAAGAGCCTTACTTGCAGACCCCAGGTCCTAGTGAGAGACCTTGTCTCAGAAAACAAGTGGACAGTGCCTGAGGAACAACACCTGTGATTGACATTGACCTCTGTACTCCATGTGAACCCTCATACAGGAGCACACACACTAGTTAAAAAATTGTTTTAGTTACTTGGGAGCCAGGCAGTGGTGGCACATGCCTTAATCCCAGCACTAGGGAGTCAAAGGCAGAGATCTCTGAGTTCAAGGCCAGCCTGGTCTACAGAGCAAGTTCCAGGTTAGCCAGGGCCACACAGAGAAACCCTGTCTCGGTGAAAAGAGAAGAAAAGGAGGAGGAGGAGGGGGGGGCAGAGAAGAAGGAGGAGAAAAGAGGAGGAGGAGGTGGAAGAGGAAGAGGGGAGGGGGAAGAGGAGGAGGAAGAGGAGGAGGAGGAGGAAGAGGAAGAGGAGGAGGAGAAGGAGGAGGAGGAGGAGAAGGAGGAGGAGGAGAAGGAGGAGGAAGAGGAGGAGGAAGAGGAGGAGGAGGAGAGAGTAAAGTTAGTTACTGGCTGTCAGTTCAAGACTTTCCAGGAATTTATTGAATTTCTCTAAGCCTCAGTTTCCTTATGGGAGAAAAGAGGACCATCCTCGCTGGATTGCACTTGTAAAGAGCTCACCACAATGAGAGCTCTTACCAGTTAGCTCCCTTCTGAGAAAGGGTGTCTTTTCTGAATTTCTGAAGGAAGTCTAAAGTAGGAGTGAACCGAGTAGATAAAGTGTGGTCGGGATGTAGAAGGAGAGGACACATATGATAGGAGAAAGGACTGTTAGTTTGCACTGCTTGATTGAGGCATTAGTTCTGCAGGAAAATTGAAGCTTTCTACCCAGAAGATTGCATAAAAGATATGCTCCTTGAACTCAGAATGGCTGGAAGGCAATGTGGAACCAATAGTGAGGAGTGCGTATGAGTCCTTGTCTGCTGAGCAGACAGGCTCAATTATATAAGCAATAATGTGGCAAAAATGAGCAGGCAAGAACCAGATGGCCCCGGGGGGGGGGGGGGGGGGGGGGGGGAGAATGAAAAGGGCAACAGGATAATACAGCTGAAAATTGTTGACAAGTGTCTGAACAATTGATAGTGGCAACATGAGTCAGGAGTTAGTCTTCACTTGTTCACTAGTTCTTGCAGTGGATAGATACAATCTTACTACTTAGGAAGCTATAATGAAAAGAGTAACTGATTGGGATAGGTTGAAGTTACTACAGGATTGTTATGATGTTAGAATAGGAAAGTTAGATATTGTCTGAGTTCACTTTCTATCATAGTGATAAATACCATGATCAGAAGCAGTTTGCGAAGAAAAGGATTTATTTCATCTGACAGTAATATTCCATCATTGAGGGAAGTCAGGTAAGAGCTCAAGGCAGAAACCTGCAGGCAAGAACTGAAGCAGAAGCCATGGAAGAATTTTACTTACTGGCTTCTTTTCAATGCCTTGCTCAGCCTGTTTTCTTATACCACCCAGGACCACCTGCCCAGAAGTGGCACTGTCCACAGTGGTCTCAGCCCTCCCACATCAGTCATTAATCAAGTGTAAGATACATACTTACCTACCAACCATTTTCAATTGAGGCATTTTCTCAGTTGAGGTTCCCTCTTCCTGGGTGACCTAGCTTGTATCAATGCGAAAAAACAGAACCATAACCAACACAGATATCAAGAATATAAAAAGGAAAAGATGATCCATTTTGACTTTACCATGTCCTACACCTTGAAATTTAATATCATTCTATCTCTGAAGGAGACTTGATTGACCAGTGGTTAACTCTGACCTTTAACAAAAGCCACTTAACCATATAACACAGGCTTTTCTATCTTGGCACTGGATAGATATTCTTAACTGACAGTTACCAAAATAGTACAGGACCAGCAACAGAAGGGGCCTCTTTCAGGGAACTAAAGTTTTCTGTTCTATAGATGGAAATTGAGGGTAAGCATTCTGCAGTTTCTTTCCCCTTAGTGGTTTGGCACATTACATCAAGCAAGTCAAATTTAAAAAAAAATCATAGCAATTCCATATGCCAGAGATGAGGAAAATAATAAAATCATTGCAGTTACTTCTAAATCATCACTGAATAAACATTTCAAATATTGACTAGAATCAAACATTATAAAGCCAATTAAGGTCCTTCCATACTTCAAATTGTTTATTGAACATGTTTTATTCTCATTGTCATTTAGCATATTCTTGACTTGGCACCTTATATCAATTTCAAATTAGTCCAGGGAACCAAATCTTTCCTCATTTGATTTATCAGTTTTGATGAGTTAAGGTTCTTAGGTAGAATCCTGTATTAATTGAAACAAGTAAGGGAGTTTATTGCATGGACACCAAGGTGTGTCCTTGAAATACAAGGGCAAACTTTAAGCTAGGCAGCAATACTAGGCCTGGTCTCATGCTGGCAGGCATCCTGCATCTCTTGCCATCTAATTAACTTCTTCCCTTGCATCCACTTTATTTATTTCTCCATCCCTGGGTTTTCTAGCTTCTTCATTCCTGGGGCACAATACCACTGCCATGCAGCACCTAGATTTATAGATCCATTGTATACCGTGAGTAATGTTGCTGCCTTTGACTCACAGATCTATGTGCCTTTGGAGAGAAACTGATTCAGTAGCTTTAGGTAAATTGCGATGATACTGAATAGAACCCATGAGTGCATGACTGGATATAGCAGTGTTATTCTCAGTAGCTCCAATCGAGACACTATCCAAAGATCCATTATGTGGTGGTATATCCATACAGTCCACTACAAATACCAATTATAAAGAATGAAATACTGATACCTGCTACAATATCAATGAAACTGACAAACATGAAACTAATAAAAGGATCTAGTCACAAAAGACTAAATATTGGATGATTGCTGACACTGGACATGAGATTTTGAAAGTTGCTAGTGAAGATACGTAGTGGACTATTCTATATATTTTGAAATTCTTTGTCACAATTTTTAAAAAGTTCCTAGTTACTTTTGTTGATATTTCCAAAACACGGGCTCTCAGTTTTCGACTGCTACTAGTCATTTTGCTGCCTACCACTTTCTTGGCTGTTTTCTTTCTTTTTCCCTGATCTGGCCTGTAACATCCCCACAACATATACACATATGGAGTGTGTTGTGCGTCCGTCTCAGTGGAGGGGACATTCCTGCCCTGCCAGCTCACTTTCTTCCTCTCAACTTCCTCTTTCACTGATCATCTACTCCCCCTTAGTCCAGACAAGGCTAGCTTATAGTTCAGTTGTCTGTTTATATCTTATTAGAAACTCTGCGGTTTTTCACATAGCTTCTTACACACTTCAGAGGTACTAACTACATCTTAGCTTCCAGACAAGCTTCCTTCCTGGGCACACCTATGAGACCAGGCTTTCTTTTTATATGTTTATTATCCTTGGGAGGAGTGACTGTTTAATAGGACATTTATATATTTACTTATTTATTATTTTATTTTAATTTGAGATAGAGTCTAACTACATAGTCCTGGCTGGACAGAAACTCACTATGTAGATAAGACTGGACTGGAACTCACAGAGATATTTCCAGTTCTGCCTCCCAAATGCTAGGATTAAAGACACACACCATCACACCTTGCTCTAATAAGATTTTGTAGGCATTTATTTTACTGTGCACATGCAAACAAACCTCATAGTTCTGATTCCTTAGCTCCCTGTACTCAATAATCCTAACAATCTGTGGTAGGTGCTTAAGATGAAAATTTTTATTTATGTTCGATAGCCAGAGTTGTTATCACTGTCTAATGGATAATAAGATGGAGACTTCAGGAAGTTAAATAATGTTTCCCAAAGATCATGTAGGAAGGAGGAAGTAGCTGAGACTGGAGGGAAGTCTGCTTTGTTACACTCCTGAGCCTCTGTAGACAGCCCTCTTGACAGTGGGGGTTGAAGCAGGGAGGAAACAGAAACACTAGCGGTGTCATCTCCACTGTTATCTTCTTGACTGGCTGTGACTGACATACTTGGGGAAGGTTTCTAGGGAGTGGACTGCCAGCAACACTGGGATTGGCATTGGAAAGAAGATTGCATAACTTTAAAACTAGCTGTCTCTCTGATATGGAGTGAATTAAAATAGGAATGGTAGACTCAAAACGTTTAGTGGGAAGACATTGTTGGCAGTTACTGTGTAAAGACTGCTTGCTTGCAGGACAAGATGAATACCGTTAGGGTGTTTTCATTGGAAATTTCTTAGTCTGCTCAATTTGCAGCCATAATGCCATAGACTGGGTAAGGGTTACTTCCCTCCGTTTTAGAATCTGAAAGCTTAGGTCAGGGTGGGATTCTCAATGTGGGCCCTCCTTCTGTTCACAGATGATTTTTTTTTTGTAGTTTAGCATGCCAGAGGGCACAGAAAGAGCAAGCCTTCTTATGATTCTTCCTGTGAAAGAAAACCACCCACCCAGGATTTAATTGCTTCCTAAAGGCCCCATGACCAAATACTGTTAAGAATGAAATATAAAAGGGGCTGAAGAGATGGCTCAAGTGCTCTTCCAGAGGACCCATGTTCAAGTCCCAGCACCCACATGACAACTCACAACTGTCTGGGACTCTAGCTCCAGTTCTCTTGCACAGACATACATCAGGCAATACACCAATGTACATAAAATAAAAATAAATTTTAAAAAATGAATTGAATATCAACATGTGAATTGGTGTGCGTGGGGGGGGGGGGAGAGACACACATTATTATGACGTTCCAGAGCAGTAAGGGATAGATTGTTCTGAAGACTTAGGAACATGGATGAAGGGTTACTTACAAGAATATGGGTGACCACAAAACAGTTACACCACAAAGTCTCACCCCATTATAGATGCTGACTTCATGAAAGTTACTTTATACAAACCCTACACTATTTCCTAATTCAATGGCACTGTTATTTACTGCTGTCTCAGATACTGAGAACTAGTCTTTATGTACTTACAAAAGGGATGAGGTTAATTTGTAAGTTAATTATAAATATTTTTTCATAGAAGGATATGCAGGAATAGTTCATGTTAAATGTACAATGCACTAATTTTTATTAATCTGTTTTATAAGTTCTTCCAATGGGTAAAAATACTCTAGGATTTTTATTCTTCATTGGCCACTGACATTTTTATTTAGTTTGATCACCAACCAAACATTCATTGATCTGTTACTGTATGCTACCTACATTATATTCTTGGCACAAAAGATCTAGATATGCAAAATTGCATGGTAACTATTGTGAATCTTATATTGGGAAAGGCAGGACACAAACATGAGCTAGTGATACTGTTTACCAGGCTTCACATTGAGTAGTATGTCAGTAAGTGAGGGTCCTACTCATGCCATCTGAGACCTGAACAACATCTATGAGAATGTTAGGAAAATGTATCTTAAGTAAAGAGAATCTGGAGATAGTTCTCTAAGTGGAAGAACCAGAGAGTCGGTGTGGTTAGAACATCTGTCAGGGACAGCCTGGTAAGAGATGAAGTTGGAGAGGAAGTTAGAAGTCATGCTGTAATATAGGGCTGTGCAAACTAAATAGAGTAGTCAGGTTTTGTTTCTTATACAACACGTTATAATTTAAAATCGAATGAATGAGATTTTAGTTGTGGTTAACAGAAATTTAAAATTATGGTTAAATTATTAGAGAAGCCAGTATTGTGTCAAAAACTCATTTCAGAACTGAAGCTCAATATCAAATTGTAGTATTAAAAGTCAATGCAAGGACTGTATGCTGCCTTAGAATAGGAGTCTCAGCACAACAAACAACAGAAATAACTCTGAAGACTTGATTGTAATGCCTACATTCACATTTCTTGCAGACTGAAAATATAGTAGAAGCCCACTTTTATTTTTTAATTCTTCATTTTGTTTTGAAAAGTTAAATTATTTGGGGCCTTAAATGCTAAGTGCTAATGCTCAGCAGCTAAGAACACTTCCCTTTCTTCCAGAGAACCCAAGTTCTCTTCCCAGTACTCATGTAGGGAGGCCCCCCAACTATTCTAGCTCCTGGGCACCTCACCCCTTCTTTTGATCTGTAAGTGTAGCTGTTCACACATAGCATACTCTCACACAAACATGCAGGGGTGGTTTGGATGAGAATGGCTCCCATAAGCTCAAATATTTGAATACTTAGCCCAAATTGGAGGATCAGTTTAGGAAGGATTAGAAAGTGTGATCTTGGAGGAGGTGTATTGCTGAGGTCTCACACCTCCTTTTGATGTTTCAAAAGCTCTTGTTATTGCCAGTTAGCTCTCTCTGCCTCCTGCTTACTGATGAGGATGTCAGCTGTAAGCTCCTGCTCAATACGGGCTGGCCTGCCTGCTGCCATTTTCTCTGCCATGGTAGCCATGGATCTTTACCCTCTAAACTGTAAGCAATAAACTATTGCTTCTATAAGTTGCCTTGGTTATGGGTATCTCTTCATAGCAAAAGAAAATTAGCTAAGATATACACATATATACATATAAAAAAACAAGCAAATATTTAAAATTAAATTATTTTAAGTGGTGCATGAAAACAAAAATGTACATTTTTGGGGTATCACACAATATTTTGATACATGTAAAAGTTGTGGAATGCCTAAATTGATTAAATATATCTATTTAATTAAGAACTGATCATTTCTTTGTGGAAAAAAACATTCCAAGTCCTTTATTTTAGCTCTGAAGATAAAACAAACAAACAAATATAGAAACTTAAGTAGTCCAGGTTAATTCTGAACTCTCCATAGCAGAGTATGAACTTGAACTCCTGATCCTCCTACGTGTATATCCCAAGTATTAGGATTAGGTCTGATCAACTTTTCTACCTTAAAAATATGTATGCTTCCACTGCAAAATTTTGCTGTAAATAGAATCCTTCCCTTCTCTGTCGATCGATTAAACAACAACAACAAAAGGACAGGAAGGGAGAAATTCTTTCATAGGAATGCTCATTATAGAAAGGCTGCTGGGGTAGTTTTACACTCTAAAAGGAAAGGGACTGGAGAGATAGCTCAGCAGTTAAGAGCACTGGCTATTCTTCCAGAGAACTCAAGTTCAATTCCCAGCACCCACATGGCAGCTATCAACCATTTGTAGTCTGGTTCCAAGAGATTCAATGTCTTCTTCAGGTGTACATGGTGCACAGACATACATGCGGAGAAAACACCCATACATATAAAATTAAAAAAAAATAAAAGAAGAAAGCAAAAGAAGCCCATTTAATCTAAAAACAATGCATCCTGAGATCACCACCATTGGCTGTAATATTGATTCACTTACTTTCCTAGCTAAGTCAGTTTACTTCTGTGTCTGAGTTTCTTCTGTTACATAGGCAGGACTGGCAATAACTACACTACATATCACAGGCATGGGAAAACAAAAACACCCTTTTTTCTTAGTAAACAAAAGCTTTCTAAAAGCAGCAAGTGCCAGGATTAGAAAATACAAATCATTACTCTAAAGGTTCTAAGGAAGCTTATGCTGTATCTTTTTCATTCTCAATAGTTGTTAACTTTTGGTTAATAAAGGAGAAAAAAATGGTGAAAAAAAAATATGTATAATACATTACTATTTTTTGTATTCACCAAACTATACAGTGATGCCTAGAATTTGTTTTCCTAACTATAAAGCAGTTGCCATTGATCAACTATTCCCCATTCTTCTTTACCCTGCTAGTCTCCTTAGTCTGTGGTAGCTAGTTCTAGCTGAACTGGAACTCACTATATAGGCCAGGCTAGCCTTGACCTCACAGAGATCCATCTGTCTCTGCCTCCCAAAGGCATGCACTACCATGCCCTGTAGGAAATGGTAACTACTTTCATTTTGACATAATCACTTCCAGTCCTATCTCTATTTCCATAAATTACAAAATTTGTTTCCTCTTCCTTTTTTTGTTTTTGTTTTGTTAATGGGTAACTACATTCCCTTGGCATATAATCTATGCTTTCTTTATCCACTTAGCTGTTGGTGGACACTTAGGTTGTTTCCACTTCTTAGCTGTCAGAACAGATATCTCTATAGATAGATTTATAGTCCCTTGCGTATATAACCAGTAATGGGATTGCTAGATTATATAGGAGTTTGTTTTTATCTTTTGAAGAAATTTTATATTGTTTTCTACAGAGTCTGTGCCTGCCTACATTCTACCATCAGTAAAGGTTCTGTTTACACAACATCTTCCTCAGCATTTGTTCCTGTAATTTTTTTGTAATAGCCATTCTTCCTGAAGCAAGGTTAATAACTTATTGTAGCTTTAATTTCAACTTCCCTGATAATTTAACAATATTTAGTATATTTTCATGTAACTGTTGTCATCGTATAGTCAAGACTGCAATTGTTTGGTATAAAGAAGTGGTTCTCAACCTTCCTAATTCTGCCATCTTTTAATACAGTTCCTCATGTGGTAACCCCCCCCCAGCATAAAATTATTTCCATTGCTACTTCATAACTGTAATTTTGCTACTGTTAGGAGTTGTAAATATTTTTGGCTATAGAGGTTGATCAGAGGGTCGCAATCAACAAGTTGAGAACCTATAGACTAAAGAAAATGTTAGTTAAATATAAAGTATATATAATGGGAGGGGGTTCTCAATAGGGAACTGGATCTCACTCTGTAGAACAGGGTGGCCTTGAACTCAGAGAGTTGTGTCTTCCTCTGGCTTCTGAGTGCTCAGACGAAAGGCTTGTGCCATCACTGCCTGGCCATACTATCATTTTAATTAAAAAAAATATGGAGCCGGGCGGTGGTGGCGCACGCCTGTAGTCCCAGCACTCGGGAGGCAGAGGCAGGCGGATCTCTGCGAATTCAAGGCCAGCCTGGTCTACAAGAGCTAGTTCCAGGACAGGCTCTAGAAACTACAGGGAAACCCTGTCTCGAAAAACCAAAAAAAAAATATATATATATATATATATATATATGGTAAGTTTTGTCATAGGATCTCATAACTTTCCTTCTATAGAAATTCTGTGCTTTTTATTTCTAGGTGCTTTGAGAGGGTCAATTACTGTTTTGTATATTTCCGTTCATATTGTTTGTTTGTTCGTTTGTTTGCTTGAAGTAGCATCTCATGAAGCCCAGGATAGCCTCAAGCTTGCTTAGCCTGCCTTAGAACTCCTGGTCCTTTTATTCTACCTCCCAAGTGCTGGGATTGCAGACACATACCACTATCACTTGGCAACAAAGTTAATAAATTTGTGAAGCAATCTAATGGCCAAAGGTTAAAGATTTTTTAAAACCTTTTTATTTTACCTTTTTATGGTAGCATTTCTACTATCTACTGTGATCGTACATTTCTTTTACCCTTGACTTTATTGAGTCTTTACAAACTACTCAGCAGACTTGTATAGAAGTTATAGTTCATTTTCTGCTTGTGTCTTTTTATGTATAAACATTAATAGGCTTGGGAATAAATGCAGTTACCTCTTATGAGAATAGCTTAATACCCTCAAGAGTTTAGTACTTTCAGAGCACTAGATTTCCTTATATGAGGAATGGAGAACACTAAACAAGCAAGAATATAGGGATCATATTTTTTTATTGCATGTGGCTTCAGAGCAGGCGACCATCAAGTACATTAGTACATAACAATATAAGTGTGTCACTCCTTTGTGGGTGGCTAGAGTTTGAATAGCTGACCGTGGCTGAGAACTGATGGGCATTGCTGAATTTTATTAGCTCTTCTGTCATTGTATGATTATGGACAAACTGGAAAGTTCGTGGTTACCTCAATGGAAAACATTTGATCTCTTAAATGGTTGGACTTTCTGGTGAGGTAGCTCAGAAGCCCCAGTACCAGTCACTCATCAGTTGCTCAAACCCAGACCTTAATCTAGCACACTGATTTTGTTTGTGCATGCTCCATTGACCAAAGCAAGGCAAAGGTCTACTTCCATCATGATGTGCTCTGCCATAGAAGTTAGAGGAAGGATGATAGTTTTGCAGATGCATATATTTGTGTATTGTATACACACATGCATCAACGTGTGGGGGAGTGGGGTGTGATTATTGACCCTTAATGCATTCACCATAGTTTGGTTAATGGCATGTTTTTCATCATTACACAGTTTGTATTCATAAAATGTGTGTTTCCATGTCATCAGAAAATTATACACAATCATACACATAGTCATGGGAAAATGTAATAAATTCTAATTGGTATTCAGATTTACCAGCACATTACTTTTGGGGGGATTTTTTATATTACTGTCATGACTAGATCTAATCATGGGTTTACCTATACTGTTTCACAATAATCACCATCACTTCAAATACATATTTTAAAAAATACTTATTTGTTTATTTTGCGTATATGTGCCTGAGTATATGTATGTGTGCTATGTGCATGGAGGTCCTTATGAAGAGGGCATCAAATCCCTAGGACTAAAGTTACAAGTGGTTGTTAGCTGACCTCTGTGGGGGTTAGGAACGTAATCTGTGTCCTCTACAAGAACAGCAAGTGCTCTTAATTGCTGAACCATCTCTCCAGTCTTCATCTAGATCTTTATATACCACCAGTTTGTATCCATGTGGAATGTTATTAGATAATTTTGTTCTGAGCCACATGTATGATTTGCATAATAGTAGGAATGTTCCTTTTGATTCATCTTCTTAGTGGGTTCTGGGGCTCTTTTTTGGTTTTTGGAGACAGGGTCTCTCTGTAGCTTTGGAGCCTGTCCTGCAACTCACTCTGTAGACCAGGCTGGCCTTGAACTCACAGAGATCTGCCTGCCTCTGCGTTGAGATTAAAGGCCTGGGGATCTTACTTTTAAAAAAAAATTGGAGATAGGGTCTCCTGTTGCCTGGGACCTTGAACTCTGATCCTCTTGCCTTTACTTTCAGCCAATCCTGCTTGTGGTTATCAAGACGGAGCACCACAGCAGGTTTGTAAGATGCTAGGGAAGAAGTTTAGAGATTTGTGCACATGGGACTCGTATTCTACCAATGTGTGACGTCCCCAGTGCTTGCACTGCAGATCTTTTCTATGCAATAACTTGTACATTGTTTTGGAATCAGTTAAAAAAGCTTTTTACAATGACAGTCAATATGTGTTTGTGAAAACATAGCTCTAATAATCGTACTGGTATCTGTGCTAAATGTTTCTGCTAACTTCTATTTTATATTTATATGTTTATTGTCTGTTTCATTCCCCACTCCTCCTAGAATATGAATCTTTTTGTTTTGAGATATTTCATACATACATTTCATTGTACTTTGACTTACACTCCCATTCCCTTTTCTTTTCTGACCCTCTGAGTATCTTCTTTTACTCTTATTTAAAAAAAAATCTAGATTCTGGCCTGACAGTGATGGTGCATGCCTTTAATCCCAGCACTTGGGAGGCAGAGGCAGGAGGATCTCTGTGTGTTTGAGGCCAGCCTGGTCTACAGAGTTCCCAGACAGGCTCCAAAGCTACACAGAAAAACGCTGTCTTGAAAAACAAAAGACAAACAAACAAATCTAGATTCTGCATTGGGGTGGAATGTTTGTCTTCCCAAGTTTATTTCATTTAGCATGCTGATATCCAGTTCCATCCATTTTCCTGTCATTTTTCCTGAAACTTTTAAGTGAATTGGCACTTTTCTTTCCTGTTCCTTCCAAAAGTAATTATGAACAGAAATCTTGCCAATGCAGCTCTAGGGTAACAACACTGTTATTCCAACCTGGTCCATCTCTGTAGTCCAGGGAT